>NC_087475.1:40821284-41126284 GCF_036417665.1 Passer domesticus | reverse complement strand
CAGAGAGCTCGGGCCGATACACCGAGCTCCCTGCCAACCCGACCCGTCCCGTGACTCACTGATTCCCAGTGGCGGGACGGCAGCACGACGTCACCGAGCGCCCGGAGGCGACGCCCCGCGATCTCCCGCGCTTTCCGCCCCTCCCCTCCCCTTCCCGGCCCGGCCCGGCCCGGCCCCAGCTCCGCGTCCCGGCGCGACCCCTCCCTGCCCGCACCGCCCGACCGCGGCTCCGGCCAATCCCGCCCGGGCTGCCGGAGCCGCCCGCCAATCAGAGCGCTCCGCCGCGCCTGCCTCCCGCCCCCGGCGCGGCGGCGCACCAATGACACGCGAGGAGACAAACCCCCATTGAGGGGCGGTTGAGCCGCCGCTCCCCGCTGCCCGCCTCGCCCCGAGCCGCCGGGACGTCAAAGGGAGGCAGGGCCAATCGGGGGCGAGGCTCCGTGCGCCGCGGCCAATGGGAGCGCGGCTGGCGTTGCGGCCCCGCCCCTCGCTCCCCCGCCGGCGGCGCGGCCGGCGCTCCCCCTTCCTCCCTCTCCTTCCCTCTCGCAGCAATGGCGGCGACGGAGCAGGAGCAGTTCTACGCCCTCCTCGGCAACCTGCTCAGCCCGGACAATGCGGTCCGCAAGCAGGCCGAGGTAACGGGGCCGCCGCGTCCGCGGCCGCCGAGACGGCCTGTCAGACCCGCCGGGCCTCGCTGGAGGGCGGGCGGGAGGGAGGAAGGGAGGGGGGCAGGGAGGCGGCGGGGCCGGGCGAGCCCCACGTGTGAGCAGCGGCACCAGCTGCCGCCGGGGCGGCCCGGGCCTTGCCCCGCTCGGAGCGGCGGCGCCGGGCGGTGGCGGCCGTTTTGCCCGGCGGGCGCGGGGCCCGCGCCGGCCCCTGGCCCGTGAGGGGCGAAGGGTCCCGTTACTGCCCTCGGCGCCCGCCCCGGCGTGTCCGGCGCCGCTGCCGCCCCTCGCCCGCCTCGAGGCCGCCCCCCCCGTGGCCCGTGTGGGACCGTCGCCAGGGCTGCTTGTCCCCGCTGGCCGTGGCTGGCTCCGCCTGAGCCGCCCGGCGTGACGGAGCGCGGCCCCGGCGGCGGCAGCGGCGTGTGGGGGGCCGGCTCCCGGTGGCTCGGGAGCGGAGGCGGCTCCCGAAGGAGGTCAGAGCGGGTGCCTGGCGCGATGGAAGCGCTGCTGTGTGCGCTCCCTCCGTGCCCCCGCCCCGGCTCGGCCGGCAGGAGCGGGACCGAGGTCCTTCTCTGCTGCCACACAGGAGTTTGGTTTTTTAACTTTTCGGCCCCGTATGTGTTCAAGTGTTTCGTCAGCTAAGAAGTATTTCACCCAAAAGAAGTGTTTTTCAATATGCTGAGTTTCTCTTGTTATCAGCAAAAAGTTTTCAGACATGTTGTTTCAGCTGAAATTCTTTGTGGCGGCTAAGCCACGTTAATTCTTTCTCTCTGTCATGCTTAAGGCTCCATTGTCAAGCCTGGTGGGGAATCTCTCCCGTTGAATTAAATACCAGCGTCTAGGTTTAGCATGAATTGCCGCTGCATGGCTGCATCGGGTCTTTTATCGCTCTCATCACTCCAGCGGTCAGCAGTTCAGCGCATTGTTTGGGGAAGAATAAAAACCATTCTTCCTGATGCTGCAGTGAAAATTCCTCAAATATGAATCCAGAGTGAGAAGGAGGGGTGGCATACATTTTTAGAAAGCCAGTGAAGTTCGGTATTGATAACTGCACTTTTCTAGAGAGTCAGCAAGAATTATTCTCACATTCCTGAACATAGATAGAGCTGCAGTGGAGGCCATTCCCTGGGAGCTGAATTTCTTTCTCTTCTCAATTGCCTACATATATCATAAAAGCATTTCTAAAAAAATTTGAACTTTGTTGGAATTGTAACAAAGCAAGTTCGTTGTGCACCTGTGTCACAATGCCTATGAAATAAAGCATTGGTAAGAACTCTAAAGCTTAGATTCTTAAAACTGGTATATTTTGTCAGAAACTTGCTTGAAACTGGAGTTCTTTTTGCTCTTCATAAGTATGTATTTATTTATTACATATGCACTGTGGTCAATCAGAATAAGAAATCCTAATTGGCATGATAGATACCAAGCTTTTCAAGTCTGTTAGTTTCCTATAAAGATACAAGGAATAATATAACTTTTTACTTATTTGCACTGAATTTGTCATTAGTTTCTGAATATTTCCAAGGTGTGCTGCAAATTATTTTATGGTTTAGGATCCTTCAGAGTGGAAGGGTCCTCAGGAGGTCTGCCATCTCAAAGCAGTGTCAGCTATCAGGTCAGATCAGGTCGGTGGGGGCTTTGTCCTGCTGACTCTTGAAAACCTCTAAGAATGGAGACTGCACAAGCTCTTTGAGTTACTCACTCCTGCTTGACTTGTCCTCATTAGGACAGAGAGATCTGGGCCTCTTCCAGTCTGAACCTCCTTTTTGCAATTTAAGCCTGTTTCTCATTTTTCCACCATGCATGGCTGTGAAGAACCCCACTTGGTCTTTGTGGTGGGTTAATGAACTTTCACCTAGAAACACAAATCTGTCTCTCTACAGTGTAGGTAGACTGACATAAGTTGTATATTCCTTGAAGTATAAAAGTATTGCGTAACCTTTAAAATACCTGCTTCCTAAAATCATACAGGACTCATACTTGGTTTTAAACATTGGCATAGTCCAATCAGTTTTTTAAAGTGTACTTACTGTTGGAAGGTAATATTGAATACATAAAGGATTCAAATAACTGCAGATAAATTGAATAGCAGGTTTTCATTTGTGTCTAGTGAAAACCAGTCAGAATGAGAAATGGATAAGCAGGGAACTAAGCAGGTTATTGCAAATAGGTCTGGATATTGAAATGAGAATGAGGGGTGTTCAGCTCCAGGCTGGACATAATAGAGATGTAGAGTCATATCCTGTTTGGGAGGATTGTAGTAAAAGACGTTTTAAAAAAAAGGGTGAGGAAGAAAGCCTGATGACTCCAAACTGAGTAAATGTGTACAGTCTGCTCTTGTGAGACCCCACTGGAGTACTGTGTCTACCTGTGGGCCCTTACACAAGAAGGACATGGACCTGTTGAAGTGGGTCCAGGGGAGGCTCACAGAGATGGTCAGAGGGTTTGAACATCTCTCCTGTGAAAGGCAGGCTGAGACAGGTGGGGTTGTTCAGCCTGGAGAAGACTGGAGGCACCTTAGAGCAGCCTTCAATACCTGAAGGGGACCTGCAGGAAAGGTGGAGAGGGGCTTTTACAAAGGCATGCAGTGAGAGGACAAGGGGCAATGTCTTTAAACTTGAGGAGGGCAGGTTTAGATTAGATACATGGAGTAAATTCTTTGCTGTGGGGGTGTTGAGGCACTGGAACAGGCTGTCCAGGAAAGCTATAATGCCCCATTCTTGGAAATATTTAAGTCTAGGGTGGATGGGGCTTTGAGTAACCTAGTCTAGTGGAAGGTATCCCTGCCCATGGCAGAGGGTTTGGAACTGGATGGTCTTTCATGTCCCTTCCAGCCCAAAACATTCTGTGATTATGTGTATGAGGTAGCATGCTCCTAACTTAACCTGACTACTTGGCTGGAATCTGGTTGGTTTATTTTACCATCCATCCTGGAATGTTGTCTGTTGAGTATAAAAACCTGTCTTCTTACTTGTTTGTCTGTCTTCTAATAGAAAAACTTATATTTACTTTGTTTTAGTGATTTTATGCTCTTTTTAAAAATGCATTTCTCAGGTTTGGGAAAACATGAGTAGCAAGTGTAGATGATAGATACTTTCTTGCACATGTTAGGAAAGTTGGTCATGGTGTGTGAGAAATTTGTACTACTGCATAAGATAACTGGGGAACTAATTGTAAAGGTAAGGAATACAGTAAGATGTAGCAGGATCCAGCTACATAGTTAGAGTGTAGGCAAGACTGGTAGTAAGATGGATAAGGCCAGCAAAGAAGTCTCCCACCAGCCCAGAGGGAAGGTTCTGTGTTTGGCCATGTATTCCCTGTGCCCCTTGGCTTTAGCATCCTTTGAATCCAGTTTAAGAATTGACAGAGTTATACCATTGAACAACTGCTTAGGTTGCTGCCATTTTTAGTGAGTTAAACAAACAACTCAAAATAGAATGTTATGATTATCAGAATTGACATGAGGGAAGCCAGCCTTTACTGTGCTTCAGCTGTCTGTGAAAGTGTAACAAGTCCGTGCTGGGCCTGGCTTTAGGGAACCACTGTGTTTCTGTATTAGTTTTTGGATTTGTAGATAATAGTGCAGTATAAATACATACATTCATGGAAGAGGTTAACCTGACAAAGACTTTCTATTCTGACCCTAAACCTCATTTAATTTTGCAGCCTTCATGAAATGATTAGATTAAATGCAGGGATTCATTGGGGATTCAGTCTCATTGACTGTGAGTGTATGTTGGCAACTGGAGAGAATATGAAATGCAGATTCACTTTTTGAAGAAGGCCTACTAGGAAGGAGGTACAGAAAGGGAGGAAGATGATGTCTAATATTAAATGCAAAACTGCTTAATTGACAATAGCAGGTATCCTGTCAAGGTGTGTAAGAGTTTGTTACAGTACTGGAAGGAGCTACTGCAGAGTTGGAAATAGGAAGTAGCGAGACAGAGAACTGATAGAAATGAACCTGAGCTTTGCAGAATAAGCTCATTCCTTGAGTTCAGGATGGGATAATGAATATTTGGAAAGGGTGAAGTAATTAATCTTCAAGATTGTCAACAAAAAGTAACTCAGAGTTACTAAGTATAGAACTATTTCTGGATGTTTTGAGGGGTTGCTATTTAGCTTGTGATTCCGCTGCTCCTACCTACATAGGTTTAATTTTTTTTTTAATGGTTTCAAAATGCACCCATATACCATGTTTTGGATAGCAAAAGTTGTTTTGCTGTGTTTTCACTTTAGATTCTAAGTAACAATATAATTTAAAAAGGAGACATGTATAAAATGCATGCTAGAAGCATGTAAAAGAATGTAATTGAACTTACTAAATCTCATTTTGTTAAGAGGGTTTTCCTAAGGAGGAGACTAACTAGCTTCTCTTTCTGAAATTCAGGCAGGAGTTTAGAAATATGACATTCTTATTTGGAATGAGTGATTGGGACTTGTGGCTGCCACATAACATTGTAGAAGTTTTAAAAAGGTTCAAAACCAAAACTGATCCAATTTTTGGACTATACATTTTTCTGTGCTTGGTCTCAGGCTTCCAAAGTTCTTAATTCTTTGATATGATAAAAGCTATGATGGATTCCCAGTAGGACATGTTTGGTGTATGTTGTATTTTATGTGAGTTTTTGTTCTATTTGTATTTTGTAACTAATCTCCTAAGTGGCCAGTCATGCATATGTAGATCATTCCAATATGGCAGATCTTACCAGATCACTAAGATTTTACTCATAATTTTAAAATAGGTCATACATTTTTATTCTGATAAGTTTAATTTCTTTTTTCTGTTGTGTTATTTTTTTTTAAATTCGATGGATACTGATGTTGTTTTAAAAGGTGAGTGAGTTCATATTGATGCTTAACACATGCTTTCTAAGAAATGTTTACAATAAGGTGCATCTCTTTTTCTGCAGGAGACCTATGAGACTATTCCAGGCCCATCAAAGATCACTTACCTGCTGCAGGCAATCAGGAACAATGCTACTCCTGAGGAGGTATGGCTCTGTAACCTTGGATTTGTGCAGATTTTCAGGGGGACTTGGAGAAGGGGGGAAGAAATCAGTGCTGATCATTTTGGGATAAATAAGCAAGTTTGGTGTTAACTGAAGCATCTTCATTTACTGCACATTTGTAGAGGGATCACTCTTCCTCTTGATTGCTGCATGCCCAATTCACTAGCTGACACTTTGTGGTGCAGGATATTTAGTTTCAGGAATAGTTTTTTCATAAGCGACTGCTTGAGTCTCCGTTGTTTTCTGTTGTGTGCTTTGATTAATGAGAGTTATTTTCCATTAAATGTATAACTGATATGTGACTTACTGTCATGTTTCTTCAAGTTACAGTTGAGAAGTGATTTCTACTTGGAGTCCTGTGCCTAAACATATTAATCTTGTGTGTTGTCTGAAACTTAGAGTGCTTCTTAAGTCATCTGGCAATATTATGGAATGAGTGGAGAGTAGTCCTAAGCATTATACATTTTTTTAATCTGGGTATAAAGTAAGGGTGCCTTTTAGTTACTCCTTAGTTTTGTAAGGCTCACAATTTTAGCAATCAGTTAAAGTACTTACTGGTAAAACTATTCACTTGGATATGCAGAGCAAGGAACTACTAAACTTTCAAGATATTACAAATTCTAGAGTCACTTAAACAATTTCTGAAGAATGTTAGAAGAGCACAAGTGTGCTTTTTCCCTATGGAAAACAGTCTCTTCTGGCAGACTGTATTCAATTTAGAGTTAGTTGCCATTTGTGCTTTTTAATGCTAAGAAAGTATCAGTGGACTCATACTGATGCTTATCAATCTACAATATTGTGTTCTTCTGGCAAATTCCTTCAATATTATGCTAGCAACTGGTTGCATGAGGTATCTAGTTTTCCTTTTTGCTCCTCTGAGATGTTTCAAATGATAGAAAACTGTAGAGCAGTGCTACTACAAAGTATAAATAAATACTTGTTTCGTGTGTTTGCTGATTTTATTCCCTTCACATCAGCTAAGGAAATCGCCCAGTGTAAATCTTAGGAATCTTGCCAATGACTTGGATTCTGACTTGCAAAGTACAAAAAAAACTTTTCACCTATAGAAGTTACTCTTGCCAAAGACATCAAAGGCTGACATTTGTTGAATATCTTGACATTTAATTTACCAATGGATTAATCAAAGAAAGGTTTAAATGTTAGCTCTTACCATAAGTAAGCATTAGGTGCTGGACTCAAAAAATCCTGATTAATAAAACCTACAACCTCTTCCCTGTAAATCCAACTGCTTAGTAGACTAATTAGAGCCTAAGTGAAGTAATCCCCATGCTCAGCCTAAACACTGCATATAAACACTGCATATGCTGGGAAGCATTCTGTGCATGTTCAATATGGTGCTGGTATCAACAGGTAGTTTCTGCATAGTTTTATAGAAATCCAAATGCTGAGCAGAATATTGCATGTCAGCAGTGGATAGAGCTTTGGGCCTGGTATGTGTCCTCTGAGCACATTGAATGTACCAGTGCCACCAAACACAGGATGCTGGAAGGAGCTTCAGAACTTTAAACGTGCCTTGTCCAGGCTGTTTGAAAGCTGGGTTCAGATCCCTCTTCATCTTGAAGCCTTTGTATTGCTTTACCTCCTTGCAGGAAAACTAGGCTGAAGAAAGTACCCCATCCTGTTTGCATGAGTTGGGTGTCTGTGTTGTAGAGAGTACAAGGTTTGTAGGACTATTCAGACAGCAATTGTGGAAGTCCTGTCTCTGCAGCCCAGTAGTTTTGGCATTTAAATGGAGAAACAGGGATGCAGATTGTGCTCCCGAGTACCCCTTGTATTTGACATAGAAAATGCCGTTAAGCTAGGTTTGGAATAACTCTTTTGACTAACTGTGTAACAGGTTTTCTCCTAACCAGATGCTTAAACTCTGGAAATATTCACTTCTTTCCTCTGTTCTTATTTCATACTTTCCTAATAGCAAAGTGACACGGTCACAGAAGTGGAGGGAAGCATCTGACTTAGCAGTTAGAACACTTCTGTGCCAGGTGATGTGCATGTTTGTACACCTCAGTCTGAGGAGGGGCTTGTCCTTACTTCCTGCTCTTGTAGTCTCACTGTTAGGAAATTAAGACTACTTTCTATGCAACTGCATTTTAAAGGGATGTACAGAAAGGTGATATATATTCACAGTTGAATAGATTGATTTTATTTATAGGACTTAAATATTTTAGGCTGTTACTTTGCAGTTTTGATCTTCCACCTAAGTCTTTGAGAGGAGCAGAAGTTCTGCATTTTCCCCTGCATTTGTTTTTTCTTGGTTAACTCTGGATTGGCAGGTTTTGATTGTGTCCTAATTTACAGATGACTAGTAAAATAACAAATGCTCTGTAAAACTGTTTCTGCTGTACTCACAGCCTTCTGGAGGGCCCTGACCTCTCCCAGACCTCTGTCCATATTGTCACATGAAGGGATGCATTTCTTAGTTGAAGACTGCTGTTGTGGACAGCTTCTGTTTAGCCTTTGGGAAGAAAGGCAGCCCAAGGATGCACCACAGATCTGCTTTTGAGTTGTCTTTGGATCTTGGGCACTCTGTGCTTTGAATTCCACACAGGACTGGATCTCTGAATGACAATGTGGAAGTCCATATTTGAACCATGTGCTGAATGTTCTTTACTTCCATCCCTGCATGTTTTCCTCCTTGAGGACTTGAACAATAAAACAAAAGTAAATTTCAGTGTGACAGTGCTACACAAGATAGTCAATCTTTTTCTTATAAAATATAGGGTTCAGTTATTCAAAGCATCCACATATAGTTATGTGGATGCTTTGAATATCAGTGGAGAGCACGGCATCCCCGATTGCTGTTCATAATTCTGCTGCTGCCCTGCTCAGCAAACTGATTTTCTTCTTGTGCTTTATTTCCATCATCTCTAAAATACTAAAACATTTTCAACACACTATAAATTCTACTAATCAGAAGCAGTATGTTGAAATTTGAGTATTATGACTGCTTTTTATATTAATAACTGTAACACTTTAGTTGTATGTGAGCATCTCAGTAATTTAGACATGCAGAAGACCCAATGCTGGGAAAAATGTGCTCTCTTTGTGCTTCATTGGCAGCTGGAATTTCTTCTTTGGGGATGTACATTTTATATTGTTCCTCTCCTCATTAAAAGCTATCGCTACTGAATTGCAGAATTGTAAAATGCTTATTTAAGTACATATTTTGAAATACTTAAAAGAACCTTTGGGGTGTATGTGAAAAATACATATATTCTTTCTTAGACTAGAAGAAATAGCCCTGGAGGTGCCATTAATTCAGCCATGTTTGTCATAATTAAATTGACAATGATAGTTTTCCTATGTAAGTGAGTATCTGCTGAGGAAAATATGCCATTTTTATTATTAGAAGTCAGTAGCTCATTTGTCAGTCCTTAAAACACTTCAATTTACTTTAGAGATTTTGGGGATTGTTTTTATCCTAAGCTAGTAACTGTAACCAGGAGATAATTAGTGTAGTGCTGGTCTTGTGTCTTTCTGTATGCCTTACTACTGGTGTTTTTACTTTGCAATCAGTATTAGAATACTGTTTATCAGTATTCTAATATTTTAAATTCTTCAGAGTTGGAAATTCTCATCCTTGTTTTCATAAAGCATGAAGTCTTCACCTCTGTTGCCTGTCCGTCCACCTGTTAGTACTTCATGAAAGAATATCATATAATGCAAGTTCAGTCATTATCAGGTGTCAGGAAATCCTCACTGAAACACAATGCCTTGAGTAAGGGAAAACAACACCAGAGTTTGTGCCCTGTTTGGTTCCAGTGAACTTGCTCCTCACTCAAGGCATTTCTATGTAAGTTTACCGTACTAACAAGGAAAAATTTAATCTTTCTCAATATTGGTGCTCCAAAGGATGGGAGAAGGAAATATACCATTATATTGCAGTACCATGAAAGTTTTTGGACACATTGTTAGTGAGACTCCCACAGGCAGTGGGGGAAGAACATCCTTCTGAACTCACATTCCCCATATTGCAGCCTATTGCTAGAGAATCTTGGCTTCTGATGGGAACTACAGCACAGGTGGGCACTGGGACTGTTCACCTGCTGCCTTCCTTACATCTGCTAGGGAAGAGCTAATCCTACATAGTAGTGGCCTTAGTCCCCACTGGAGATGGTGAGGAGGAGATAAGGAATGATAAAGAGTTGGGTCCAGTTCTACTCCTTTCTTTCTGCTGGTACAGAGACACTTTGTGTGCACTACCTTTAGCTGTACAGAAGAGAGATGGGTACTTTAGAAAAATACAGTGAGTTTGGAGACTGCAGAACACAAGAATAGCATCTTGGGTGATGTTTTAGCAATACCTGGTATTTACAGGGTATGTTGGAAGTTGACACTTTGCAGCAGTTTATGTTTCACATCTACAGGTTATGCCATAGTAACATTATTGAGAAATTGGAATTGATTACTTTTGCTGCTCATTGAACAGTTTTGAATTTCAAAGGCTTATAAATGAAACTGTCATTCATGTGCACATTAAATAAGAATATCAGGAAAAATTGAGTTTGGACTATTTTTTGTGAGAATTTAACACAGATATGGTTTTGTTACATGTGTTAAACTTTAAAAGTTTGGGTGTGTCCTTTAATTTCTGTGTGTCCTTAAACACCAGTTGGTGAACATTCTATTAAGTTATTCAGACAGTTTCATGTGTCTTTTTGCCTTTACTGCATGTGTTGCTCTGTTAGTTTTGAATTCCTGTATTTTTTTTGCTTCTGGTTCTTGTACAATTGTAATGCATATGGATATGTAAATGTTACTGTTGTAAAATAGGTGTATGCATACAGGATACAAGGCTGTGATATGTGAGTTTTAGGTTCCTATGCTTAAGTTCAAGTTTAAAGGAAAAAGTTTCATCACAGGCCTGCAAAACACTGAAAGCTTTGTTTTGATTTGGCTTTGGGTTAGTTGTTTGAGAATGTGAAGGAGGGTTAACAGGTTAATTATCTGACAAAACTGCCCCAATAAGTCACTTTTTAATCCAGAAAAACCTGTCTGGATTATAATGACTTCATTAGGCCATTTAAAATAGAAAGATCTTTCAATAGCACATCTAAGTTCTTAACTTGTCACAAAATATTTCTGAAGTTCGGCTATAGAAAAAACCTGAATACCTGAGTACTGTCATTATTTCTTTGAAGGGCTGTAATTGTCAGAAACGTGATTGTCAGCTGATGTTTCTTTACTATGGGTTTTTTTCAGTGTCATAATTGTCATCTGTTGCTTGAGAGGTATTCCATTCACCAAAGAAGTCTCCACACTGGAAGTGTCATTTGGAAGCATGATGTCCATGTTCCCTTGTAGGAGCATGATTACCATGTCAAACACTTTAACACACACACACGCTTCTCCTTCACAGGCTCGGCAGATGGCAGCTGTCCTTCTGCGCCGCCTGTTGTCATCTGCGTTTGAAGAAGTTTATCCAGCTCTGTCACCTGAGGATCAGACGTCAGTCAAGAGTGAATTGCTGCTCTTCATCCAGTTAGAAGTGCAGTCCACTATGAGAAAGAAAATATGTGACATAGTCGCTGAATTGGCCAGGAATTTAATAGGTACTTTATTTGCAGAGGTTGATACTGTAGTAAAATGTTTATGTATTGATTGTGGTTGTATTTGTATCTCTTGTTCTCTAGTCCTACTCAGGCGTTGGCACATGATGTGCTAACTGATTCCATGGCTTATAACAGAACCTAATATTTGTTTACACTATCCTTGACCAGATGAAAGTAAGATTCTTAAACACTGCTTTTTAAATTGCTCAAGTTTAGGTGAGATTGTATTAAGGTTTATAAATCCAGTTTTGTGTAAATTGTCATTAATTGTGCTGAACATTGCATCAGTTTCTTTTTTGAGTGCTGCTATATAGCAGTAAACAGAGATCATCTTCTGTTATGGAGTGTTTGTAGATTAAACATTTCGCAGTATTTTACATTGTGACTTAGGTGCATCTTCACATCAGGGAGTCAGTGATGACTGGTTTTCCTGCACCACTGATATCTCACCATTCTGAAGTTTGCATATCCTAAAACTTTGTTGTGTTAAATGTAGATGAAGATGGCAACAACCAGTGGCCAGAAGTTCTGAAATTCTTATTTGACTCTGTCAGCTCTCAGAATGTGGGACTGCGCGAGGCTGCTCTGCATATTTTCTGGTAAGCTGCATTTTTGTAGGATAGCCTAATCATGTCTGAAAATGAAAGAAAAACTGTCACAATGTAATTAACTAGCAATCATATTCATTTATTTTCTTGTATTGTGCCTTACTTAACTCAAACATGTACAGTTACAATCTGTAACTTAAACAATGGATAAGTTTGAAATAGTAGTTTAACCTTAACTTGTATGAATTTTTATTAATGTTTTGGTCTTATCCTTAGGAATTTTCCTGGGATTTTTGGGAATCAACAGCAACACTATTTGGATGTCATTAAGAGAATGCTGGTTCAGTGTATGCAAGATCAGGAGCATCCCTCAGTAAGACCTTTATGATCTTTTGGGACTTTAGTATGTTATGAGCATAGAAACTCAGTGCAGTGGTCTCAAACATAAATGTTAAACCATAGATTTCAACCAGAGAATTGCATTACCTGAAAATTATGTACACACAGAGTTTTGACTATGCCTGCTGCAAAACAAAGGCTCAGACCCCTTTGTGGTCCTGAAGCTGACTGACTGCTCATATCTGCGTTGTTTAGGCCCAGATTCTTCCCTAGTTATGCTTGGAGAAAACCAGTTGCAGTGGCCCCAGGCAGATGGGGTTTTAGCTAGCAGCACTGAGGGGTCAGAAACTCCATGTTAAAGTCTCTTTCTGGCCTTTGTGTCAAACAGTGTAAGTCTGTCGTGTCTCTACATACAGTATCTGTATGTAGATGGGACATGGTATGTCTCAAAATTCTGAATATACAACAGCTCTTGAACTGTTTGTGCATGTTTTGCTCTAAGGGTGTGTAAGCAAGCCTTGCTTTTCTGGAAGGCTTCAGATTAATTGATTTGTGCAGAGAATTGTACTTTGAAAATGTTTCTCTTGTTATGGAAAATGCTGGGCAAGGATAGGAAACCCTGCTGTGATATATGGGTTCAGTTTGCTGCACCCCCAAGGATTACTTTTTCTGACCTTTGAAAGTAGACTGAATAACATTTTCTAAAGTACCACAAGTCATGCCTTTAAAGAGGAATGTCTTAAACACTTAGATCACACTTCTTGAAAAATGAGACTGACACTTGCATGCACATTTGAAGTTTTGATAGAAGTTGAAAACAATAGGGTTTTTTCCTCTTTTCTTTCATTAAATGAAAACTACTAAAAGAAAAAGCAAAACTAGGGACTACTTGCCATCTCTTAAGATAAACTTCTTGTATGGTAGACAATGTAGATGCTGTACGCTTTACCTTAATTTGAAGTAAAATTTAAAATCCCATGTTGAAAACTAACAGTAGCATGTTTCAGTACTAGTTTCCCACATTTATTTCTTCAATCATGTCTTTTAGATCAAGACTTTGTCTGCTAGAGCTGCAGCTGCATTTGTGCTTGCTAATGAGCTCAATGCTCCCCTTCTTAAACATTTTGCAGACTTGCTACCTGGAATCTTGCAGGTAAGAAACCAAACAAGTTACACTTAGTGTGCCATTACTGTCTCTATTGACTATATACAAATGTAAGTTATTGGTCTGTGAATTGGTGAATTTTTGCTGAGACCTGAATTAACTGACTCTTTTAGCCAGACAGCAGTTGCCAGCAAGATGAAGTGGAGACTAATAAGGAATTTTGCAAATAGAGGGTAATTGATAGGGTTTCAAGGAAAGTAGCTCAGTGCTGATCATCTTAAGCAGTGTTACAGAGATAAATGCGTTAAAATTCTTTGTACGGTATATAGGTCAAAATCAAACAGCTTTTAATTTAACCATGATATTGAAATACAAATATGGGCTATCCTAAGATTTGAAGTAATCTGTGATTGGGGATTTCATGGACTTGTGATATGCTGTACCTCTTCACTTAAGAGGAAAGCAGAGAATTATTCTGAACATAGATTCTCAGACTGAGAACAAAAGTCTGTAGAAATTATCTTTATTGTTTGATAAATTAGGAAATTGCAAAAAAAATGCTATTTTAAGCTTCATGTAGTTTCTGAGGCTGGATTAGATCTCTTGGATGGATGAGTTTGAGCAAAAGTTGAAATTCTAGTGTAAGGTTATCTATGTTTGCAGAGAAGCCTATTGTAAACCAAACCAGAGACAGAAATGGTTTGAGCTCTGAAGGATGAAAAATTCACAGTACACTTCCCTTTCTATATCAAGAAACAGTGGAAGCAACTTAGTACCTATGATAACACAGGAAGTGAACTTCTGGTGATTTTAAATTAGGCTAAATTTACATTAAAGACAGACTTGTCACTGCAGTCAGAACAGCGGGTTCTTGTTGACAGTGTGAGCTGTAAACTGCCTGTGCTTTGTGGCAAGCTGAAGAAAAATTTTGCCAAATCTACTGGCGTCTGCAACTGATGGAATTCTGCTTGATCTTAAATGCAAACTGAGAGGAATTTATCCAAATCATCTGAACTTGAAAATGGGCTCTAGTGTGTATAAGTTTTTTGGTATTGAGGTCTCTATTTGGTGGTTAGTCCCTGTCCATGCCTTTGTCAATAACAATTTTGTTGTTTAGAAGTTGTAGCTGCCTGAGAGGACCTTGGCTACTTACAGTACTGTGTACGTGGGGGCAAGGCAGGGTTTAGGGTGGTCATACCATTTGTCTTGATGTGTGGCACTTAAATAGTGTGTGGGTTTTAGATTTTGGGCTAATAGCCCACTCTGTGTGCTATAACTTCCAATGCTACTCTTACACTACTTAGACACTGTAGCAACACATGCACTTGGCTCACATTTTCAAGCTTTCTTTTGCTAATATGGAGCACAGAGCTGTGCTATGAAATCTGTCTTTTTAACATAGTTACTGCAAGAAGAACTAGATTTTCTGGCTGTGGTAACACAAGATGGATATGAATATCCGAGTTTATAAATAGGAATGTGTTAGAATAGTGGTGAGTGACCTTTGGAGACAGTTGGATGCTTTTTTTGTTGCTGTTGAAATTAATTTTGTTGAAACACTGACATGGTAGAAAAACTAAAAATAAAATTCTGACTTGGCATGTAAGTCCTTTCAGTACAAGATCTATAATGGTAATGCTGGAAGTTGAACTTCCAAAACTGACAGTTGAAACTTTTACCCAAAGATTTCTGTTGCAAAGTCAGGCAAAAGCAAATAGAACTTCACTGGAGTTCTTTGAACGTTGTTTGATACTTCAGAAAAGTGCTTTTGCCTTTTAGGACCCACTTTTTACTTTGAGCTGCTTTTTTCAGAAAACCACTCTTGCTTTAAAAGCAAGAGTGCAACTGTCAGAGTTGCAATTGATATAAAATACAGTTTTGCAGAAAATTCCAGTAAATATTGTCCTTTGAGAGAATCAGAGTGTTATAGCTATTAGACCAAAAGGCCTTAACAGTGACAGATTTTTTTTTTTCCCAGAACATTTCTGGTACTAGAAGATGCTGCTTCTGTTTTGAAAGTGTGGGTTATATAAGTGCCATTATCAAAAATATTGAATTATAGAATTAAATATTACAAATTATTTAGTTACTTCAAAAAATGTTTCAACATTAGGAAGACATAAAATACTTTGCTAATGAAAATTCCTTTCAAAATCTCAGAAGTTAGTGTAAAGACTTTTTCTTTGGAGCTTTGTTTCCTTCTGGATTCTAATACCATTGAGTAACAGTGTTCTGGTTTGGCAGTAGAATATCATCCTGATCAGTTAAAAGTAAGTTTTAAATTACTTTTCAGAATTTGGATATGGGTTGAGAAAGATAGTTGCAAAAAGCTTGATTTCTTTTTCTCTTTTCCATGTCTGTGACTGAAGGCTGAAAGGTCTGCTTTAATTTGGTGGCTCTGGAGGGATGTCTGGAAAAAACCTCTTTAATCTTGTGGTTCTTGGTGTTTATAAGCATAACTTATTCAAAACTTTTCTCACATAACAGGCAAAAAGGAAGTTAGGCTCATTTTCCTTCGTTCAGGCAGAGTTGCTTCCTTTTAAATGGATTTTGAAGTTGTCATAACCCAGTGGTTTTGCATGTTGGAGCCTCTGATGCGTGACCTTAATTCTTTCTGATTGTCTGCAGTGTTAGATTTGAACATTGTGAGCCATAACTTAGTTGCAGAAAACTTGTAGTTTTGGATGCTGCTCCTGTTATGGACTTAGGCACACAGGTCACCATAGCAGGGTCTGGCTCTGGGATCCTGCTGAAAGTTGGAGTGAAGGCTTCTGATTAATTGTGTTCTATTAGTTCTCAGGTTAGAGCTTGAGCTGGTGCCTCCAGAGAGGGACCCTTACCCCAGTTCATGTCTCTCATTTGTATGTGTGCCACTGATGGCCCAGTCCCCAGCCACTTCTGGTTGGTGGTCTCTTAATTTTTCACTGATTTTCACTGTTGCAGAACCGACCTTCTGGTGAAGTTACTTCATTCTCTTGGAATTGTCTGCTTGATTCTTATCTTCTTGTATCTGCTTGTATCTGCTGGAATCAGCTAGTTCATTGTTAGAAGCATTAGCTTTAACAAAAAGTTTACTCTGGTCAGTTCTTGTGGCCTCAGGCTTTGGCTGCTTAGCTACTAATACTAAATGAGACCGTTCAGAGAAACAAGAATATAATTAATGAAATTCCTTCTGCAACACTGGTCCTATTCATAATGTTGTTTGTTTTTATTTAATCTTATCTCCATCTTATCTTTTTATAGGCTCTAAATGATTCCTGCTACCAAAATGATGATTCTGTTCTGAAATCCCTTGTAGAAATTGCAGATTCTGTTCCTAAGTATTTACGACCACATTTAGAAGCTACTTTGCAGCTAACCCTGAAGGTAAAGCTAGGAATGTTTTTTTAAGAATCACTTTTTCCACCCCAAAATCTCTGTTCTAACCATTTGCTCTAATCTTTTGGGTTGTAGTTGTGTGCAGATGCCAGTCTCAGTAACATGCAGCGTCAGTTGGCACTTGAAGTAATTGTGGCCTTGTCAGAAACTGCTGCTGCTATGCTGAGGAGGCATACAAATATTATTGCACAAGCCAGTAAGTATTTTCCTCATTTTCTTTGTTGAAACAGTCTTCTTTTACAGTATTAAATTGACTTTGCTGTTGGTCAATGGCAAAACTACATCTAACTGAGTTTGCTGGTGTGCGTAGCTTAAGAAAATTCAGTTCAGTGTCACCTAGTGGAGTAATCCTCTTCCTATTATAACTCTTCATAAATTAATCCCTACAGTGGACTCTTACTAGATGTTTCCAAGGAAAACTGCTTGCATGCTTTTCAGCTGGCTTTGGAAAATTTTACTGTAACAAAAAACCAGCATTTAGTTCTGAAGTTCTACGTTTGGATTTTGGTATGTAGGCCAGATACTCTGTGGTGCTGGCAGGTCAAGACTGAAGGAATTCAGCATGCATGTTGAGCAGCAGTGGCGAGTTAAAGCTGTGAATTTAAAAAATCAGATGCTTGGATAAATACATAGAAATAAACTAATTAGTTTATTTAACATGCAGGTGGTAAAGTCTTTAAAGAGGCACTTGTAAAATCATGCATTATTATTTGAAATGCTAAAAATAAATGTCTTCTGGGCATCTCCAGCATCAGTGCTGTTTGCACTGGTGTTTCTTTGCCTTTTAAACCTTTTCCTTGACTAGATCAGGGCCCTGGCACAGCAGTGTAGCCTGCTTTTCCCTCCCTGTCACACTTGTGTTTGTCCAAATTCTTGCTTGTTTTCTGAAACTTGCATAAAAGGTAACTTTTGCTGTGTGCTCAGCTCAAAAATGCTACAATTTTTCTGTGCTCAGCATGAGGAAAGTTGTATAGACGTCTCTAAAATTATAAAAGTTCTGTTGGAAAATGTTGCAAACTGGATCTGCTTGGCTTAAAGTGTTAAAAATATTGATGAGAAGTTTTGTTTGCTAGTAGAATAGATTTTTAAAGAAGAGGTTCTTTAGAACATATTTTGGCGTCTGTAAATTTTCAGAACACTCTATTTTCACTCCTGTAGCTTGTTGGAATTATTAACGCTTGACACTTGCTGACCCCACATCATTACAAGCTTCATACTTGTTCAGGAGAGAAGTACCTCTTACCTCTTTAGAATGTATTCCTGTTATTTTGAGTTGCTAGTTGCTGTTTAGGAATGAAATGCTTCTATTAAGATGAAGCACCATATGGGAAAGAAATGCCTTTCATTTGCAATTCATTGTAAAATTAGTCTTATTATTAAGCTATCATTAAGGAAAAGACATTTATTTTTCAGAACTGGTAAAGGAGTTGTGTTCAGGGAATGATAAAAAGGTAGCAAAAAAGGACTGCTTTTGTCTTGGCTTTGTGTCTTAGTTTAAAAGGCTTTCTGTTTTCATTCAGCTGAGAAGTTGCTCGATTACCTGATACAAGTAGAACTGGGACTTGGGCAAAATTGTCATCTTGTGCTGGTTTTACTGAGCACAGTGCTGGTTTAGGAGTGTGTGTCCTCTGTGCCAGTTAGCTGCTCTGGAGTCCACTTAGATTAAGACTTCCCTTCTTGAGCTCACAGGATTGCAGAGAGTTTTATTGCTCTGATAAGAAGCAGGCTTAGTGGGCTCATGCTTAACTTGTTTGTAAGAGTCTACATATTAGCAGTAATTAAATTTTGAGGGCTTGTTGGGACAATGTTGAAATTTCTATGCACACTCTACATTTTTTTAAAAACTCTGTGAAATTACATTTACTGGCAGCCACATTCATGCAAAACATTAAGAAGAAGCAAGAAATTGTAGGTTCTAGATGAAATGATGGCTGGAGCGTGTTGGATGAGTGTGTTCTCAGCCTTTTTTGTTAGTAGCAACAAACACTGACATGACTTTTTGGAGCCACAGAGCATTTATGCTAGATGATGTTTGTCTTCTGTATTCCTTATCTTTTGTGACAATCCATGGTTCTGCTGTGTGTACTTCTGTGTGTCTGTGTCTGAAAATCTTCTGGACTGTAATACTCTGGCTGTTTTTGAAGTCTAATCAGTGTATATAAATCTGACATGTGGGCATCATGCTAGAGAGACCACAGTGTGTGTTGATAGTGCATAAGAGCCCTCTGGAGGTTTTTGTAGCCATAGAGTATTTTCTATCTCAAAATACATACATCAAGCAAATAAATCCATAATTTGATTTTTTTTTTTTGATATGTGATCTGCAGTGCTATCAGTAAGCAATATTTTTTTTCTGTCATCAGTTGACTAGAAGTTTCTCCTTTGTCCAGATATGTGGTGGTGAGTTTGGTTAGGGTATTGTCTCTGTGGTAGATCACAGTAGTGTGGGTGTATTATGAAATTCAGCAGTTGCAGTATACTTGATCAGTTCCAGCAAATCTCACTAGCAGCATGAACAGTTACTAGATGCCTGCTAGTCTTTCACGTAGGTTGCTGTAAAGGGCAGTTACCTGTGGTAGCTGTCTTCAAGATGTGTGGTAGGCTGTGCTAAAAAGATGGTTGAAGGTCAAACGTTGAGTGTTTGGCTGAAACGTTTTGTTTCCAGGTCAAAGTGAAACTTTGTTGCATAAATGATACTAAATTCAAACTGCTCTAAGTGATTGGTATGTAGTACAGACTAAAGAAGTGCTTAAGAGACCCTTACTTTGCTCTGGAAGTGCAAGGTAGACTTTTCACCCCTCCTGCTTCTGAAGGGCACAGCAACTGGTAGACTTAGAGTAGACATACCACTGTGCTCCTTCCTCCTGTGAGAACTGGTAAGAGTAGCTGATGCTTATTGCATAATAGTTTAATGCTGTGATAGAGAATGCGTAATATTCTCTATAAAGACTTAGAATGAGAAGAATGGACAGTCTGCAGAAGTAGAAGAAGAAAACTGGTGGATTATAATGTGCAAGATATGTTCATTATACAAAAGAAAAATTTGCATTAGGTGAGAAAAAGGAAATCTCAAGTTCTAAACCATGGCCTCATTGTAAGAGAAAAGCTTTATGTTAAGCGACCACTGTATAAATAGATAACAAAATTTATTTTGCTAATAAAACTAAGGGTTCAGTAGTATTCTTTCTTAATTAATAGTCTCTTTCATTAGTAAATGTTCAAAAGATGATGTCAGAGTTTCAGAAAAATTAAGGAAGTATATCAGAGTTCTCAAGGTATATAATACTGTTTTTAACTCTTTCATGAATATAGACTTTATTAAAGGAATTTGCTTTTTATAATTGTCATGATCTACGAAAAATTTTTGAGTTTTGGTAAGTTATACACAAGATTTTTACTCTCAATTTGAATGTTCTGGAAATACTTTTGTGGCAATCAGTTCTGGATTATTGGCTAATGCAGTTTGACAGACCTGACCATCTGCTACTGGAAGAAAAGCTGGTTTTCTTCAAAAATTTTTGAAATGAGAAAACTTGAAATTCATACTTTTTATTTGAGAATCTATTTTAAGAGATCAGACTGAGTTTAAAGCGGTTTTTTTCAGTTCCTCAGATGTTAGCAATGATGGTTGACTTGGAAGAAGATGAAGATTGGGCAAATGCAGATGAGCTTGCAGATGATGATTTTGACAGGTAATTATGAAACCAGTTGTTTCAATGTTTTATCAAGGCTGTGACTAAAGGCACATTTAAAGTGCAGAATGCAAATGCCTGTAGTGCATTACTTTTTCTTTATTCAAATAACTATTGTAATTCTGTTCCTTCAGTCATGAGCAGTTTATATGTAGGTTACTTAGGCAGTGTTCAGCAAGGAAGTAAATTATTTCAGCTTTCATATTTGCTATAATTAGACAAGTTGCATGTCCCCATGTTTGCTATTCTGTACTGTTGTAGCTTTTCAAAGCCTTTAGCTTTTGTTTTTTCTGTCATTTATATTACTCAGTTCAGAAGTCAGTGCCTCCTAATCCTCTAAATTGAAGGCTAATCCTGAAGTTAGCTGGAAGCCATGTTGAAACATATTGACCTGTTTAATTATCCACAACCAATGTCTTTGTATTTTTCTGTATCTATGCCCTTGAAAATGTGTTGTTTTCAAAAAAAGATGACTTTGGAAGGATGTCATCATGATGGCAGAATTCCTTGTTGGATTTCACCTAGTCCAAAAATACTACAATTTTGCTATTATTTTACATCCCTTGGTATGGCTAACAATAGCTTATCTTGTTGTGTGTTAGGCAAGAAAGATCTAAATATGTCCAGTCATTTGGATTTGCTTATTCCTACATGCTTTGTAGCTTGCTCCAACTTTTTACATTTACTCTTGTCCAGCTGCTGTTAGAGTGAAGTGGAAGAAAGCAGAAATAGGTGTAGGAGGTAACTATCTCCACACTTCTGTGAAGACATGGATGTTAATTTACCAGTCTAGACACTTCTTTGACATACCTGGCTCATCCAGACTCAGAACAAATTAGTGTTTTGAGACAATTTATCTCAGAACACTTAGAGATCTTCATAGGAAAATAGACCATAGAAGAGATGTTTGTTCATTTACCCTGAGCTGTAAAGCAGCTTCTAATGGATAGCAGGCATGTGAAGACACCTGTAGAACTGATGCATAGGAATTTATGGAATAATCCGTTTAATCTTTGCCTTACTTAAAATAATCTTTTTACTTCTCTTTGATTATGAAATTGAAAGTGAGCTGTCCTTTCTTCTCTTCCTCACATGGTAGACCATACCCTTTTAACCTGTTTCCTGAGTGCTGAAATTTTGCTATACAGGTGTCAGACACCACCACTATATTCAGGTTTGTTAAGTATTTGAATCTTTTCAGTCAATAAAATTTCAAGGGGGAATAGAATATTCAAGTTCATATCCTTATCAAGCCTTTCAGGGTGTGGAAATTTATTCAGATGGCTTGCTCTAGGCAGCTTAGTAAGTATGCTGAATCATGCACTTGAGGCATGCCATTTTCTCTTTATTGTCAGCAGAGTAACTTTGTTCTTCTAAATACAGCTTAGCTGCCTATGGATTTTGTAATGAAAATTTTCCTTTTCTTTGTTAGAAGTCACAAGTAGAGTGAGCACAGATCAGAAAACAAGTTATGCTCAACAGCCTTAGCCTGAAGGAGCTCCTTTGGCCCTCGCAGTAATAGGAGAGCTTGAGGCTTAGACACAAACTACTGCACATGAGCTGCTCTCTGGTGATCGTGTGTGCGAGGGCAGTTTCTCTTTTAGCAGGGTCACTCCTGGTGCTGCTATGTGCTTCCTACCACTGAAGCTCACCTTTGTGGAGAGCTCAGTGGCTGATGTGCATGCTAACGTCTCCTGGTGCTCGAGTTTTGTAGCTGCATAAGAAGACTGAAATTTTTGTGCAGACCCAGGAACAGGCTAATGATCACTGGGCTGCGCCCTAGTTAGGGTGTGTTCAGATCTGATGAATGGGGATATGAGTCAGACCACACAAAAGCAGCAGGGAATACTTTAGCATTTCCAGTTTTTTGTTGCTTCAGCTTTATAAAGGAGTGAAATTCTAAAGGAGGAAAAGATTAATCCGACTTCCTCTTTTCTTGGCAAAAGCCTTGTGAACATTAGAGGAAGATGTGTGGTCATTTTTCTAGATAAACTGTCTTTCTTTCTTGAAACCAAATGTGTGAATTAATGGTGGGAAGAAAGCTTGAGGAATGGAATTTCAGATGCAAGCTGCTGTTAACTTTAATGAGTTTGCTCCAGTTTAACCCTGTGTGCCTGAGCTCCATTGTCCTGCTGGTGATGTGTCTGTCTATTTGAGCATGACCAATCTGAGGAACAAATACAATGCTGTCAATATCTCTTCACAACCACCTTTGTTCACAGCTTGTGAGTTTCTTGATTATTTATAGTTTGTAATGAGACTTGGGGATGCAAGCATAGTAATACAAAGACTCTTTCTGACCCAACTGACTGAAACTTTAAAGAAAGGGGAGATTGATCCCTTTGTGCACCATTACTCAACTTTTTCATCATCGTGGATGTCTAGGATGGACTGTAATAACCTTGAGTTACCACACTGCGAGCCATACCCAGACTGAAACAGTAGTTATCTGTGTCCTGGAAACTTTCTTGCTTTTTTGTAGGGAGTAATTCCATTGGGTGGAACAAATCACTTTGCACAGATAATGTTGGGCTATTCTAACTTTTGTAACTGGCCAAGAGCCACAAATTCCTCACCTGGACTGGATGTTATTTGCCTGAGTCATTGACAAGAGACCATGCTACTGAGTACAGCCATCCAAGAAAGGTCTCTAGTGTGCCAAAGTTTGAATTCTGCTGGTTCACCTGAATCATAGCAAGTCTGAACTGGTTTATGTTCTCATGACAAAAAGGAATGGCCAACATTATTGCTTCATTCACTGCAAATTTAGTTTCACCTTCCTGGGTGTATGTAACTGCTGTGAAATTCAGTCTGTACCTTTGGTCCTAGTGCTAGTAAGACTCAAGTTTCTTTGGTAGTAGACTTAATCAGTGGCCTGCAGATAACACATGTCTCAGTGAATGGTAAATATCCATTTTGTGACTGGTGTGTGTGTTTTTAAATTTGGGTATGGTTTATTTACTTAAAGAGGCTCATGTTTTCAGATGGCAAAAGTTTGAAGACTAGAACAGCAGGGAAGAGCTCTCTGTTGGACTGCTTGTTTTATTGTAGATATCACACCACTGATATTTGTGTAATCAATATTTAGCAATGCAGTGGCTGGTGAGAGTGCGCTGGACAGGATGGCATGTGGCCTTGGAGGGAAACTTGTTTTGCCTATGATTAAAGAGCATATTATGCAAATGCTTCAGAATCGTAAGTAGCTGCATTTTCTTTTATTATTTTTTTAACAATTCTGTACTTTCCAGGAACTTCAATACCTCTTAAGTCTTTGTGTTTAGCTACTTGATGTGTTATTATACATTTCCACTTTTGATGTCAGCAGCAAAAACTGTAAATGCTGTGAACTTGAAATTTTATACTTAGACTGATTTATTAAACTTACATAGAGTGTATTACAACACCTTTTCTGGTAGATGAACAGCTGAACAGAGATGTCATAAAAACAATTTTTTTTTAAACAGTGGGAATTACATAAAAACAAGGGAAGACCTGGGGCTTTTCTGTTTCAGAATATTCTCTCTAAATCCCTAAATAGACCCTCACGGTACCTTGTTTGTCTCAAGTGCCACCTGTTTTTCTGTAGCTCAGTGGTTTTGCTTCTTCAGAAGTGCTGCATTTAGATGAAATTTTAATACGTTACAGTTCATAGAGGAAAACTTGATTTTTTTCCCCTGGAATTTTATGGACTGAGGTCATTGGTAGGCTGTCTGTCTATTTGGTATGCTGATTTTAATGCTTGTTTCATGAGGTGTTTCTATATATTCTTTTCAGTTGTTTTGTATACTTCATTTCCTCTTAAAGTACCTGTAATGCCTGCTCAGCCAGTGATTCAAAAAATACTGTGCATTGCTTTCAAGTTCTTTCACCTGACCTGTGGTTTGAGCCTTTGGAGTAGAAGATAACACAGAAGTTCTGGGTACTATTCTGCCTTCTTGGTTTAAAAACCAGTCCAGAAAAGGCTGTTAGCATTTGGGTATGGAACAGAGGGCTACTCAAGGTAGCACCTGCTGTGTGTGAACACTTACAAAGTCTGTTTGGAATTAAAGGTTTAATTTTTTTTTTGAAAGAAAGTTTTATTAATGAAATGAGCTAACCTGACTCAGTGTTGGTAGCTTCTAGACTAGCAACTAGCAAATTTTGTAGCACATTCAGAGAAGTGTAGAGTCTAATAATCACTGAAAGACCTGACTCCTGTGAAGGGGAGGTCATGCAATTCATGCCTGATGCTTGTTTTCTTGTGGGTCAGAGCTGTCCACAACCATTAATACTCTTTGGAAGAGAGAAATTAAGATGATGTTGCTGTAGCTCTCCCTGGTAGGGACTTGGGAGGAAAGATGAAGACACTTAGATTAAAACATAGTGACAGTACTCTCAGAAGTCAAATTTTTCTTCTCCTATCCCCTCTTTCTTACAATTATTTATTGAAATAATAATTTAAGGCTTTGGAGTTTCGATTGAGTGGCCAGATGGTCCAAAGAAGATTGTGTTTCATTTTGTAGATTCGTTAATTTCAAGTTTGGAATACATGCTAACAGTAATGCAGTGGGGGTGACGATGTGTAGGCTTAACTAGGAACATCTAATGAACTGAAATAGGGCAAAATAAACTGCTGCCTTTCTGTTGTACCTTCTGTCAAGCTGATACTTCATCGCGTTCTGGTCAGACAGAAGCTTGAGTGTGAGGATTCTACTGCTCTGAACTGTGATGTTCTTCATTCCAGGAGTGCAATATGTTATTAGCAATAATGAAATAGAGCTACTTTGGGAGATAAGTTCTGTAACATGCCTTTCCTACAGGTCATTTGGTAAATCTGTTTGTTCCTTTGGCTTTCTCTTCTGTAATCCCAATGATTTCTAGCACAGAGAAAGATTTTTCTAAAAAAAAATTAAATAAATTGGAGTTTCTCACATGTTGCTCAAAAGAAAGAGAGAGGGGCATGAAAGATTCATTTCAACAATACCCACTACTCTGAGAATAACCTAATATGACTTGGAGGTGAGGAAAATTTACATCGTAAGTGGAATGTTGCTGTTCCTACAGCCTTGAGAGGACTGCTGGAAAGTTTAATACAAGTCATTTGTTTGTTTTAAATTCAGATACTGTTTGGGTCTTAGACCTTTTTCTTGAGGAAGATACGGGCTCTTTCAATGATACTAAAACAGAAAAAAAGATGGGGGAGGGGGAAAAAAAATACTAAAAATACTGTCTTGATGTTTGCCTGGTCAGCTCGTTTAATTAAATGCGGTTTCCAGGTATTAGCACTATATGTGTACTTGTACCAGCAGTTAAGAATTCTTTTTTCTAGTTCTGGATTTGGCCTGGATTAGACACTCAGTTTTTTGTGCATCTCTAGAAGTATGTATGAGGGAAATGGAAATGTATTTAACAAATCAAGTAGATGCATTAACTTTCCTTCCATCTCCTGTTCTTCACTCTGCCTCCTTCTGTGTCCCTCAGCCTCTGCAAAGAAAAGGTGATTAATCTTTGTGATCCTTGGTAGTTTCCAAAATGAGTAACACTTCATTTTCACTCTCCTGTAGCTGACTGGAAGTACAGGCATGCTGGCTTGATGGCACTCTCTGCCATCGGAGAAGGTTGCCACCAACAGATGGAGGGAATTTTAAATGAAATAGTTAATTTTGTTTTGCTATTCCTTCAGGATCCTGTGAGTATTGTTCTAGTAATTATTTCAAATTGTTTTCATTTCTGCTCTTGTGACTGCTTGTTAACTGTTCAACGGGAATACTTTTTCAGCATCCCAGAGTAAGATATGCCGCTTGTAACGCTGTTGGACAAATGGCAACTGATTTTGCACCTGGGTTTCAAAAGAAATTTCATGAGAAGGCAAGTAGTAGAGTAGTAGGGAAAACAAGTGGTAAAATTACGTCCCCTTCAGAAACTTGTTTTCTGAAAAGGAGTATTTCTTTTTCAGGTGATAGGAGCTCTTCTTCAAACCATGGAGGATCAAGGCAGCCAGCGTGTTCAAGCCCATGCAGCTGCAGCACTCATAAACTTCACTGAAGATTGTCCCAAGTCACTGCTTATTCCATATTTGGATAATCTAGTGAAGCATCTTCATTCCATTATGGTGATAAAATTACAAGAGGTATAATACACTGAACAAATTGTTTGATGGAGGGTAACCTTGTCACATAAGCAGAATAAGTATAGCTGAACTAAGACCTCAGAAATGAGCCAGTACACATATCTGCTGGTGTTGGTCTAAACTGATGAGAATTAGCATATGTGCAAAAGCAGATTTTTACATTTGGCATGCTTTTAAGTAAAATGTGTGCTTTTAATATATAACACTTTATTCTTCTTCTTTCCAAGTTGATACAGAAAGGCACTAAGCTAGTTCTGGAGCAAGTTGTGACTTCAATTGCATCAGTTGCAGATACGGTGGAGGAGAAGTTTGTTCCCTACTATGATTTATTTATGCCCTCCTTAAAACACATTGTTGAAAATGCTGTTCAGAAGGAATTAAGACTTTTACGAGGAAAGACTATTGAATGCATCAGTCTAATTGGTCTTGCTGTTGGCAAAGAAAAGGTGAGCTTAGTTTTTATAGAATGGTCTAAATACACTTTATAATGCCTTTATTTTTTGTGGTATTAGCACTGAATTAATATAATCACTTGTTAAACATACAGCTATATTGTTGCTGATTTCTGTGCTTGTCTTTGTTTCCATTTCTGAGGTGACTGTGTTGCTGGTTAGGTTCACAAATTTGCAATAGAATCTTATTGGAGCTTAAGTAATTCTTGTCACACTGAAAAATGTTGAAAGCAAAAATTTTTTCTTCCATTGAGAGGGTTTTTTTGGGGTCTTTTTTTGCCTTAACTAAAATGACACAGCAGCACATTTAGGCAGTGTCAGGGGCAAAATGTATGCAGTTCAAAGGGAACTTAGTTTTGTATGTGGAAGCCTGAAAAAGTTTAATTTAAGTGAGCATTTAAGTCTCTGAGAAGTAGCATCTTAATTTGCCTTTAAAAACGTAGTTGTTTCCTGTGTCTAGTTTATGCAGGATGCATCAGATGTAATGCAGCTGTTATTGAAGACACAAACAGACTTCAGTGATCTAGAAGATGATGATCCACAGGTATGTTAAAATTGTGTCTCTGTAGCTCGTTGGTATTAAAAACATTCCTTGTATACATGATGTTTCTGCCCCCTCCCTGGCCTTTCAGGCTAGTTGTCTAGCCTGTCTTACAAAACCTGACATTGAGATGGCCCTAAAATCTTTCACAGGAGCATGGTTAGGAAATGAGACTTCCAGGACCTAGATTTGCAGAAGAAATTTGAGCTTGCTGTCGCCTTCTTATAAATAGATCAACAAGACTTGTTAAGCAGCTGTTCTAATGAGTAGAGAGCTATTTTAACTTGTATATTTGAAAACAAATACTCCTCTGAAAACATAGTACTGCACCCGTTTTTATTTTTTGCTCTATTTTACTATTTTTAGGAACAGGGCTTGGTAGTACTGTTCAAATCTGGGAAATATTTCACCAAAAAAAAGTATTTTTTAGAACAGGCACTTGCAATGCAATCATGAATCTTACACTATCACATTTTTTCATGTATAGCAACTTCAATCAGAGGTGCTGTCAAGGTGTTGTTAGACTTGGAATGTCTTTTGAAGATGCATTTTTATGTGGATTGCATATTGGATTACTTCTCTTTGAAATAAGCTTTAGGGACTGCTGACAAATTCTTTTGCAAAGTCCTATTGTGTAATGTATTTCCTTTATGCTTTCCCTTTAAATATGCATTAAAATAAAACATGGGACATGAAAATTCTGCCTTCTCTCTTCTAGATTTCTTACATGATCTCCGCATGGGCCAGAATGTGTAAAATTCTTGGAAAGGAATTTCAGCAGTATCTTCCTGTTGTCATGGGACCTTTAATGAAGACTGCATCCATTAAACCTGAAGTAGCTCTTTTAGACAGTAGGTTTAAGATGACGTTTTGCTTGTAAAGAACTCTGAAATAAATGATTTTGTGGCACTTTTTGATTATTTTTCCTTCCCTCTGTATAACAGCACAAGATATGGAGAACATGAGCGATGATGATGGTTGGGAGTTTGTAAGCATAGGTGATCAGCAGAGTTTTGGAATTAAAACTGCAGGTCTTGAAGAAAAAGCAACTGCGTGCCAAATGCTGGTGAGTAATAAAATGGTTTTGGTCATCTATGTGTTTCTGGTCAATCAAGTCTGAAGCCAAAATCTGTAACCAAAATATTCTTTTTTGTCTCACATGAAAGAGTGTTTGGGGTGATACTGCTTAGTTTGGATTACAGGCACTTAGTTGTGTGTGGTTTACTTGATTAAAAATGGTTTATTTACTTAGGAGTGTAAGATTTTTTAAATGAACAGATGATTTTCTTTTGTTAGCAAAACTTAAAGAAATCGGATATGTTAAAAAGTAGTTCCTTTTTGCAAATATGGCTGTTTTGGAATTTGGGTTGAAAAATACATGCATGCCCTAAGAGTGAGAACTCATGCTGCTATCAGGGATTCTCAAATTACCATGGTTGAGGGGGAAGGGAAATGGATTATTCCATGTTTTTTACAATAAGCTAAAAAAACCCTTGCACTTTTAACAATCTTCCTCTCACCTTTACATAGTTGAAAAATGTAAGTATTATCCCTTAAAAGAGGCATATCTGTGTTCTATTTTTCAGGTTTGCTATGCAAAAGAGCTAAAAGAAGGATTTGTGGAATACACAGAGCAAGTTGTAAAGCTGATGGTTCCATTGTTGAAGTTCTATTTCCATGATGATATCCTATTAACAAATTCCACTGTGAAAACAGAAACTTAGAATCAAAATTGTGCTTGCTGTTTTCCTAAATGAATTGAAATTGTTAGTGTTAAAATAGTCTGTGACTGTAGCAGAAATGGTTTCAGAGAATGCTGGTTTACACACCCTGTTTTAGGCAATGCATTTCTACTTTCCCCCCAGTTTGTTTTTAAATGAGCAATCAGTAGAAAGAGTGATGTTTGTGTAACAAAGCAGAAGAGAACTTAACAGCTTTTCTGTCATATCCTGAAACAGACTTGAAACCACTTCTGAAGAGCAGGCAGTGTAATTTTCCTATGATTTAATCTATATATAATTAAGAAATCAAATGCATGGATTGTAATGAAATGAGTTTCGGGTAAGAAACTAGGAACTTCATTATGGTGGTGGGGGTCTTAAATTCTAAGCACTTGGTTGGTGTTGATTGCTGTATTTCCTTAATTATGGCACGTGTCCGAGTGGCAGCTGCAGAGTCGATGCCCCTCCTCCTTGAATGTGCCAGGGTTCGTGGGCCGGAGTACCTGACGCAGATGTGGCACTTCATGTGTGATGCTCTCATCAAAGCCATTGGGACAGAGCCAGAGTCTGATGTCCTCTCAGAAATAATGCATTCTTTTGCAAAGGTAACGTTCTTACAACTTTCATGGTGTTACTGTTTGTAGCTTTTTGAAATAAGAAGGGGCATGTTTGGTGTTCCTTTAAATGGCTCGAATAAATGCAAGGCTTTCTCTACAGGAAATTTGTTGTGACTATAAATGTTGTTACAGCTATTGGAAAAAGTTGTATTTTGTTTTGCAGGAATACCAGAGTAGTAACCTAAAACAGTTACCAAATTTTTTCATTTTAACCACAAGCAACTGAAATTACAAGTATGAAATGTACAATGGTACTGTGCCTTACTTGTATAATTTGAGCATTGATTACAGTATGACTGTTCTTCTAATATTATTCCTGCTAGTGATCCAGAGTATTAATATTCTTTGTGTGCTTAGATTTCATTAAGACTGCTCATGTTAAATTTTAAAGCTGAAAAACTGGTTGTTTTGTTTCACAAGTGCATTGAGGTAATGGGAGATGGATGCCTTAACAACGAACACTTTGAAGAACTTGGAGGAATACTGAAAGAAAAACTAGAAGAGCACTTTAAAAATCAAGAATTAAGACAGGGTAAGTTAACACAAATCCTGTTAACATGGGATGTGGCTGTTCTTTAAAGCACAATTTCTAATTATTTCTGAACACAAAGAAAAAAATCTGTTTCAATTTCATTGATTTGTATATTTATGTAAAGTAATTGGACTGTGAACCAACAGAATCCTTGAGTTTGTATTTGTAAGCTCTTGGAGGATGAAGATGGCATCATTTTCAGCAATACAGTAGTTTAATCAGAAGTTAATGTCAGATTTACTTGAAAGACGGTGCACATCTATGGTGTTACCATTTCCATGATTTTTTTTCTTCTGAAGTCTGCAGTTTTCTCAAAGCAGTAGTAGTTTCTTGTTTCTAAGCACTTTTCTTGTCTTGTCTTTGTGGACAAGCTGGTGTGTTTGTTTTTATTTCATGTGCATTTTTACACATTCTTAAACGGGACTATCCTGTACTTCTTCCTTTTCCTTGAAAGTTTTGTGAAACTTCTTAAAAATGGAAAATTCCTGTTGCATCTTCAGCTACTGTTTCCTGTTTTCTAAATTTGTTTCTGCATAATTTTTTCCTTTCACAGGCTTCTTACGCACTTATAGAAAGGCAGTGGTTTAATTTTTTTCTTTTAATTTAGTGAAAAGACAAGATGAAGACTATGATGAGCAAGTTGAAGAGTCATTACAAGATGAAGTAAGTTAGTTTGAAGAGTTTTTCTGCTCTACAAGCGCCAGGATGGAAATATTGCAGAAATATGCTTTTGAGTCATTTAGGGCATAGTGTGTCCTCAGAATTATTTCTTCATAAAAGAATCTGTTACCATAGCCCTTCAAAACAGTAAGAAATGGGTCACACTACATTTTTGAATTAGAAAATATGAAAGGTTTCCTTGTCTGATAGGCTGAAGTAAGAAGTTCAGGATATAGCTTTTTATTTTCTTCATCTGCTCAAACAATTCTTGGATGACATTAACACTAATACAGATTTGACAGCAGACTACTTAATTACAGAATAAGCTGAGTTGGAAGGGAGCCACAAGGATCATTGTCTGTACTCCTGCCTCATCACAGGGCATCCCAAGAGTCACACCATGGGCCTCAGACATTGTTCAAATGCTTCTTGAGCTCTGTCGGGCTGGTGCTGTGACCACTTCCCTGGGGAGCCTGTTCCAGTGCCCAAACACCCTCAGGGGGAAGAACCTTTTTCTAATACCCAACCAAAACCTTTCCTGACACAACTTAAGACCATTCCTTTTGGTCCTGTCACTGGTCACCAGAGAGAAGAAATCAATGCCTGCCCCTCCTCTTCCCCCAGTGGGGAAGCTGTAGACTGCAATGAGGTTGTCCCTTAGGTCTAGCCTTGCTGACTTGCTTGTTCTTTGAGCCTTGCAAGCTGGGTGGCTCTTAACCTTGGGCCTCTATACCTCTGATCCCAAGACATCTGGTGTGTCATGTCAGTAGCCTGTGTCAAAAAGAATAGCCCAAAAACAGAAAAAGACAGCAGGATAAACAGCTGCCATCATGTGTTTGCTTATGAGGGAATACCAAAGTGATTACTTAACTACTTGCACACTAGGGTACAAAAGTGACTTAATAGTTTAAAGTACATGTGATTGTAGAAGAGATACAATAATTTTATTAAATCATTATTAGTATGGAGAGAGAGTAATAACGAATGACTGCTGCTTATAACATGAGACAAAGGATGCTCAGTGAATTTAAGAACTAAGGAATTTTTTTGCTGCACAATGCAGATATGAAGCTTGATCACATGAGTTTAACCTGTATGCAGACTCCAAAAATCATGCCCATATGTAAATACTGTCTTAAATAACAGTGTGGTTCTTGACCCTCTTTTTAGGCTTTTTAGAATTAGGCCAGCATTCAAGAGGATATATTTTTGTTGCCTCCAAGACTCTTTTATTTCCTGTGTGTCACTCTGTACTGAGAGAAAATGCAAGCCGGCAGCAGTTTCAGAAAAGCTGAGTCCCTACTCTGCAACAGAGTTGCAAGGCATTTTTAAAAATGTTGTAATGTTTTCTGATTGTTCTGTAAAGTCTGGAGAAAGACTTGGCTGCATTACCCTGTGAAAGGAGGTGTGGGATGAGGACATCACTTGCCGTTTGGACAGAATTAACAATTGAGTAATAACATTTGAATGTACAGCTTTGGTCTCAGAGTATGTTTATGTAGCCTGTACCTCAAGGCAGCAGAAATATAAGAAGCACAGAAGTCATGAAAGTTCAAACAGTAGTTTCAGATCCAGCTCTCACTTAGCAATAACTAAACTGCTGATTTGGTAGAGAGCAGAAGGCATACACCAAGCCAGAGTTACACTCTCTTCCCCAAGCATCTGTAATCAACTGTTGATCAACAGGCAGTACCAGGCTAGGTGGACCTTGTGGTGTGCTGGAGCAGTTCTTAATGTCATTGTGTGCATGTTCCAGGGTTCCTGCTTGAGCTGTGCCTTGATGATGCAGAAATTGGCTCACTAGGAAGGGTTTGAATATCCAGTTGTGGGAAGCTGCCTGTTGCACAAGAAATAGTTACTAGTTTGTCACCAGAAGGTGAGAAAGGCGAAGGTCGCTAGGGACCAGAAACTAGCTGTACTGTTTTCCCTGCCTGTTGAAGTATAAACTGGTTAAAGGGACCATACTGAGTACAACAGAAGTTTCTGTAGAAGAAAGTTAAGGGTTTTCCCAGCATAAGTATGTCCAGGGAATAATCCTCACATGTACTTGAATTGATAGCTTTGAGGTAAGGCTCTTTATTTAACCAGTTTGATATATTAACTGGGCAAGGTGAGCAATTAATTTAAACAACAAGAGGAAGACAATAATATTTGTTATATTTTTGCCACAATCTTTGTCACAAAGGCAGTTATCCATTTATTTTTCCATAAAAGCTTCCTAGGGTATCTAAGGTAAGGTACAGAAGAAGAAAAAGGTCTTTTGCCTTCTGTGAAGGGAACCCCTGGAAGCAGCAAATTTGCACAAGACAGTTTTGTCTTAATATGATTTTTCTGTCCCTGAAACAAGCCTGCAAGGCCTAGGCCACTGAGTTCTAGCAATCAACTTAACACTTTTAAGAAGGGTGAAAAGGAGCACTCCTGGAGCTACCAGTCAGTCAGTCTCACTCTGCCCAGAGCGATCTTTGAACACATTTCCCTGGCAGCTGTGGAAGACAGGGAGGTGATCAGAGACAGCTGATACAGCTTCCGAAATGCTAATCATGCCTGATTAATTTAGTGGGTTCTGTGATGGAGTGACTCTGTGATGGGTTAAGGAACAACTGATGTAATCTGTCTTGACTTCTGTAAGGCCTTTAAGAGGGTCCCACACAACATCCTTGTCACTAATTGGAGGAGATCCATATTGATTAATTCAGCAGATAAGAATTGACTGGATGGCCATGTTAAAAAAGTTGCATTCAGTGTCTCAATATCCACATGACAGTAACAAGTGATGTCCCTCAAGACACTGCAGCATGTTGCCTGGAGAAGGATGTGGATTCCACATTCCTGGGAATGATCAGGGCCAGGTTGGATGGAGCTCTCAGCAACCTGGTCTAGTGGGAAGTGTCCCTGGCTGGTGGGATGTGTCCCTGCCCATGGCAGGGGAACTGGAACAAGATGATTTTTAAGGTGCCTTCCAACCCAAACCATTTTTTTATTCTATCATTCTGCAGTTAGACAAATAATTGAAAATTAGTGAACTTAAAAAAAAAAATAAGTTGGTTTTGGGACTTCAAAAAAGTTATAAACCCACTTTTATCCATTAGTTTAGACACCTTAACACTTTATGTGAGTTCCACTCCATTAAAGATTGTTAGTCTTCATGTGAATTGTATCCTTTTTCTTTCAGGATGACAGTGATGTTTATATTTTGACTAAAGTATCAGATATTTTGCACTCAATATTCAGTAGTTACAAGGAGAAGGTACTGCCATGGTTTGAAAGGTTACTTCCACTAATTGTCAACCTAATTGTAAGTACCTTGTTTTTCTTTAATTTGAATTTAGTTATTTTTTTCTGATGCATTAAATATGCCTTCCATGCTGAAATTGTAGAGAAATTGGTAGATAGAATGTAGCAATTACTGTTTTACAAAATAGAAGGTTTATTCTACTTCAAGGATGAAGTTGTTACCCTGTGCTTTCTGAGCAGGGTCGCTGTGTGCTGTTAAAATCTGTGTTGCAAGACCCAGGATCACTGACACACACAACTGTTTTGAGAAATTTAATTTCCTTGAGACTCTCCAGTATCTCAAAAATGGATTTCAGGAGGAGGGATAATAAAGTGTTGCAGACTTATGGGGAAAAATTGAGACTGATACATGTAATGGAGTGTGAAACAGAGGTGCAGAGATACACACCTGGATTTTGTTTTGTTCGTGGTATTGCTGGAGCGATCACTCCTGCAAATTACATGGTTTTAGGATTGAATTTAACCCATGAAGATTTTAACAGAAGTATTAGACCTGTTCCTGTGGCTGTTGTTGGTGTAATCATTGGCCGTACGGTAACTCAGGGTGTCTCAGCTGTCGGGTGTTTGTGCCGCAGTGTCCGCACCGGCCGTGGCCGGACCGGCAGTGGGGGCTGTGCATTTTTGACGATGTGGTGGAGCACTGCAGCCCTGCCTCCTTCAAGTACGCCGAGTACTTCCTGCGGCCCATGCTGGAGGCGGTGTGTGACAGCAGCCCCGAGGTTCGGCAGGCGGCCGCCTACGGAGTGGGAGTGATCGCGCAGTTCGGCGGGGACAGCTACCGGCCCGTCTGCCCAGGTACGGACCCGCGGCCCACGGAACTCCCTCAGCCGGCGGCTGGCGGGAGGAAATAGAAATGGCTCGCCCTGTGATGGTGAGGTCTGCTCCCTTGGCAGTGCCGTGGATTGCCAGCATGGCCTGGTCGTATCCTGGTGCTGGATTGAGTGATAAAGTACCTGAGTTCCTCAGGTTTTTATTGTTCTGCTTAGTAGCATTTCTGTTGCAGCACTGACTGCTTAGCAAACCTGATTTACATATTCTTTTTTAAAATGTGATCTGGCATGCAAATGTTAATTTCATAAAAACCATTTTTGATACACAGCTGTCTCATAGATGCTTTCTGCTAATGTTGATGTGGTTACATATTAATGCAAAAGCTTTTGGATGTCTGGAAAAACTACACAAGAGATATATTAAGGAATAGCCTAGAATATGACTTATGTGGCTCATTGCTTTCTGATTATATAAAAAGGAGCCTGATTTCTGTAAAGTAAGAAGTGAAATGAGTGTGAGAGTACTTATCAGAAACACTTTGTCTGCTTTCTTTCTGAATGTTTCACATTTCTTTGAACTTCAAATTCATCTTAAATCCTAAAGAAATTGTCTGCTTGCACTCTTCTTGCCAGTCACCAAAGTGCACTAAGTAGCACCCCCTATCAAAGGGTTTTTTCTTTTTTTTTTAAGAAAATATATAGTCATCTAAGTATGTATTTAAAATATGTGTTTCACATGAATATTAAATGAAAGCTGAATTAGATGATGTAAGAAAATAAGAATCATCTGATAGGGATTGACACAAGTCTTGCCTACATCCATCAGGGTTGTAATTTTCATTTTTAATGTAACTGTTACATTATAACAATCAGAATAAGGTGTCTTTTTTGAAAAGAAAAGGAAAAGCAGTGTGGGAAGCCTTGCAATGAATCATTAAGAGCATGAAAATTTAGAATTGTCTAGACAGTTCTGATTTTGAAATTTTTTGAGCTTTTTAGCATCTGTTAGAGTCTAATTTTATTTTTCATTAATTACACTTTATCTTACCCCACTTAAACTTTGTAAAATCTTTGATCCTTCTCTTTGTACTTGGACAAATAATCCTTGATTATGCCCAGACACCTGGCTTCTCCTGAAGTGGAATTTTAGATAAAATAAACTTTCAGCTTTACAGCATACAGTTTATTAGCAGATATCTCAAAAGTATTCTAAATCCTTTAGTGCATACATGAAAGAACTTTGTGATTTATCTTAACAGATGAAGATATGCTGTGATTAGAAACAAATCCATGTCATGAGACATTATCTACCCCACAGGTTTTGCTGTATCTCTGAAAAACATCATGTGTGTGGGCTTTTATTTTTAACTTATTTTCTTTACTAGTTGATATATAGCACTGGAATATTGTTCTTTTGCAAGTTTGAACAGTATGTAAATACTTTTTGGAAAAAGCAGAGGTGTTGATATAAGCATTTCTGGCAGTCATTTAGAGTCCAGGAATATAGCAAGAACTTGTAAATGGCATGCAAGTTACCTGATGAAACAAATGTCTCGAAAACCAGATTTCATAAAGGGCAAAGAACTATGATGGAAGGAAAAAGTACAGCAAAACAAGTTACTTTCTCAATGGGGATACAATGTTACACTTGATCAAACTGGCAAGGTTGCTTGTATTCTGTTGGTGGAAGAATATAATTAGCTGTTCTCTGTGAAAATTGTATCAATCAACTGCATGGATTTCTTCCTAAATTACATCAGTGGCCTCAAAACTGGGTGGTGCCAGATGTCAGAGCAGTCAGTCCTTGGAGAAAAACAATAACATTATTGAAGATGGGTCTTCCATTGTCAAAATTTTTTTAAGGTTTATCTAACACAGTATATATGTGAGAATGCATCTGTTTTATAGACAAGATGAAAAATTGTCTGGTGGGCTGTAGGGAGAAAATTATGCTGATTCATTTTGATGCCCTCCTAATTTTACAGTTGCAAGGACACACAGACCTACAGAGTCACTGTATTAGTGAGTGGGATATAAATGAGATGAGATTTAGCTTCAGCAGCCATGAAAACCTGAGGTATAAAATGCAGGCTCAGTTGTCCCAGACATTGTAGACCTCTCTGAAACAAACTCTGCTTTGGAGAATAGTCCAGCATGATTATCCTGCATTCAACACACATAAGCTAGCAGGTCTGATGTTTCTGTAGTTCTGTAATGTTTAACAGCTTTTCCATAGCTGCTTAATTTGTCACAAATCTAATGTAGCAGACTTAATATAGAAAGTGGATTGTGTATTCTTTAATTGCAAAGCTTCTACTTACTCATCAAAATTCAGAAGTGTGAGATCTTACTCTTCCTCAGTAATTAGAGTTATTTTGAAGTGTTCTTTCTGTACAATTCCATTACCTGCTTACTGTGCTGATAGAGAATTTCACACATTTGGCATTTTATTTTTAGCAGAACACAAGGACAATTGTTCCTGCTTGCGTGTAGTGTGTTTGGAAGTCTGCATGGACACTAGTAGCAAAAATTAATGTTCATTTAGAAGGATGTGTGTGGTTATCCACATGACTGTTGAAAAAAAATATAATTGCTATTAACCTAGGAAGAAAACTGGCATATTTCCTCCATTGAAAGACATTTCCTTTCCTTGATTTTTATGATCTAAACTATGCCAAGTTGATTCACCAGGTGAGATTACTCCTATGACCTTTTCCTAGGGCACCTTTTAGTGGCGGGAGGCGTGTATATGTACATCCATACATATTTTTATATTCAGATGTGCCCACTAGCAGTAGATACACAGCAGGCATACACTGAGGATGTGTACTATAGTTCACACTGAATGAAGGAGTGACATTCACAGTGAATGTCAGTGTAGCAATGCTTTTCCTCCTCCTCTGTTTATAGACCATATTCAATGAAAGAGATAATGCTTACCATCTACAGTGTCCTGTGTGTTTTAGATTGCATAACTCCAATTGAGAGACTTGGGAACATAATTTTCTTCTGAACTTCTAAAGCAAATTCAAGCTTTTGTAGTGGCTGTTTTCTTCTGTTTCTTTGCAGAGCTTTATTTATCTGTTTGGTTTTCATATGGTAATTATTGAGCAGAGAAGAATTTAGAAGCGGTGGAACATTGGGATGACTAGATTTTAGTGCTTGTAACACAAAAAACCTTGGTTTTAATACATGCAATCATCCCAAGCAGAATTTGTGATAATAATAAAGTATAGCTTGATTGTGCAGTTAAACTTCATTCTTGTGTTTTTAACAATTAGAGGCGCTTCCATTGCTGGTGAGAGTCATTCAGTCACCAGATGCCAAAGCCAAAGAGAATGTCAATGCAACAGAAAACTGCATTTCAGCAATAGGAAAGATAATGAAGTTCAAACCTGACTGTATAAATGTTGAAGAAGTCCTTCCACACTGGTTATCATGGCTTCCACTTCATGAAGACAAAGAAGAAGCTGTTCATACTTTCAATTATCTGTGTGACTTACTTGAGAGGTAAGGCAAAGTCTTCACACTAATGCATGCTTGCATGTTCTTTCCTTGCCCTCTTTTTCCAAAACTGAGAAACTATGAGGTTAATCCACATATAGTTTAGAGAAGATAATTAGAAATGTCAGAACTGAGCCTTTCCTGATGTTATTTCTGCTTTTTTAAACAGTTACTGTTCTTGTCCTAAATAGTGTCTGTATGGCTGAGAAAAAAAAATCCTAGCTGCTTTATATATCCATAATGACAAAGGATCTGCAGAAAACTTTTACAGAAAATTTCGGGAAAATTTTTTTATACTCTGCTTACATATCATGACCAGTAATTGGTCAGGCTTTTTCTCTTCAAACAGCACACATACTCTTGCAGCTTTCTCTTAAGTAGCTTTGCACCCTTTTACTTTCCAGAAAAGTGAAGTATAAAGTAGAGAAATAATATGGAACAATTCATTGTACAGTGCTATCTCCCTTAATAATTATTTCAGCTATCATTGAAAGCATCTTATCCCACAGTTTATTCTTAGGGTTTGTGCTCCCTCCTGTAGGTAAAATGGAAGAAAAAAGGTAAACAGTTATTCTAGTGTGATGCACTTCATAAAGGAGTGAAAAAATGTATCCTCTGAGGTGTTATGTAGTAAGCACATTGTGTCTGGCTCTGTATTACATCTTAGGAGAAAAATATAAGGGAAGGAACTTAGATTTCTTACAGTCTTTTCTATTTTGTGAATACCTTGTATCTCTGGGTGCTTTATTAAGGCAGGGTCTCAAAATGGCAACTGAGGTCCCTAGACTGATTATAGAACAGTGAGATACAGATGAGAGACACCATAATAATGCTGCCAGGTGTGCATGTGAACAGGAGCATAGAAATTGAGAATTGCAGCACTAACACACTTCTGTACCCACCTCTGTGCAGGTGGCTCAGCCTGGCTACCTGCTTCTCTGGAGCTCTGCCAGTGCTACATTCACAGCCTCTGCATTCCAGCAATGGTAGGGGGCAGGGCTGGAAGCAGATCATGTGTTCCACACAAATTCCTGGTTGCTAATACTCCTCCACTCCAGCATTTGGCTGGGAAAGAGGGAGCAGAACTGCTTGCTTGCTGTGTCATGGAGAGTGCTGGCAGAGAGCTGAAGTTACCAGCACTCCTGACTCCAGTAACACAGTGTCCTGGGAGACACAGAGAGAGGAATAAATCCTTTTAGGCAGGGTATTTCTGTCACACTATTTTCAGTTCCATCTGCATGGAACTCAGCCATTCTGTAAAGTTCAGAACTTCTTCCTGATAAAGTTTAGGCTGAGTAAAGAATCAGCTGGTTAAATATTAACAGAAGGGGGAACATGCTGTCAGCAGGCAACAAAGCTGTGCGTACTTATTCAGCTGTGTGAAACCTAAATAAGCAGCTTGAGAATAAGATCATTCAAAATCACTACACTTACGTGTAAAGTGTTGACATTATTTTTAGATAAACATTAATTCCTTTGCAATATATCTTTTGTAACAGCAATAACCCAATTGTCCTCGGTCCAAACAATTCCAACCTTCCCAGAATACTTGGTATAATTGCGGATGGTGAAATCCACGAAGCTATCAAACATGAAGATCCATGTACCAAGCGGCTGGCTAACGTTGTTCGCCAAGTGCAGGTAAATAAATGCTTGCTGAAGTATAAAGGGAACATTCAGAATCTGCTTGCAGAAGGAACTAAACTTTTAAACCATTTTGAGAGCCTTATCTCCTTAGAGAATAATGGTTCAACCAGTGATCTTGGAGAACCTTTGATGTTCCTTGAGTGATTAATGATAAAACTTGGTGACATTTGCACTTGAATAAAATAACTATAACTAACTTTCATGCAGCAAGATGATTAATATGTGAGCCAGTATTAGTTTTTTTTTGTTTTTTTCTGAGTCAGAAATTAGAATCTGGAGAGAAATCTTTGTGTCCTTTTATCAGTGAACTGTACTGCAGGATTTTATCCAAGATGTGGTTCTTGTAAGGGTCACCAACATCCCGTGGTGACTTTCTAGTACAGCAGCAGCTTGGGTTCTTTGTTAGAGAACGAGTGCAAACTACAAGTTATTTTACTACTGCCCTTTTCAATCCTGTGCAAATATAGGTGGCTGTTTGATGTTTTCCCTGCCTTTGGGGACCTGCTGTAAGGTTCACTTCCTTTATGCCATAATGAGTCAATGATGGTAGGGATGTCCAAGTACTTAAACAGTGCTTCTCTACAGTGCTGCAAATGATAGTGCAGGTTTGTTCCAGGGCCAAATGTTGTTGGGTGGGTGTAGTACTAATGAGAGAATGGTGCCAGGTAAACATCTTGCTCATAAAAAAGCATAGATTTTATGCAGCTGGTCTTCAATTATTGGCTTTCTACCTGACCTGCTTTGGCAAAATTCAGATTCAAGAATTTTCGGAACACTTGATATTGGAATCAATTCACCTGTATGCGTGTGTCAGCCTGAGAGATCCATTCTGTCTGGTAGAAAAAGCTGTTAAAATTCCAAAGGCATAAATAGAAGGAAACTGAGCAAGTTTCAAAGTGAAAGTAGTGTGACTGCTCTAGATTCTGCCTGACAGATACAAATCCTTGCTGTTAGTACTCAAAGAATAGGAATGCACCTTTGTATTAGGGTTTACCTAATGCATTTGTTCACTTTACCTCAAATAATCAAGGTTGTTTTTTTTAACAATACAGTGGCACATACGTGTATAGATTAGTTGTGTACAACAACGTCTGGTTCTGGCCAGGATTGATAGAAGCTTTAATATAACACCATAAGCATTGATTGAATGATTTACCTTTGGACTGAGGAGAAAAACAAAATCTTAAGTCATGTTTTTTAAAAAATACAATTTTAGCACAGTGTTACCAATCCTATTTCTCTTCACACACAGTATTTTGACTTTAGTAAAGCTGTAAGACTTTCATATTCTTACTAACTATCAGAGTGTTATACTATGATAGGAATTTTCAAGGTTGTGGAGTTGCTAACAAGCTCCTGCTTCCCAGATTCCAGGAGACTTTTTTTTTTTTTAATGATCTCAGTAAGCTGTTTCACTGCCAGTGTCTAACATGATCAACATGGTCATTATTTGAATTGAGTATAAACTTCTTTGCTTAGGTATTGTCAGGCCAGAAATATTTTAGTGTAAAGTATCAATTTAAATGTGCATCAGAATTGCTGGAAAAACTGCATTTAATTCTGCAATATTTCATCAGCGATGAAAAGTCTAAAATACCTAATGGTAGTTAAAACTAAACCCACAAACTTACATTTGAGAGCATTTCTTTTTGAATTTTTTTAATCCATTTTTATATTTTTTAAAGTTTTTAAATTTTGAGAAAAGGGCACTATAATAGAACTTGAATGTAAAAGGTAACAAATATAAATTAAACTTTTTTTTTTAATTTACTTAAATTATGCAGTTATTGCAAAAGCCAATCTAAAGACCTAAAAAGTCAGTCACCTGGAACTTCTTTTCCTGTCATTATCCTAAAGAAAGCGGAGTGCCAATTGCTTCCAGTTTCTATTGATAAGTGAATAAATACTTCTTCCTCAATCTCGATTAATATTCAGCACTTTCTGATGCCATTAGAGCAGTCGTCACTGATGGTGACTTTAAAAGCTAATGTCTCAGCTGAGGGCTGTGGTAGCACAGATGAAGGGTTTGCATTACCCAGACAGATGCTGTGCAGTTCTCTCTGGGAAGTAGCTGACCTTTCCTTTCACTGCAGAACCATGCCCCCCTGTTGGCAGCAGAATTTTGCACACCCTCGTGTAGCACATCATGCTGTAATCCCAGTGCTCACCTTGAAGCTCTGAGTCTGTTACTGCTGCACCAGTGCCCAAAACACTCATGTGGAAGAAGCATGATGCAGTTTTACCTGAACATTGGTCTTTTAACTTTAGTGCAAAATGATCACATGGCTTAGGCTGTGGTTGACACAGACATGAGTGTCATTTGTTATCCCATGTAGTTGTCACAGAGAGTTCCCAGGAGTTCCAAATCAATTATTCTGCTGCTGTTCAGCCTTTTGGAGCATCTCAAGTTGAACCTGTGTAGCACTGAAGATTTCATGTATTTCTTTGGCATGTATATTACAGGAATGAGCTGAGTGAATGTTGAGCTTTGTAAACATAGCAAAGTTCAGGATGTGCCTTGTACACTTTCAGCCTGCATAAAGACCACTTCTCATTTTTTTTCTAGACATCCGGAGGACTGTGGACAGAATGCATATCACAGCTCAATGCAGATCAACAGGCAGCCATACAGGAGCTCCTGAACTCTGCTTGAAGGGCCTTAATTATCATCTGCAAGAAAACTAACTCCAAATAAACGTTTACCCTATTGTTTAGGTTTCTTTTGTTTCTTTTCTGAGTAAAACCAGAACTGTAGTGCGTGTAGGCCGTTCTTCTGCAACCTCCAGGCAGTGGCAGCAGGAAGAAGCATTCTTTCAGAACGGTGTTTAAATCAGTTTCTATCCCACAACATGAAAGAAGTTTCCTGTAAACCCTACAATAGCACTGAAGAGTATTTTTCTAACGGTATCAGCCATCCATACGATGGTGAAAGGGAAACAAGTTGAATTTTCTCATTAGACATAAGACCTTCAGCAGTAGATGTACGTTATAACAGATAAACCTTTCTACATCTAGTGTTAATTGTATGAATTGGAGTGTGAGTCTTTGTAGGGTAGAAAGTGTCCTTCTGCCCAACAAGGTAGTAGATCAAAAGATGAAAAAACTGAAGACAAACATCGAGCATGAAGACCTCATTGATCGCACTTTCGATTCCCAAAAACAACTTGTACAGTGACTCAATGAGGAAAGCTGTTCAGCTTCCAGCCCTTGAATGTGAAGTCTCTTTGGCATGTCTGACAGTATCTCATTCACTCCTCAATAAATGACATTGAAACACAAGAAGCTTGTGTAGAAGTTCAGTGATGTGTGGTTCTTTTAATTTTCTCTTGTGAAAAGATGAAAATAACAAACTATACAAGTCACAGTTTTATATATGAAACTTTGTATATTGTTGCCTATTACAGATTTTATGCTTTTCTGTTTCTTGACTTTTTAACAAATTTTTCACCTGAGTGTGTAGAATGGAAACTTAATGGCATTCCTTGTGTGACAGTAAATATACATACCTTGACTTTAAAATGTTTTTCATGTTCAGATGCAGTTGCATTTCTTAACTTATAAAATGTAGTGTTGTACCAGCTGCAAATGTGCAACGTGATCTGGTAGGCAGCAAACCTGTTGTAGTAAGCCTGTGTTTTGTTTAAAGCAATCATGCAGTTGACAGCCTGACCTGAAAGAATCAAAAAAACCCTCTCAGGTCTTTTCTGGTACTTCGAGAGCAATACATCATCTACCAGCAAACACAGGCATAGAGTATCTGATTTCTAACAAAGGTGAGTGAGGTTTTCCCACTCTGTTACTTAAAGCTGTTAATATATGCATTGATCTTTAAAAACTTAAGTTCTTACTAAAGTGTTCTCCAAGTAGATCTCAACTGTCTCTTGAAACAGATATTTTCACAAAGAGAGTGTAAGTTTTCTTCCTTTATAATAAGAAAAGGTAGAACTTTACATGTAATAAATGCCTCTCATACTAAAGAATAAACTTAGTTTTGCCTTTGAAAGTGTTTCAAAAAAGAAGATAAAGAATGAGGTGTACCAAAACCAGCCCAGGACCATTATACCCAAAGGTTTGTGAGACAAACTGCCTTAACCATAGAACTTGACAATGTAGTTTGTTTAGAGGCAGCTGAAATAGTGTAACAAAGTGCTGTTCCAGTTATCATTTTGCTCAGTATTGGTAATCTCTTATTTACAGAAATTCACGCATTCATGCATCTGGAAGATGAATGCTAAGGATTGGATACCAGTACTGTGAGAGAGCTAGTAAGTCATGTCAAGTTACCTCAAGCGCTGGTCCTAACGATAACAATTTTGCTATACTCTACCCATCATCTTTCTTTGTGGGGTTTGTTTTTTTAGGTATTTGTTATTTCAATTTCCCCTCAGTTTAAAACATGTAAATTTTTCCCTGCAGAAAACTTTTTGTACTTTTTTTCAGATCTTAAAGCTTAGATTTTTTTTTCCCTTTCTTTGGACTGTGTGGTGAGAATTGTAGCACATTTGGCATTTCCCAGAAACAATGTCAGCTTTGGCTCTCTGTAACATAAGCAGCATTTGAATTGCTCTCCTAATGGACCAGCTGTAATCCTCTTGCCTTCTTTTAGTCAAAGAAACCGAGAACAAATAGAACCAGGAGATGGGGTTGCTCTGTGTGCTAGAGCCAGCACAGAGCATCTTTGTGCAGTTGCTTTTACCCTGTTAATCGTTTGATCAAGGCAAAGGGCACCGAGTGAATCACTGTCAGCCTGACAGGTTGGTTCCAGGTCCTACCTGGAGAGCTCTTCTTGCCTGTCCCCACTGAACTTGCCAGGGTTAATCCAAAAGCCTCTGTGTCTTTTTCTCAATTTGAACAAGCTTTAAAAGCTACGCTCCCTTTCTACCTATTTTTAAAAGCTGTCTGGATCACTTATATTGGCTTTTCTAGTTCCTTAATATTGAATTTTTAAGCAGTCAACTATTCCTGTTCTTCATTGCAGTTAAGTACTGTTGCCCAAAGAAGGTATAGTAGTAGAACAGTAGCTTTAGCTGCAGCTATCTATTTTAAAAATAAAGTGACATCTTTATGAAGGAGCCAAAGTAATCTTAAACTGTGGTACTGATATGAGACAAGTAGTTTTGATTCAACCATTTTTCCTGGGTATAATTCCAGTCTTGCTTTAACAAACTGCTCAGCTATTGCGTGGGTTGAGAGATGAACCTAGTGTGGCGTGAAGAGCACTGCAAACAATAGCAGTGTTTCACTCTGCCTGATCAAAGGGGTACCAATTCCCGCTAGACATCCACACAAAAGTACTCAAAGTTGCACTCAGTAACAAAAGCACTAGAGAACACCATGCAGGTGTTCCAGAACTGGAGTTCCATTAGCCTGTTTAATGAGCATATGAGAATAACTAGCATTCATGAGCACTGCTTTCAAAAGTAGCTCATCCCCCTGAAGTGTGGGTGAGTTCCCATCTAAACTCTCACCCGTTCTTATTGTGCTGAAGGTGAAGCTACTTGCTTTGTGTTTGCAGCTCTAGGCTGGTCATGACAGATAATGCAGATGAATGTCAAGTCTCCTTTACCTGGCTTTGTCTACAAGATCCCCCAGGGAATTTGCCAAATCTATGTAAGAAAGTGACTTGTAGCCTTTGTGCTTACAACATGGGGTTTGTGTACTGCTGAGGTATTGTCATTGCTTTTTTCCCTGCAGAGATTTCAAAGTGTTGCTGACTGCAAGGGCTGGTGTTCCCCAGCATAGAACAGTTGTTGTTATGCCAAATGTTGTCTGTTCTCTACACATCTAGATCTGTCAGTCTCATGTATGAAGTACATGCATGAGAGTAAGACATGTTGCACAGTTGGAATTTTTGATGAAATAAAGAATTGAGGAAGGTGAATTTCCTATTGACTCTGTGTATGCTTGTCTGTATTGGCTATGCAGCTGCCTCAGGCTCTTGAACTGGAGCTTTGTTTTTGCCTTAGTGGAATCTGCAGGGGTGCACACATACACTGAGTCTTCAAAATACAATGAGGGTGCTATTTAAAGTAATACAAAAGTCAAGACTTGCTACCATGTGTTTTCACAGCTTTGAAGTATTTTGTTGGGCATCTTTGTGGAGGAGCCTTATCCTTTGCTATTCAGTTATTTGGTTTGCTTTTCCTTTGCTAACTTAGAAAATGCTACTTCCTTTTATGGGGCTGAATGGTACCTTAAATTCTAAGAAATGCATTTGTTGTCTTCCAAGAAGCAATAAACAGAATCCAAGTGCCTATCTAGTACAGGTCCTTTCCCTTCTTGGTTATCAGGAAGATGTTTGTGTTGCTTCAGGAAGAACATCTCTCAGGAAAGCTTAACCTCTGTTGAGACTTGGAGGTATGGGCTCAATATTGAATAGAAGTCATGGAATTTGTTCAGGAAGAGGCTTCTACAGCACCTCTGAAGCAAAAGAGAAGTGAGGAATGGAGGCAACACATGAAAGCTGTGTTTCCTGTCTTTGAGTACTAAATGCTAACCTCAGCCACAGTACGTAATTCCAGATGAAATCTGGGTTTGTCTCAAGTTTTCAACCACTTCTGTGTATCAGAGTATTTGCTTTTCAAAGGTAGTATCTTGTTCCTCACAGCCCACGGGGCCTAAATGTTTGGTCTTTACATTTGTCACAAGTTCACAGATCTTGCTCACTGAATTAAATCCAATCTTTTTCATTACCTGGTGGAGAAGCCACATCACATCTCAGCTCTTCTGAGCCTATTTAGGAAATCAGCATGGGAGTGGCAGCCTGGGATATCTCCTCCTGATGAGCAAACAAATGATGCTCAGAGCAATTGCTCACTAGCGATTCCAGACCTACCTTCCTAAACCCAGATCAGCCACCCCCAGTAACACCCCCAGTTTATACGCTGGGCACGCCATTCTGTGCTGTGGAACATCCCTTTGGTTAGTGTGGGTCGCCTGTCCCAGATATGGTCCCTCCCGGTTTCTTTTGTGTACCTCCTCAGTGGCAGAGCATGAGACAAAGAAGGGGAAACAAGTCCTTGACTCACGGTAAACACAACCTGGCAAAAACCAAAACATCAGTGTGTTATCAACAACATTCGCGTTCCAAATCCAAAACACAGCACTCTAACAGCTACTGGGAAGAAATTTATCCTACCCTAGCTGAAACCAGGGCTTCCTGCAAGGCTGGAGTTAGTGTGAAATTCATTTCTTTGGTTAGGAGATAAGGAATTGCAGTTTCTGCTGTAGGGAGACCGTTTCTACAACCTCTGCAACAGATCATTTCCTATCATTCCAGTTCAGAGCAGTGATAAACTTTCTGCATGTTTTCAGGAAGGAAAGGTAGTTCATGATTTTGCTTTACCACTCCAAAGGCTGCCCATGACTTCAGTTCAGGTGCAGGGAATTTTTGTGTCTGCTAAAGCATCAAATCAGCATGTCTTTTGAGTTTAGTATTGTTACCTCTCCAGGCTTAAGAAGAACTTGTGCTGGTGTAACACTAGATGCAGACAGGTACATGTAGTGGAATTTCGCTTAAGGAGGTTTGTTAGTTTTGTTCAGGGTTTGTTTTGGGGTGGGGGTTTTTTGGGGTTTTTTTTTTTTTTTTTTTTGTTTGGTTTGGTTTTTTGGGGTTTTGTTGTTGTTGTTGTTGTTTTTGGGTTTTTTGGTTTTTGTTGGTTTTGGTTTGTTTTTGGGGTTTTTTTGGTGGGTTTTTTTGTTTGTTTTGTTGTTTGGGGTTTTTTTGGGTTTTTTGTATGTTCTTGCCAGCAGAATAGGTTCAGAGCTCCACTGAGACACCAGATGAGCCATACTTATTGATGGAAAGGAATTTTGTTCTGGAAGAATGGGAAGGGTACATGCCAGCAGAATTTCCTAAAGGGAGTACTATCCAGGAGTATATAGTGAAATATTCCCAACTTAATGGTGACTGATAGGAATTACAAGTTTAACTTCAGTCACTTTTGCTCTGTAGGGTGTTACTTGTCTCTCATTTAGCCAACACCATTACCACTGCTTGCCACCTGATGCAGATGGACAGTGTCCTCTGATGGTGGGTAAGAAGCAAAAGAAAGGGGATATTTCTTCAATTTACTATTTCTGCATTAAATGTGTGGCTGTTTTTTTCCTATGAGGCAACAGAACGTTTTATTTTAAATATATCTGAAGTACAATTTTTCATGTAATATGTGCTGTTAACAAAATGCTGTTCCTTGATAGCTGCACAGGCCTATCTTGTGTCTGGTGGTGATAGGATTTGCTGTATATTAATTGAAAGGTTTAATATTCAATTAATATACTGTCTTAAAAACCAATGCTAATCTTTCAATCAAAAAAACCCCTTGCAATAAAATTCACATTTGCATTCAGATCAGTGAGAAATAATGTAACACAGGATATTGAATCAGGGAAGCTAACCTTGCCTATATAACTTGAACTAAATTATGCAACATCACCATTTTTAAATACCTGAGAATAAAACGCCAAGAGAAATGTTTTACTGTGAAGTTTTATCTGTTTAGAGAGTTGGTATCCCTGGAAAACAAACAAACAAAAGAAGCACCAAAGCCCCCAAAACTGCCAATTTTTGTGGATAGTTAGTGTGTGGATGCAGTGGCTGTGTTTCAGCCGTTCTGTTCTCCAGCTAAAGCTGCTTCTGGCCAGTAGATGGAGATGAAAGAAAACAAAGAGACAGTGAGCTGTTAAATCAGTACAGGTTTAGCCAGGTCTTCTCCCTATCCCTGTTTCTCCCGTCATTAAAGACTGCATAAAGTACGTGCCCATGGATAAATGCCTCCTTGTAAAATGAGACAGCCATAGCAACCTTCTCCTTGCAGCTACAAAGCCAAACTCTGTTTGGAACCTGCCACCTCTCCTTGTCCTCAGGATAAGGAGCAAATTAGTTTCATTTGGGATGCCTGTCAGTCTCTGGGAGCAAGTGAAAAGGAACAGCATCTCTGCACTTGAGTTCCTGAGGCTCTGCATTAACATCAACAATGTGGATTCCTGTCCTTAAAACGAGAAAAAGCTTAAAGACATAGTGGGAAGTGGCAGTGTGGTGAGAAAACACATTCCAAGTGCAAAGCTAAAAAGGGTTAACTGATAAAGAAGTTATATTAAATTTTAAGAGAGGATTTTCATCTGCCCTTTTTGTTATTAAAATACTGTATTATCATTGGAGGAAAACAGAAAAAAACCCAAAAGATTTCCACAACCTCATCCTCCCAGCTGTTGGAATTGGACTCTTCTCATCATTCTTATGCCACTCGTATGAACTCTGAGTGGTTGCAGGACAGACAGAAGCAGGGGAGTAGGTGAATCAGGAACAATTCACTGTTCAATGTGTTGCTGAGGAAACTACTTGCTCAGAAGTCCATAAGTCGTTGGCTGTCAGAAGCTGGGAGAGTAGGCTAGGAAAAGATTACCTTTGTCCCATTTGTTGTTTTCTTCCCCTAAAGCTCCACTACTCCATCTTCTGTTAGACAGCCAGTTCTCTGGTCAGGTTCACACAGCCCTTTGTACACATCCTGCCCTACAGCGCTCCTCACTGTCCCCTCACTGATTCTGTTTATACAGATCAAAACTCACTACCTTTGCATGGGGCTTTGGGAGATATAAGTAATTGTTCATCCAGCTCATACAGGATCAACTAGAGCAGGAATCACTTTGTATAAAACACGTCAGTGCTAATATTCATGGAGACACTCTGGTGCCTGAGAAGAAAAAAAAGCATTTTCTTACCTTGACACTTACATGGATTCTAAATAAAAGACAAAAGACAAATCTATAATTAAGTACAAACATAATAAAATCTCTATCCTTTATTCTCTGCACCATTTCGAAGGAGATAATGGATTGGTTTTGTGTATTCAAATATGGCAGATCTGAAATGCTAAACATTTGTCGCTTACACGAAGGATCAAAGTGCAGTAGAAAGTAAAGCATGTGGTGAGACTCTGGCTTTCCCTAGTAGAAGATTAAACCATTTTAATATTTGGGCAGTTTTATGAGAACTGCAGCTCCTTTGTTACTGATATGCCTCTTTAGGATGAGAGGTGACAGCAGGAAATAGGGATTAAGATTTCCTCTCCAGTGCCAGAGGGAGATATGGCACAGAACAGAGGTGTGATACCCAATGTTGTTATCAACTGCAGAGAAAATATGGAGGGAGCAAATTAAACAGGCAGGGCTGAAGCAATTGGAAATATCAAAGAAAAGACTGCATTTCAGAATTTAAAAGCATAAGATAATAGGGAGCTTCTTTTTTATAAAGTTAAATTTAGTATGGACTATTATTACAGCTCCTGGTGCTTTAATAGAGTTCCTGGGAACTGTTCTGGTTAAGCCTGTCCCATTTCAGCAGAGTGAATTCAACCCAATTCTATATTAAGCTCATGTCCATTTTAAAATCTAGCATTTAAAAGTATATATATTTGTTTTTTTCTTTTAGTTCACTTGTAAATAGTCACTAGAGATAAATAAGATATTTTTAAAGGACAATTGTTTCCTAAAGATTACTGACAAACCAAAAGTGATTGCTTTCTGTATTTCATTGTCAGAGTAAACCATGAATATCACATTTAAAATATTTATAGAGTGGAAAACTGCACAATGAACTGGAATCCTATGGGACACCAAAATGCTGAGGGGAATGAGACATACATGGCATGCAGACCACTAACTGAGAAAACAAAAGGCCTCACTAGTACTAATGCACATAAGGGAATTTTTTTCTCTTAAGTAGGGTGGGAAAATTATCTTATTGGAAATAGTTGTAATGAATTTTGACTGATTGTATTAGGTGGGAAAAAACAGGCATGGGAAAAACTCATGTTCTCTGTGCCTCTGACCTGCACTTCAGAAAATGAAGCTGCTGTAAATAAAAACTTTTCTACGTCTGTCTTCAGCATGAGAATCCAGGACAGCATTCATCACTCACACTTAAAAGCTACAGGCAGAGACACAGAACAGGTTAAAGAACATCTTTGACAGTGAAGGACCAGCACTGGGAGGAACATGACCAACAGTTCTGGACAGCTTTGTCAGCAAATGGGAGAAAAAGAGTATGCTCAATATACTTGACCTTTCAGGAAAAATTTCCTTCCTGATTTGAAAAGAACCTGTAGTAGAAAATAGACCATGTCATTGTAGATGATTTTTCTCATCAGTAAAATGGAAATGATGCTTCATATTTTTTTTCATCTAAGTTCTACTTTCTAGAGCAGTTGTTTTGCTGACATTCATTAAAATTTTATTTCTGACAAAAAAAATAATAAGCAGGAAAAAAATGTTTTTCAAGTCTCTAATAATTTTATTTTATTAAACACAGATTATGCAGATCTTGCTAAGCTTTCTACAGTGAAATGTTATTTCTGTAAATTATTTAATGCTTTTCACTTTCAGAACAGAAAGTTTCACAGATCCCTTTTGAAGAAGGAATTCCACTAATTATGTTAAGCACAGATAGAAAACTGATGGTCTTGTTTCTCTTCATTCTGTTATGTTTTTCATGTGGGATGCACAAAAATTACCACCCTGAGAAAACTGGGCTTCTGGTCTGACATTTAGGAATGGGCTGGTTTTAGAGGCTGCCTTCTGAAATAGCAAAATCATACACTGAATTGATGTTTGCTTTGACAGCTTTTACAGTTGCTCCCCACAGCCAGATTCAGACGTTCTAAACACTAAAACAGGAGAATATGACAATGGAGAAGACAATAACCAAGCCACCTGTTGTAACCACCCGTTGTAAAAATAAAATGTCTGTCAGGCAGCATGAAATCAGAAAGGACCCATGGGAGATCCTGAATGCAACAGAGCACCAGATAAGGCTCCCCCACCACTGCTTTGAAGTGGGGATTATCCCAGAGGGATCCATTCAAACACACTGATGTGTTCCAGATGTATTCCCTTGTAGAAGGTCACAGCAAAAATATTGGCGGGAAGTGTTGAGGAGAGAAGAGATTTATTGTTTTCATGGGAATCTTTAAGTCTGATAATGCTAAAAGCCATGTTTAATGTTCTATATTGTTCTTTTTCATATTTGCTAGGGGACTCATTTCAGCTGTGTTTAGTCATGGTATGAATTGTAAGGGGCTGCAAAAATGGGGTGTTTTTTTTGTTTAAAACCATATTTTTATCAGTCCAGGTACTTAAAGTGTTCTTCTTCATCATACAGTTAATTGGTTTCAAAATAATTTAATAAATTTAGTTGCACTTTCCTCCTAGAATAATATCACATTTTTTGTTTCTCTTGTTTGTTTCATTGTTTCTTTAAATAGATAACCAGTTTGCTCTGTCCAAAATTAGAAAAACAATGGAAGAGAATGAACTATGGTGCTGGGAGTTATACCCTAGGCTCTGAATTCTAAAGACACATTCCTGTTTAAAATAACATACATAGTTTTCTTCTCCAAAGTAGTATGGAAAGATTAATGTGGCTGATTTGTATGAAATCTTTTCAGCTCTGCTAATGCTTTCCCTTATCACTTCTCTCTCCTCACCATGACAGAGTTTCTGATGGAAATACTGGTATAGAATATGCATTTTGTCCTGATATTCAGTGTTCTTCTTCCCTTCTTTGGGAGAAAAGGTGAAAGTTGATTGTAGGAGAGGAAGCCTGAATATGAACAGCAAAATGATTTTTTTTTAATTTAAGAAACACCTGTATTTTTCATTGGCTTTTTTTCCCCCTTGAATGTTACAATATTTTTTATTTTATAAATTATTGTTTTATTTATAATTACAAAAAATTATTATTGTTTTTCATTTACACTGCAGTAGTTGACAGTTTTGTCCATTACTGAATACTTTGGAAAAGTCAGTGTCATTTAAAAACAAACATTTTTTTCCTAACTTGGATTTGCAGATGGGAAAAAGCAAGCACCAAAAAAGCATAAGCTGATGCAATCTCTGTAGTTTTGAGTGGTATAAATTGTTCACGAATTTCAAATGAACTTTCTAGCTCTGAAGCTTCAGGGATGATTCCTCTATGAACTGTTGCACTATTGTGATCTGAGCAGAGATATGCAGCTAAAGTAACACTCATTATCCTGAAACAGGCAAACTGGACAACACAAGGTAAATATGACAACTGTAACTGAGGTGTGATGTTGTCTGGTGTGCTGAGACTGGGGAGAGGAGCTTGTTACAGCTGCCTGACATGCAAAATTCTCTTTATATAAATTCTTAGGGACTTGGGAAACTTGCAAACACCATTAAAAGGCTCTCTCTTAATTCATAATATTATACCCTTTGAGCAGGCAGCAAACAAAATCTGTTAATTAGCTGGCTCTAAATGTCTGAATGGCTTCTTTTCAATGTTTGAGTATTCACATGGAAATCCTGAAATTTGAGCCTAGAAATTCACTCCTTTGCCAACTGGCTAAATACTTGGGTTTTTTCTCAAACGCTAGGACATGGTCTACTGCTAGTACTATACACTATTATGAAAACTGTGGAAGACCACTGCCTCTAGCTATAAGTTGAACATTGCCTTCCAATGTAGAAGCAAGACACATCGCTTCAACATTAGTAATCTTAACAGAATAGGCAGGGGTAATCTTAACAACTGATGACTCTAATAATATTTTGAGAAGACATGGATGAGAATATATTGCAAAAAAAAAAAAACCCTTTGAAATGTAGAGGGAATATGAATGCTACAAAATGTGTAATAAAAAATGGTGGAAGACGGATAGCTCTGTCACATTCTTGCACTGAAATTAGCAAAAACTGATGAGTTACACAAGTTAACATAAAGGCATATGAGAGCCTAGAAGTGACTAATCAAACGCCACAGGTTTGCAAGACTGAGCCCCAAACCACATTTATGCAAGAACACACTGATAAATCTAGCATGGAAGTATTTGCTGAAAGCGTCTTTGAAACAAAATTTCAAGCTCCAGGGAAAACATCTGTGGAATGTTTTATGAAAAAAAAAATTACTAGACTTCTGAAATACACGGATTTCACTTTGGGCATCATCTTAGCTTCTCACCTTAATGAAACATAGCGAAACACGAGCTCAACGCATATTGTAAAGCAGTTCACAAAAGAGGCATAGATTTTAAGTCCAGAAGGACCACTGAAGAATCCAGTATGACCTTAGTGTAAACCAGACCAAAGGACTTAATCCAAATACTGGGTGTTTGAGTCCAGTAATTTAGTTAGACAAAGCACACAGGCAGATAAACAAGTTCCCACATGGGAGGTGAAAACGGAAATTGCAGGTACTCTGCCTTAACTGCCTGCATACACACACACCTTCTAGAACCTCTCAACATACAGGAGAAAGTGTCGATGAAAAGATAACTGCACATCATCCCAGGATATGAGAGCTGTGAAAAGTGAAGGCTTTCCAGAGATCTGTATTTGTATTCCGTTGTAGCCATTGCCATTTCTTTCCTAACAAGAAAAGGCAGAAGATGCAGAGACGCAGTCTCTCAAGATGACAGAACCATTTTAACACACTTCTCTCCTTCTCTTCCTTTTCCTTGGGTTCTCCTTTATCTGGTAAAGCAGAAACTAATAATCTGAAATCCAGTTTCAGGTCTTCTCTTCCTTGTCAGTGGATGTAGACAAAGCTTGTCTTGTTTTCTTTCAGAAACATGAACTAATTAGAACCACTTTTCTAATTTCAGTAACTTTTCAAAAACAAAAGGCTTTTCTCTCAAATTCTCCTGTTTATTTGATCTACCAACAAATTCCTCATCTTATTCAACAGGGAAGAAATGTAAGCTACTGTGCTACAGGAAACTAACAAGCAGCAGTGAGTGCTTTCCTCAGCTATCACATCAGAAGAGTGCAGGATGCTCCACTTGCAATTTACAAGACAGAAATACGTTTCAGAGAAAGATTGCTGTCTTCTCAGCTGTTACTCCCTAGTTGTCATTGACAGCCTTCAGAAGACCCAAGAATCGAAGGGTTAACTAAATAAAAACACGCAAACTTGCCCATGGCTCCTAGAGAAATGTCCAATGCCGTACCAACTTTAAGGTGCACCGTTCAAGGCAGTATTTCACTGTTGCTTTTTGGAGCTTGGTAAGAAATGGTCAACAGCTGCAAGGCAACCTGTTACTTTTGTTCAGTGCCGAGAAATGCCACTCAGACTTGGAAGGCATTGAAGATGACATCATACATTCGAATTAGATTACAACACCTCTTTTGTTAGGTGTGAATGAGGCATTAGCGATCTGGAAGTGTAGATAAAAAGCACCAGGAAATTCTAAATGTTAAGTGCTGCCACTCTTGAATAAGAGTTAAAGCTGCTGACAAAGTAAGTATTTGGGAAAAGGCAATCTTTTTATTATGTCAGTGTTTTTAATCATAGTTCCTATGGTCAGTCACTTGGATTAGCTGGTCCTCATAGGCCTTTCCAACCAAAATACTATCTCCTCTTACTCTATTTCTATTCTATTTGCATTCTACGTTGTCAGAATGATAACTCCTCCTTTTGGATCTTCTACAAACCAGATATTTTGCATGGAAGAAGTTTTGCGGGAAATAGCAATAATTTATTTTTCAGGTCGACAGGTAAAGGTGGTTTCCAGCTTTTTATTCAGTAATGCATGCATTTTTGATTGAGGTTTCGGGGTTGACTACAGAAATTAAGATCTCTTGACCTCAGGAGGTTCAATGGCACATGCACTGAAGTATTTGTAGTGAGGTTTGTGCACAGAGAGGCAGTGCTGTTGACAGAAGAGGAATTTGTCTTTTGGAGATTAAGCAAGGGCAAGCCTTGGACAAAAGAATAAGTTTTTTTTCCTCCTGTGATTAAAAACTAGATATAGCAGCATGGTTCCTCAAATAGCCTTAAAATGCTATTTGCTCAGAAGGTTTACTTTACGAATACATCCTAGTTTACTGCTCACTCCTGGGTCACTGAGAGAACTTCGAAGACCTGAAGGGTCTTCCCTGCATCGCTCATTCGTGTGCACCACCCAGTCTTCTTCCTGGAAAAACATCGGATGAAAGACCGGAGAAGGCTCAAAGAGATGCACGCTGTAAGCCTTCGGCATGCAAATTTAAGAGTTGCTGTATGCAGACAGCTCTGCTGGCCCTAGGTGTGACAGCCTTTTGCTGGAGCTCCAGACCTTCTCTGAGGGAATGCGGCCTCTGGAGGAGGCACACACCCAGCCCTGCCCTCCGCTCCTTCCTTCTGATGTACTGAAGATCTTGTGAGACACAGAACCTGAAGCCCAGATTGCTGCTACTGGTTAAACTTTACTGATGTGTTTGTCGAACGAGGACGAAAATAGAGTTTATGACAAAGTTGTAACCATAAATGTGAATACAGTTCACACACGCCCCGTCCTTTGGTTTCTCTGGCACCCAGACAAGCACCTGGGACTCGGATGAGTGTGGAGGGACGTCTCCCTGCACATGAAGCACGCTCTGTTCTCTGCTGGCTCCTGAAGCAGAAGAGCTGGGGTACCATTAGTGCACAGCCCCTGAGGCAGTGTCCTGGTTCCTCCTGCCGCACCCGCCTACTTTCACAGCCTCACGGCTGCCGGCAGTTCCCTCTCCGAGGCAGGGCACAGCCCTCCTGCGGGGTGTCCCGCTGGCCGCCGACGCCCGCTGGTCCCCAAAACCCACAGGAAGGGACAGGGACCCTCGGGGCCTCCCGCTCTCCCTGCCCCGGGGCTGCAGCCGGGTTTAACCCTTCCCGTACACCGCGGCCACCTGGGCGTGCTCGTCCCTTCTGGTGCCCGGGAGGAGGAGGCAGAGGAGAACGGGGGTATCTGGAGCACCCCCGGCTCCGCAGCGGCGCAGGGCGGTGGTCGCCGCGCCCCCGCCTCTCTCGGGCTCGGGCTGCCCGGGTGCCACGGCCGGGGCGGGCACGCCGCCGGCTGATCCGAGCGGCCGCCGCCGCCCGCGAACGCTGGAGGGGGCTCTCGGCCGCCTCCTCCCGCCGGCGGCTCCCCCTCCGGGAGGGGGCAGGGTTAGGGGAGGGAGGTGCAGCCGCGGCAGAGCGGCGGCGAGCGGCGTCCAGTTCCCGCTCCCCCGGTCCGCGGGCGGCAGCAGGACCGGCCCCTCCGCCGCCGCCTGCCTCCCTTCTCCTCCGCGCCGGCCCGGTGGGCTGCCCCCGCTGCCAAGCCGGACATGGCGACCCTGCTCCTGCGAGCCCCTCGCTGTCCTCCTCTCCCTGCCGCCGCCGCTCCTGCCGCCGCCTTCTCCTCCTCCTCCCCGCGGAGCTTTTAATGGCTCGGACCTCCGGCGGCCAAGCGCGACTGCCCCTGCACCAGCCGCAGCGAGGAGAGCCGGCGGGAGCCCGCGCCGCCCCAGCCCCGCGCACGGTAAGGGCGGCACGGCAAACAATGGGGCCGGGCGGGAGCGGCGGCGGGTGGCGCCCGCCCCGCCGGGCACCGCGGCCGGGGCTGGGGGCGAGCGGCGGGACCCGCCCGGGGGGCGGCCGGGGCGGGCGGCAGCCGCCGGCCCCGAGCGCCGCCCCCGGCACCGCCGCCCACTCCCTCCCCGGGCGGTGACAGCCCGCAGGACACCCCGCTCGGCCCCGCGTAATCCCATTACCGCGGGTAATCCGCGGGCAGGCTCCGCGCAGAGCGGCGCCCGGAGCGCTCGCCCTTCCCCGCGTCCCCGCGCTACCGCGGCCGGGTGCAGTCCGGGCGGCGGCGAGGGCGGCAGCGCAGCTCCGTGCCTTTTGTTTCGCCCCGGGCTGGGACCCGGCCCCCGGTCCCGGCGGCGGCGCGGGAGCCCTGGAGGGGCGTGCGGTGCCGGACGGAGTTGTAGGGGCGGCCCGGGGAAGGGTTTAGCCCGGCCGGCAGCCGGCGGGGAGGTGCCGCTCCGGGGGGCGTGCGAGGGCAGCGCCTCCCTCCCGCCTCGGTTCGGGGCGGCCCGGCGGGGACGGGACGGGATGGGACGGACCGGGCTCCCGCTCGCTCCTGGCCAGGGACACCACCCCGGGTCTCCCGAGTGGCTGTAGCGGCTGCAGCCGCCGGTTCTCCCTCCCTCCCTCCCTCACACGGAGCGGTGCGCAGAGGTGCCTCCAGCCTGGTGCCCTCGGCGCCTCTGCCATCAGCGTGCCCGTGTCCAGGCTGGCCAGTTCGCCCGTTTCAGACCGAACGTTGCCTTCTTTTCGTTATGCTCAGCCTCAGCCGGGATCCGCTGGGCAAAGTTTAGCGTAAACTGCAGTTTATTTCCAGAGCGGAGCTCGTGTGCGGTAGGCCTACTCAGCTTTTGTGATACGGCTGCTTTCTCTCTTTTTAAAGCACGCGTAAACTCAGTGGAGTTGATTTAAAGTTGCCGGATTTGCTTGATTGCCGGCATGAAATTACTGTGTAGAGTATCTTTTTCGGTCACAGCCTTCTTACTTGGGTTACCTTCAAAGAGATCTGTCCCTCGAGAGCGGAAAGGTGATTGCTCCAAAAGAACAGCATCGATCAGCTGTTCTGTTATTCATATCTCTCAGGTACCTTGACTCCTGCTCCACGTTGCTTCCAATTCACAGCTAGCAGCTGATGTTGGAATCAAGCCAAGAAAAATAAAACTCTGGAGGAGGTCACTCAAGAAAAGCTCCAGAAGTTCTCTTTGAATTAAGATACCTCTTTGCTCTACTTTTGCATGTTTATGCAAGAACTGTGGTTATCTAGCTAACTGGTGGATCTGAGCGTTTTAGAAATGCTCCTGCTTCCCAGGAAAGTCCGGAATCCTCTTAGCTGTGCCTCACGTGTCTGAGCTGCCGGGGTGTGGGAGCTCGGGCCGGCGGACAGGGCAGGGCAGGGAAGGAGCTGTGTGCCTGGAGCTCCCTGCCACGCTGGTGCCTGCCCTGCCGTGCACAAGGAGCGAGCACCGGGCCCCTCGTTTTTCCCCTTTTGCCCTGGCCTTCTCCAGTGTCACACGTGTCGGTGCTCAGCAAAGGGTAACAGCTCTTGTGGCTCAGGAGTCCCGCCAAATGTTTGTGCTTTCCAATTCGGAACTTCATTCTCTTAGATACGGTTTTGCTCCAGGATTTGGCAGACTCTCCTTTCTTTTGCAAATAACAAAGATGAGGGGTTATATGTAATATATTGAATTACAATGGCTATTTTTGAAAGCTTAGACGTGGCTGTATCTGTCCAAACATGGTGCAAATTCTTTTATCCCTATGGAATCAAGTTCAAATGTGGAACTGCAGATCCTTGTGGAAGGGGTGGTTGGCAGTAGGGCCAGTTTGTCATGATGGGAAGGGGCAGAAAGCTGTATTTCTCAGCTTTTTTTGCACTGTCTTGTGCAGTCAATTAAATTACTGGTTTTCTGCACTGTTTTTTGAATAAACCAAACACACTAGGAAAGTGGGCAAAATATTCAACAAACAGCAACATAGAGCTTCAAAAAGTCAAAAATTGGTGTGAGATTGAATATGTAATATCCAAGCTTGACTTTTATTTAATGGCTGGACTTCAAATTGGATTTTTTTTTCCTTTTTTTCCCCCCTCAGGTTGACAGAGTTCATTAGTCATTTTGTAATCAATATCTTTAAGCATGCTACTTGTAACTAAACTTTTTGAAATGAAATTGTGGAAGATAAATGACCTGAGGGGAATCACCACTTAAATGTGATTATTTGAAATAGGAAAAAGAAAAACTTGCCCTATGAGATGTATTTCTGTGTTAAAATTTAGATAGAAAATTCTGAATTTATGGAGTTACTCAGTAAATTTTCCCTGTTGATTTTTAGATTAATTAAACTTAGTAAAAAATCCAAACTTCCACTTAAAAAATTAATGTATGATGATAATTAGCAGCTCTTCTAAAAAGAAAATATATAAAAAATTTTGACATTGATGAATACGGGGCTGCCAGTTCTGGCAGCTTTTTAGATAATATATGCTTTGTGATGGAGCTATGCAAAAGAATCGCTTCTCTGGTTTGAAATATCCTTACATTAAGTCTTTACTTGCTCTTGGGCATGCTTTTCTTAAAGGGACTGACTGCTGTGGAGACTCCCAAACTGCGATGAGTTAGGGCATGAGGCTGGGGAAGGTGCTCCACAGGAGCGCACATTTCCATAGTGTTTGCAGGGACAAGTAGGTTGTTGGGCACACAAATCCCAGGGCTAAAGCCAGCTGAGCTCGTCCCCTCAGGTTTTACAAGGTGAAAGAGAACAATGTTGGCTGCTCCTTGCTTGTTAGTGGTTGTCCTTCCCTCTTTCCTGGGACTGGAATCTGAAGTGCAGGGCAGTGCTCTGACCTTGTCCTCTCCTCTCCTCTCCTCTCCTCTCCTCTCCTCTCCTCTCCTCTCCTCTCCTCTCCTCTCCTCTCCTCTCCTCTCCTCTCCTCTCCTCTCCTCTCCTCTCCTCTCCTCTCCTCTCCTCCATTTGGGGAAAAGCAGATCTGCATTTTGCTGACTGCAGTGCAGATCTGGATCCAGAACTTCCAGAGGGTTGACTCAACTCATCTTTTTAAGCTTACGTTCATATTTAGGAAGTATTTTTTGTAACTGTAGGATTGGGTTACAAACCCTGATTATATACAAAATGAAGCTCTTGGTGGATGCTTTCAGCAGTTAAACCTCTGTGTTATTAATCTGGTTAAATTCTAGTGCTGAATCAGTGTATTAGCATTGTACTTTTCGTGCTGCGCTGTTAGCGTTAGGGACTAAACTTACTGGGTTTGGTTTCTGGTTTGATTTTATTCCCCCAACTGTTTTTTCATGGTTCTTGTCTGTGCCAGTGCCCTTATTTTATATTGGCTTTTTTAGAAAAGTATGATAAAAATGCTGTTTATTGAATTTGGGTCCACCAACTAGTTCTGCTTTTTCTGTTTCTTCTTTTAGAAATTGGCATGTTTATCTTAAAAGGCCCTTTCCAGGCTCAATTTCTTGACTTTGAAAGGTTGCAGTTTGTGTATTTTCTTTCTTTATATTTTTCTTTTTTTTTGTGTACTTTTTTGACTGGCTGAGTAGATGGTAAACAAGTAGATGGACCACTGAAATCAGGCATAAAGGAATGGCTTGTTTTTCTGGTTGTAAAGGCACAGAAGACTAATTACAGAGGTATAAAAGGTCATCAGGCTCAAGTCAGCTTTGAATTTGTGCAAAATGTCAGTAAATTTGGCCTGCAGAAATGTAGGCAAATCAGACAGTTAGATCAGTCTTTGTGGATTGTGGGCACTATCTTCTTTGTCATCAATTACAACATGATGAGCTTTCTGACCTTGTCTGCAATGAAGTAGACTTGAAATAAATGTTATGAGAAAGGAAGATATGATATGCCTTTTGGGGGATTTGAGAAGCAGGGATGATCCTTTGCAACTACATTTCTTTTTCCTTTATTCTGGAAATATAAATGGAGGAAATTGTTCCTCATGCTTGGTTGTCAAAAAGGACTTAAAGAGAAAAAAGAATGGTGTCTCTGTTAGCTGGTACTCAAATAAAATGAAGCTTTGTTGGTGAAGTTCAGGAAGGTGCTAAAGTTCTGTTTTCTGTTGATTTCGTGTGGGAGCTGATTTTTGTAGTGTGCCCTTCAGTACTACACAGTGAAGTCTGTACAGCAAAATCTGGTTTTTTTATCACAGAGAAAAAGAACTTTCTCAAGCCATGAAATCTTGATACTCAGGCTGACATGAGAAGATTTTTGTACAATACCAGTTTGTTACTAGGTATGACAAAAACTGGGGGGTTGGGTGATATTTTGGTGTAAGGCAGGTATGGTGTTTGCAGACAACATTTTCTTTCCCAGGTTATAAGTTGGGTGTAGTGGTAAAAGCCCCCTGGAAAGTGGGAGGCTGTGTCTCTGAGATGCTGCTTCCCTTACTGGTGCTGCCTTGCCTATGCTCTGCTCTGTTGCTTACCATTAAAATCAGGTTTTTGTGTCAGCACTGGAGGTTGCTGACCCACGGCACAAGATTTATCAAATGAGTAGCAATGTTAACAATAACTTCAATCCCCATTTCCTTCCAAATATGCTGTCCTGGGGTGGGGAGAAATTAATGGTTTGGACCTTGCAGGGTGACTGAATTTGCCATAATGAAGGTATGTTAAGAAGCTATTACACTCCCATTTGACATGTGATCCTGCTGTCTTGTAAGGCTCTAAATTGCTGTTTCAAGTTCTCTCCCTTGTTAGGGGTAACAGAAGTGAAAAGTTGTGCAACCAAGGGGGCTCTTCTCCTCCTCCCCTAGGTGTAGGTCTCCCCAGAGCATCTATTTCTATTAACACCAAGTATTGAGGTGTTTAATACACAAAATATTACAGAAATTCAGCAGCAGGAGATGTGTCACATGGCCTGTTTTCTCTAAGGAAAAGCTGTGACTTTCTGAGCAGAGATACCAGTACCAAGCCATCCTTTGAAACAGCTGTGCTTGAGCTCAGGCACTGTCTCTGTGTGCAGAGGGAATATGGCATCGCTGCCTCAGGGACAAGCTACTCGGGCACCTGGGCTCTCTTGCACAAAGCATTGCTGGGGAAGAACACACATTTTTGTCCATCAAAAGATGACTTACTGGTAAACTGGAAGCCCTAGCAGTTACAGGAGGGAGGTGGTTTTGTTGGATGCTTCCTTTTCTGCTCTGAGGCTGCAGCTTCTGCTGGCCACCACTGGCCTTTCTGCATCTTTCATGCCTGATTATTGCAGGCCCAGTAGTTTGATCACTGGTCACTAATAATACTGATGACTCCTTAATCAAGGGCCTTTATTTTCAGTCAGCTGCACCACAGACATGGGTCAAGAAAACATTTGTCAGTGTATCCTGACAGCACGAAGGGCTATCTGCTCAGTAACCTGAGTGTGTTTAATTGCCTCTTTCTGTGCCACATTGGGCATTTTTCTGTTGGTTACACTCTTTCAAATAATTTATTTCTGTGCCTGGATTAAGAACCTGAGCTGCAGATGTTATGTGTTCACTCTTTCAACCTCTGAGTGTTATTTTTGGATGTGTCCCAGCCTCTGTCTCTCCACTGAACAATACTAAAGGTGTTCTGCAGGGACCTTTGCTAGCCTAGCAGTGGAGCACCGGCAGGCTGCTCATTAGTCTTTTATGTCTCTCCTTATCAGTTTTACTGAGAAACTCCCTATCGCTTTGGTTGCACATGTTAGAATAATTAGGCTTCCTGTTCAGCAGGTTTGTGTGGCATTGATTTTGGCCTGAAAGTTCAGAGGAGGGGAAGGATACCATTAAATTATATGAAATAGCAAGTATGTCTTCCATAGTTGCCTTTTTTCATTATGAGTTGGGTTTAAAACATATTATTGCACAAAGAGAGGCAGAAATTCCAAGCAGATTTTAATGCTACTTAAAAAGGAGGCTGTTTCCCTTGCATTAATAAATAAGTGAACATAAATCTTAAATTTCTTAGAGGAAAAGAGGATGTGATGATTTCACTGTTCAGTTGGAAGAGAGCTTCACATAATTCGGAGGCTCTGGGATCACAGCAGGTATCAGACAGACTTGGAGCATTTCCCTGGCCACCCTGGTCTTGCTATGATTATGGGAAGGGAGGATGGGATGTTGTTTGGGGATTGTTTTTTTTTTCTGTCCATCTCTCTTGTGTTTCCAATTATTCTGGACTTTGCTGTTGCTTGTGGCTTACCATTAAAGTGAACTTAATTTGATTTGGTTTTATTTTGTTAATTCTCTACAGTCTTATGATTGCAGTAACAGTGATTACAGCTGAGAAGTCTCTGGCCAGCTATTGCTCTGCTGTATAATAGCAGTGTCTTTTTCAGATTAAAGAAGAGTAGGATTTGTTTAGTTTGTCCTGCCTGAGGTTATTTTCTCAAACATTCAGACTAAAAAGGAAGGTAAAGCTCTTGTAAGAATCTACAGAAATTATGGGTTTTTTGGTTTTTTTTTTTTTTTTTTTTTTTTTTCCTCAGGAGTTTCCTATTTTCCAGGAAATAGTTAGTGTTCAGGCTCTTAAAAATACAGAAAATATAAAAGGGAGAAATGGTAAGGGGTATTCAGTTGCTGTACCTTTTAGAAAATGAAGCGTGTATATAATTTTATTAACTAAATGGTCTCCATGCATTTTAGAAGTTAAACTTTGTGTGAATCTCTGAGATGAGCCTCCTTGGCTAATATTCATTCTTTTTCAATTTGAAGACCTCAGCTCCTATCTTACCATGGTGGGAATTCCTCCTGACAATCTGTTTTACACTGTGTTTGTAAGACCTAAAGCCATTGTGTTTGCCTTTGACATCTTAAACATTCAATAGTTCTTCTTAAACAGAGGCATCAGTTGGTGCATGTGGGAAGATCAACCCTATGGCTATGCCATTGTAACCTGTGTTGTTCATTAGCCATTTTGGCTGAACTGATTGGTATAATGTGGAAAATAACATTGTTTAATGTTTTGGTGCAGAGTGCCATTTTCCCCTCCTGTGTCCTTTGAAATGTTGATCATAATTTTCAGCACTATGAAAGAGAAAATACTAGATACCACTAAAAAAGAAACATAGGATGAGCAAAAAGGAAAGTGTATCTACAATCTGAGGTCAATAAATATTAAACTTGAAGATAGCAGAAAATACCTTCAAAATGTCTCAATAGAAAAAAAATAAATGAAAGACAAGGCAGATGGTGTGATACTATTGCAGTGGGGAGAAGGGCAAGTGACTCTACCATTTGAATATAAAAATGTTTTAAAAGACATTCTAATTAAGGGCTGCTCACAGCTCTGCTTTTAACAGTAATATTTGAATACAGAGATAGGTTACAAACGACACAAATCCAAGGGTATAGGATCCGTTTGCCTAAAACACATGAGTCGGAAGTGAACCTCTAAGAGAAGCATTTCTGAGTAGACCTGTGAGAGAGGAGAAGCTTTCAGTGGTAACTTTATGGGGCAGGCTTTTCCATCTCAGTGTTTTCTTTCACACAAGGCTTGAATGGTAGTGCTGCACCTTTGTTTCTGAGTGTTCTCTCTCTGTACCTCAATAAACAGGTGGGCAGCTTCAGCCATGCCAGGCAAACAATGAAGCTTAATTAAAAGTGAGTGGTGGGTAGAGGATAGACTCAGATCCCTGCAGCTGTTGCTGGGGGTCACCTTGGGTGGCCACACAGGTCCTGCCTGGAGCTAATGCAGCCTCCTGCCATCTAATTGGCAAATTAGTAAATAGGACAGTGTCAGGAGAGGGGTCTGGCAGGACAGGGAGTGTGTGCTGGAGCCAGCCATGCTATCTTGTCACCCCACGGGGGCTGAGGGAAGAGCGTCACCTGTATGGAAACCAGTGGTTGTTATTGGCTCTGTCGGTCACCACGCCTGAGCGCGTTTACGTGGTGGCTCTCAGGGCAGGAAAGAAATGTGGCACTAACGAAGCTTGTTCAGAAAGTGAAATCTTCATCTAAAACCTTGCCCATATTGACACCAAGGGCAATTTCCCACCATTATCTGGGAATGCTTCCTGGAGCCGTGAAGTAGTGTGACTTTATCTAATGAAGTGCCAAAGTGGTGGTGCAGGAGCTGGATAGCTGCATGATTTTTAACTTCAGCTGTCCAGCTTTTTAAATGCAAATCAAGGAGTATTTCACATTCTGAACCAAAAAATTATCCACTGGGCAATGCCCTGGACTCAAGCATTTGTCCCTTAATTTAGTGTGCAGTGTGTGCACACTGAGGCACCAGAGGAATCACAGAGGAGCAGTTTCTGGTGGTAATAATGCTTCAAGGATCATTTGAAGCAATGGACAAGCAAATAACGCTTGATGGTAGCTCTCTGCTCAAGAAAACCTAACACAGGGAAGCCATTCCTGTCTTCCTGAATGAAGAGAATGTACATGATGGAGGCGAGCTGGGGACTAATGGCAGCATGCTGCAAGTGTATGAATGAAAAACTAGATCACTGTTGTGATGGAGTAGGGTGTGTGTATGCTTTTCTACAATTGATGAGAAGGGGAGCTCAGAAGAATTTTCTTTTCCTGGAACCAGGATATGTAGCCTTTTCATTTTCTCTGCTTTAAAAAAAACCTAACAGCCCAACAGTCTATATATTCAAGAAGATTTAGACATACATCTGCAAGCATTAAAACTGAAGACAATATTATTCTTAATTGGGTTTTTGCTAGGGTTGCTTTGACTCCCTTAAATCTGTTACTGGAATTTCTTCAGGCAGTACACACTAAATTTTCTTTCAAAGTTCTTTTCCTCAAAAGTGAGAATAATGTTTGAACATACATGCATTATGTTATCATTTGAAATATTTAAAGCAGAAAATAGGTGATATAAGGAGAACGGCCAATACACAGAGGAAGAATAACCTGTTAAAAGTTGGAGTAGTTAGCTGTAGAGTTAGTGAGCTGTTTGAGCATGCACCACAACGGATGGATATAAGTAACAGAACTACATTTTTTCCCTTCCTGTGTCATGTAAAGAAAATAACAGAGAACTAGGTATGCCTCTTCATCATTGTATTTGAATTTTCTGCATGATCAGTGTGAGATGAGGATATTTAGAGCTGCGGGGTGAGATAATGTCTGTATGTCAAGAAAGCTCAAAAAATTTAATTCTGGTGTAAACGTAATTCAATAGAAAAAATCCTGAGGAAGGGTCTGTATTGTACCTTTCTGCCTGCTTCTGTCAAAACAAAATGCCTCCTCTAACCTGAACAAAGCTCTTTCCACTTAAAAGCACACCAGGATTGGAAGTGATGCTTGGATGTAAGCCATGAAGGGAAAATGGTAGCTGTACATCTAAAAAATGCCTACAGAAAAATGTGAAATGTGTCTAGAAGTTTTAAAGCCCTGTATCTGTGGCAGTTTTTGGGCTAACCTCTGAGATGAAAGAATTTCAGAAAATGGTGATTTGAGAATGGTTCCATCTTGGCAAGGAAAATGTGATTTGGAGACATGGAAGAGAAAATTAATCAGAATAATAGCTCTAGCTCTTACAAGGAGATTGAGTCTGTTAATGAAATTAATATCTGAAAATTAGTTATGAAACCAACCTAATTTATATATATGTGTGTATGTGTGTGTGTATATGTATATATATGTATATATATCTGTATGTGTGTATCTCAGGACCTAAGAGGATGTTTTAAAATCGGCAAGTTACTCCAGGATTGTTCTGCAGAGGAGCTTCCAGGAATGGAATAAGAATATCTGCTTTTGTTTTTTCATGGAATATTTGTATCACAGTAAGCAAACCCACTTCACTAGTGTGCAAATGTGTCCCGTTGCAATCAGGTGACAGTTTGGTTCAATTCAGAAGAGTCTGAAATACCTGAGAGCTGGATTGTATTGAATCAGCTGGGTAGAAGTTCCCTTAAGTCTTTTGGCAGTGACTAACTATCGTGAAATAAAATATGCTGCAGCAATTTCTGGTTTGTAGGTATGTATGTTCACCAGTGAGTGAGTTTATTTTAAGCATTAACGTGCTTGTTTATGGAAAACCCTGGAATAGCCTGGTTTTTTTTCACTAAACTTCCAGGTTAAATTTAATTGCAGTTTTGTCAGGAGGACAGGCTAGTCTGGTTGATTTTGAATGTGTTTAAAGAAGGTTTCATAACTCCTTCTTTGGTATTCCTCCAGTAAGGCCTGATCCTTTTTTTATCTACAAAGTTTAAAGCTTGAGGGAACAATAAAGACTCAAATCAATTGGAAGTAATTGCAACTAGATCATCAGCATAGTTTTGTTTAATTTACAGTGTTTATTTAGTGCTCTCCTGTTGAGGAAGTTTAATCAAATTGCTCGTGCTCTAGAGGACTACGGGGAGCAATAGCAACGACCCAGGTGCTTGTTTTCAGGGCTGCATCTTATATATATATATATATATATATAGAAATAAAAATATGTATATATATACACACATATATATTTGTGTTTGAGAAACAAAGATTTTTAATATCTGGTGCAGTGGCTGGAGTGTTTCTTCTGTAGCTGATCTTTGGGACACAGGGGTCCCACTTGGCTGTTTGCTTTCCCAGTGGTGCCAGTCTTGTTTTCCATAGATGCTCTCAAAACACCAAGAGAGAGGAGATCTGCTTTTAATTTAAAGTTGGACAACAACATAGGTGAAAAGAGTACTTTAAATACAGTGAATAAGACTGTAGCATGTCTCTGCTATTTTGGAATAGACTTTGCAATAGCCTTTAGAAGCTCTTGGCTCTGTGTTTATTATTTGTTCTTCTTGTTTAATTGTGCTGTGTACTCATCTGCCCTGCTTGAGGGCTGCGGTGTGCCTGGTGCCGTATTTCTCTGTGCAGGGCTAGAATCCTTAACCCTCAGGTTTGAGAGTGTCTGTTCTGGGACAGCTTCGGACTGTTTTCTTCAGGGAATAACATGTGATGGGGACAGTTGAAAAGCAAAAGTCTTGACCTTTGAACGCATGGAATGTCATGGGGGATTATCCTTACCCAGTATGCAATTAGTTTGTGTTAGAGGGAAAAACACTAACCCACTTCTGTGTGCCAGTTTCTTTTGTCCACCCTTTAGTTCCCTTATTTCCCCTCCTCAAAATTCCCATATGCATAGACTCTTAGTGTTTTAGCAGGATTCGTAGGATTTTTCAGGTTCATTAAGAAGGCTGAATTTCTCTCAGGGTAAAAGAAAAACCTGATGTAAACTGAGGTTCTGGGATTCTATTTCTGTATGTCATGTGTGCTGCTGTTGGCATACCGGGAAGAACAATTCCTCCTGTGTTAGTTTTAATAACAGTTTATTAAAGAAAACCTAACCAAAACAAACCATACTGTTGCTATTGTAAGGCTGATTAGGGAAATGTATTTGATCACTAGAAATTAATGAATCTTTGACTTTTCTACTATAGATAGATTAAGGAAGGCCAGATGTTACTGATGCTACTTTTTTCAGGTTTTCATGTGTTAAGGATTATTTGGTTTTCTCCAAACCTGGCTATATTAATTATTTGTTCAATATTAACTTGTTCTCATTCTTGAATTCTATTCATATTTTAATTTCTCAACTACTTTTTTTTTAATGCAGTTACTATCTGTGATAGCATTTCATCATATTTATCCTTAATATCCATAGTATTCATCGTTTCCATTGATAAGGTAAATGTACTGGAAGGACACACTGTGTATGTTTTTTTAAGTTTCAGTAAGCCTATAGTCAAAACTTCTGACATGGAGTCCTGGAACTTGTAAGCAGTTTGTTTATATCTTCAACAAAAGTGTAAGTATGTAAGTTTTGAGTAATACTCTTTTTCCATTAGTCCTACAGCTTTCTTAACAATGAGGAAGGAATGCACATCCTTGGAGGCTCATCTGGCTTTTTGATGGCCCAATAAAACTTGAGGTTTTTTGGCATGAAGCCATTAAATGTAACAGATCTCGTATGTGATTGGTATAATTTGAACTGCAAATGGCAAGCCCGGATTTGGACAGTTATCTTAATGGATGTTTTAAAGGCTTTTTTGCTCCTCTGTGGCTGAATACAGTCAGTTAAAAATGTTCTTTATGATCATCACAAGATTCAAACTTAATGTTTTTAAAAAATTCTGTTCTTTGTTGTGCAAGTTCTACTACATACACTTTGTTCTGTATGTATGATAAAAATGCACTGATTTTGAGACCGTTATCAAATATTAAAAGTCATTAATATGACTATTAATGATCTGATTTATTTAGATATTTCTTTTATTCAGTAGTTTTTTTTCCATAAAGAGAAATAATATGTTTTTTTCCCTATGGATTTACAACTCAATATCTTTTTCTGTCATTTAACATGAGACACTTTGATCAGTAAACACCTTTTACTCTGTAATGGATAGTCCCTTACATTGTGAATGGTAATTACCCTTGATATTACATGCTTAATTTTTTTCAGTGATCTGTAGTATGAGCTTTGTGATGATTCCATTGCCTGCAGAGCTGTACTTTCAGTCGTTGACTAAAGGACAAGTTTTAGGTAACTACAGGCTGGAGCCAGTGTTAGTAGAATCTTGGCAATGGGAATCTAGTTCAAGGGTGCTCCCTATAAGGACTCAAGTTTTTGTTCAGGCAGCTTTCAGATGTCTGAAATACCACTACTTCCATTAAAAGGAAAAGGAAAATCTACTTTGTAGTTTGTGATCTTGCTGTTGGGGATCTTTGCTGCTGGTAAACTGGTCTGTTTCAAACTGCTCTAGTTTCTTCCTAAATCTTTTATCTTCCCACTCAACTTACAGACCACCTCTCTTACATGCTCCTACACTTCACTATTCTGAAAATAGTTTGCTCTCTTGCTGCTCAGCTGTGTCAGTCTCCTCTGTTCCCTGGGAAGCATTTTCTCTGCCCTAGGTTGTCCATTGCTAGGGCAGGGAATTGTTACCTTTGGGACAAAGCACTACAGAAGGACTGAGAGTGAAGGGATTTTTCTTCCTGGCAGCTGGCTTTCCAAAAAGATCATGAGTAACCTACTTACTGGACCACTGGCATCAGATCTGTCAGTCTCTCTTCTGAATTTTAATAATTTTTATCACACTGCAGTCTTCCATGATACAGGAAATATTAAATGCATTTGTTTTCTTGAAGTGTAATTACTCATTATTTTAATGCTCAGCTGAAGCAGTTTGTGATTAATAACCTCAAGGTTCCCTTTTGTTGCCATATGCTTGGTCATTTTATCTGTGTTAATAAGGCATGATGACCTATTTTGGTTAGTATGTCTGGCTTTTGAGCTGCAGGATGATAGCAGAAGCATATCTTGGAATTTCTTGGGTATGCTAGAGACGAAACAGGGGAGTAAAATACCAGAAATGTTAGTGGAGCTTGGATTCTGTTCTGTGACATGTTAGAGGCCTGTGAGACTATGAAAGCTTTAAAGGGTCACCCTTGTTTTTAAAAACTGTCTTTAATAAGGAGTTCATTTATGTACTTCAGATCATTTTAAGACCCTTGAAGCCAGCCTGACTTTACTACAGGAATTCAGTGAGTGTCACTGTTCCTCATATACATTAACAGAGGTTCTCTGCTTCCTGGCAGTACTGAGTTACTGAGAGCCACTCTTTTTTTTTTTTTTTTTTCGTTAGATGAATGCAACGTTGAAGGCTCCATACTGAATGAATCCATTAAGAGAGCTGCCTAAAAAGGGTGTCTTAGTTTTGCAGAACATGCAAAAAGTCAGAGTCTCTTTGCAAGCTGAGGGCTATGGTAACATACTATTTATTTCCCTTAAAGCAATATTGCATTTGGCTGCTTTGCTGGTTCTTCATGCTTAGAATTTACTAATTGGGAGTGAAAATACTTAAAAAGAATTGAATACTTATATGCATACTTTTTTCCCCCATGACATTGTCTTCCATTTAAATAAAAATATTTTTTTCCTTAATTTAGAAGACGTGATGGCTTCATAGGTAGTTGGTTTTTATCCCTCTCCCCTTCTTATGCACTTCAGAGAGATGAGAACAGCCATAAGCCTCCTAAATTGTACACATAGTATTCCCTAACTGACTGCTAACTAGTCCTAGTAGTTGCAAGACTCACACTTCATTGTCAGAGGGATGAAAATGTCAAGTTCATGACTCTGTTTAGTAGCAACCTTAGTGCTTTTTCTGGAAGCTTCATTGAAAATTGACTTGGTGAACAAAGAAGTGCAATTCACTTAGAGGCTGAACTAAACCCAGGATCCATCAGAGCAAGCCCGGGAGATAATGTGGGTGGTGAAACTGCGGGGTTTGGCCTCGAACACAGCTGATAACTGAAGGGCAGGAGCACTTTATCTGCTGTCCATGGGATGCTCTTGCTGGCCTTGCTGGCCTATTCCATTTGCTGGGAATAGGTGGTTTTCCTAAGCAGGCCAGAGGTGATCCAGGGAGATCTTTCTGTGAGAAAGGGATAATTAGGGCTTGTGAGACACCAGCACGTCGTGTTCATGTGGTATTTTTCTTTACATTTTGATTTCTTGCCTATATCCATCCTCCCTTACTGCAAAATTGAAGTGTGTTGGTAGTTTTTCAGTACTGTTGTACAATTACTGAGCAAAAGGAGTTCTAGTTCTGTAATCTCCTAGCAGCGAGTAGAGTTTACCAAAATTATTGCAAGGCTAGAAAACAGTCTGGTTTGTATTTAGTGTCTATTTTAATATAGTGAGGTCTTCAGGTCCTTATTGGTGTGAACCTTTCATTCTCCATGTGAGCTGCCGTGTGCAGCTTGGCTGCTTGCACACCTTCCAGGGGTTGCTCACAGCTCCCCTGAACTGCATCAGTTCAGACTTGCAGCTGGTACCACAATCACTGTTTCCTCTTTGGTACCATTCCATAAGTACCTTGAAAGTTGACATAAGTTGCCTCTGTACAGCCTTCCCTTGATTTCCCAGAAACATCACTTTTTCCAGGCAGAAATATTCCAGGTGGTGTTTCTTGGAGGAAAAACTTCCATGCCTGTCATTAGGTAAATGGGATCTCTTCCAACACCTGCTACTTCTGTGTTTTATTCCTAGATAATCATCTTCATGTTCCAGCATTCTTACAGGCTATTTTTGCAGAGTTGGCAGAAAATTAGGATTGTGTGCATCAAAGCTTGAAGCACAAGAAGAATTTCAGGTATCTAACTGAAGACATCACATAAATTAGGTATCTCACAAGCTTAGAGTTTTTTAGATAATTAAGGAACTTCTTGATATTTCAGAATATTAGTGAATCAAAAAATTAATTATGATCCTAAAATCTTAATCTCTCTATGTATAAGCAATCATTCTGTTTTAAATAACAGCCTTGTTTGTGGCAGTGTTTTGTGGTTTGGGTTTTTTTTTAATTTCCTCTGATGTATATTTAGAATTGACTTTTAAGGCATCTTAGTGATTTTAGTTCCTTCCAAATGCTGTAGTAAAATTGACATTTTGGTATAAAGAAACAAGTTCTCTGCTAATTTCTAAGACAAAAGGCTTAAGAGCAGTACATGTAATCAAGATGATATAACACTGAGAAAGTGTGTAAATGTTGTTTAACCTACTGGTTGTGGAAAAAGAGATACTGAAGTAAAGGCAAACATATTGTTAAATTGCAAATGAATCTTTGAGATGTAACAGTGGATGGAAATGGACTTTTACAGGAAAATGGCAACAGCAGTTTTAATGTAAAGTTTTGTTCCTACCTATTGTGTTTGGTTCCCAGTAATAACTTAAGTCTTCTGTTTACCTTTCTTTCATTTGAACCAAGAAATTTATCTAAAAATACTTTAAAATATAATCTTGTGCTGTCTTTTAGGGTTTTTTTTTGTTTTTGTGGGGTTTTTTGGTTGGTTTTTCTTGCTTTGTTTTGTTTTTTGGGGTTTTTTTTTTTTTGTTGTTGTTTTGTTTTTTTTTTTTTGGTGTGTGTGAGGTGGGGTTTTTTGTTTGGTTGGTTGGTTTTTTGGTGTTTTTTTTTTCCTTTTTTTTCTTTTTTGACTTGACAAAGTTTCTTGTCTTGCTAGTAAAGTATATATTAAGTTGTGGAGAGGAATGGAAATGAGCACTGCAGACTACAACCTAAGGTTGTCTGTCTTAAATTCTATGAAGGACACTTGCATAAAAAGTTTGGCCTTTGTGGGATTTTTTTTGTTTGTTTTGGTACAGTGTTTTTGTTTGTTTGGGTTTGGAGTTCTTTTGTTATTACACGCATTTTGCTGTAGAAAAATAACCAATTCTTGCCAAGCAAGGCTCGTGATGCTGCTGCTACTAGTCCTGGTCTAGGAAGTTCAGCATCTTAGGAGATGTGTGATACACTTCCAATGTGCCTGTCTCTGAGAGATTGTCACCTCACTTTCCCCTGCAGGATGCTTTGTGCATGGCTGCTTGTGTATTCAGAAGAGACTTGTCCCCTACACGTGGGAACTTGAATTTCCTGTGATTTCACTTGTTGGGGGGAAAATGAAATAAACTGCAAGCAGATTCTCCTCCTAACCACAATTCCTGGAAACTGTATGCTGTTGTGGGCATGTTTATTTTCTGTTTTTCTTTCTTGCTGTGATAATCTCAGCATTTTGAGGAGTGGAGCAGACAGTTTATGTAAAAACCTGTTATAGCAAGATGTCATTTACATAAGCAACAGTAGATGCCTTCATGCTTCTGAACTCTCTTTTCCTTTGCAGAGACTCAGAAGATTTTTTTATGAGTCTAATCAAAGGATACCCTGTAATGTTAGAGATGCTTCAGAAAGGCAAGACTGAAAATTCAAACATTCTCATATACACTTAAAGAAGGGCTCTGCTTGAGCTTTCCTTTTCAGAGTGATCAGAGCTCAGTCCAGTGCTCAGATGTTACTTTTGTTCGTAGTCAAAGGCTGTTTTGCCTTCAGTGCTTAGTGAAGTTGCAGAAATGTTCTTGGTGATGTGATGGGCCTTTGCAGTGTTCTTTCATGCCCTTCTCCCTTCAGCCAGCTGCTTCCCTCCTGGATACATCCAGGCCTTATCTTTACCTTACTGAGACCTTTTTAGTTTTTGTTTGGGTATTGCTTGATACTTGTCTCAATTTCTTTGTAGTGCTTGTTTGAAAAATACAAAGATCATAAGTTGCTGAAATTGAAAACATGAAAGAAATTTCAGGTGGTGAAAAAAATCAAGATGGATGAGTGTATCTTAAGAATAGCTTCATAGGGTTTGTAATAAATAGGAAATTGTTAAGGCTGATTTCTGATTGTGGGTGTTGTATGGAAAGAGAAGAGTTAATGCTGAAAGCATAAGAACATGGAACAAGGTAATAGAGGCCTGAGAGGGAAAAGTTGGCATCTTTCTTTTCTAACATAGTTTTCAAATATCTTCTATTTGGAGCAAACAGTTGACCATACTAATGAGGTCTGGTTTTTCCTGAAGGTGTTATGCTTGCCATAAAAGTCCCAGGTGGTGGTGCATGACTAAATAAACATGATTCTGGGTGTGTATAGGAAAGTACAGGTCACACATTTTAATGGCCTGTTTCTGTCCTGTTTGACTAGTTGCCTAAAAGTGGCTCCAGAATAAAATTTACCTGCTACTAAATGATCTGGAGTCGTATATTCTGATCTGTATCTAGCACTGGTAATGTACAGACTGAAACAGTGAAACATTCATTCATGGAGACATGCCTCATTTTGTTTATTTGAAAACAAAGCAATGCTGGTTTTATTTAAGAAACAGTCTCAGAATTAGTGGTAGTTCAGAGTTATGCAAAGAGAAAGGAGGTACCAAGAGCGAGACTAGAGCTGTAGCCCAAACACTTTTATGGTTTTGCATGATCTCTAGATAAGGCAGAGTGTCATGGGAACACAGTGTCACCAGAAGAGGTGGGGACACAGTTGTGTGATGTTGGTGCTTTGGATGGAGCTGCACATTGGAATCACAGTGGAGAAGTAGGGGTGAGTCACTGAATCAGTCATTTTAGTGCCAGTACTGAAATTTTCAGCATAATTACTGAATGGAGGCAAGTAAGCCCAAGAACATGATAAAAGAAGCACTAACAGATTTATTGTCATCTGACAAGTGCTGCTGATACCTCAATGAAGAGTTCACCTCTTTGCACAGCAGCATGTTGGGCTGAGCTTTGTTGTCTGACACGCAGCTCAGATGTATCCCATATCATGCCTGAGTTATTGTTGGTGTTCTCTTCTGTGCAGGAGGGAAATGTGGGCAGCTGTTCTGTTGCAAGCCTGTCAGGGGAGCCAGCTGTGGTTTTATGTGCTTCACGTAGTCAGGCTGTACAGCTGAGAGTGGGCAGTGGATGAAGGGGGTCTCCAGTCCCCCTGGCTTCAAATGGTTTGTGCAGAACAGGAGAGCCACCACACAGTGTAGAACTTACGGGGCAGCTGAAGTGGAAACCCGATACAGTGTTGGAACAGACTGGTTGATTCCTTGGAGTTTGAATTTTTTTTTTTTTTGGTTCTGTGTGTCTGCATGCAGAACATGAAAGTGTAAGAGGCAGTGTGTGAGGCAGAGCAAGAATGCACAAGCACGGAGAGCTTGTTGATTAGCCTGCTATCTGAAAAGAGATTTCAGGTTGGGAATTTCTGCATGACTGATTCCTCCTTCCCAAGGGAAGGATTTTCTCTGGGTTTCAGCTCAATCAGTTTCTCCCAAGAGAAATAACATACATACGGTCTAAATACTTTCTAGTTACTCGAGCTAATAATGGGTGGTGATACTGAAAAATGCAAATTTACTTCTCTCTGGAAGCTCACTTTCTGTAAGGGAACCAAAGTTTATATACTTTTTTCTTTTAAGGCACTTTACTCATGTTTTTATCAACAGGTGAGAAATGCAACAGAGTAGCTGCTCTGCATGAACAATAATTGTATTTATAATGTGGTGGTAAGGCTGTGCAAGTGGGTAAATATCTCATCGTATGAGTGGGTGCATAAATCTGTTAGTGCTTCATAAATCTCATCAAGAGGTCGTTTTCTTGACATCTCCCAGATTCATAGTTTGCCTGACAGCCATTTTAGGGAGGAGAGCTACAGGCGTGGCTGGGGATGTGAAGCAGAGCAACATTTAACACTGCTTTGTAGTGCCTTCAGTTTCCAAATCCCTGCAGAAGTACAGTGGCCTCTTTCTCCTTCCTCCTTTATCTTCCTCATCCCCTTGTGCTACTGACTTCTGGGAAGTGTGCAACTTCTCAAATTACTCTCACCAGCACAGGACTGTAATTGAGCTCAGTCACCTGAAATGGGGGACAGACGTTCCTCTTGTATAACTCACCTCTAATGAGGTTTTCAGTACCAGGCCACAAAACAGAAGTAGGTAAATCTGATTGTTCAGTGTAGGCAAAATTACAGACTTGCTACACCTAACCCAGTCCAGAAACATGCAGCATAGCTGTGTTCATGTAAGAGGAACATGTTAAAACAAGTGCAGCTCTCCAATGGGAAGCAAGCCTTTGTCTGAACTGTGGCTTCAGCAGGTGCTGCTTATTCATGTTTCTTCTCAGAAAATGGGGTTTGCCAGCAATGAAATGATTTAGTCTCGATATTTCCAGCCTGAGGTCTGGCTTAGCCCAGCATTCTACCTCTAATAATAGTCAGTAGTAATACTTATGGGGAAAAGTGTCAGTAAACAGTGATCCCTCCCAGCTTTTGGCAGGCTGTAGTTCAAGGACTTTGAGCAAGAAAGTCATGTCTGCTCCTTTGTTTAACAATCCTTGACAGACTTTCTCTTGTGAATACATCTAACTATGTATTAATGTATTTTAAATTTTTACCATCATAACATTCTGTGACAATACCATTAATTGTGGTGTGGAAAAAGTCCCTCCTTTTCCTCTTGTTTTTAAATCAGCTGCCTGATAAACTTTATGTTACACTGCTTAATTCATTTATTCCGAGACATGATTTCCTATTTGGTTTTTCCATAATACCACTCATGGTTTTATGTCTGGCATTTTATTTATCTTTCCTCCTAATCTAAATGCACTTGTTTGCTTAGTTCTCTTTAGGTTGAAGTTGTTTCAGACCTTCCATTGTTGTCACTCTTTGAATCTTTTCTTGCTCAGCTGAATGCTTCTCTGAAAATTGCTTGGTGCAGCATCTGTAGCTGCAGAGCTACTGTGGTGTTCCTGTCAGGTATCCCTGAGCTGCTCACTCCTGCTGCTCCCTTTGCTTTCTCAGACAGCACTGAACCCTTCATCTGTGAGTGTGTAGTTCCTGACTTTAATTAAATTGTGGTGACTCCTGGGTTCCCATTCACTGTATTGGCTGTGACTTAGTGGTGTGTGTGAATAAACACCTGACAAATCTATCTGCAGCTCAGCGTAGTGAGTTGACTTTATAATTTTGTAGCTTGCTTCTTTTTCACATAACGACTGCATTGAGTAGCACAAATGCAAAACCAGAGATCTTGTGAAAACTGGTTGTATATTCCTGTGCTGTTTCTTTTAATCTAACCAATTGTTAATTCACATGAGGACCTTCCATTTTATCCCATGACAGTTCAATTTCTTTAAAAGCCTGTGGTGAGAGACATTGTCAAAGGTTTGTTAGAGATCCAAGCATGTTATACATATCATACATACCACACTTCCCTATATATGTCTCAGCAAGTTTGCAAAGGAAGTCACACCATGATGACATTCCTCTGTCATGTTTATTTTCATACCTACTGATCTGTTCTACAGTTTCTATCAACTTTCTCAGTGTAGAAGTGAACCTGTAGCTACCAGCCTGTTGTTCCTTGGAGTTTTTTATTGAAATTGGCAGTACATCCTCAGCATTTTATATCTTGCTTTTTTGAGTTTGTCTTAGAGGGAAGATGGGCAGCATGGCTAATAGTTCTGTGGTGGTATGTTGAATTGCCTTTAAAATTTCTGGGTAAATAGCATCAAAATCTGGTGACGTGCTGTTGGTCCTAAAGTCTGCTCTAATGTTGTGGTTTTAAGAGTCTTGTGCCTGAGCCATTTTCCTGCTCCCATACACACCTTGCATTTTCCTGAGTTTTGGGGGAGTGGTGTCCAGTTTGTCTCCATTGTCCCTTGGCCCTGCTCAGTAGGTGGGCAGACTTTCCTTCTGTGCCCTGAGTGCTTCCCATGTGTGAAACAGGAGCTGAAAAGGAGGAGGTTGCTGGAAGGCAGCAATATACAGCCCTGGGGGAGCACCACTTTCTGCCTCAGTCCTAGTTCATGTTGGCTTGAGCAGGTCCCAAAGCCATGGCAATAATAATATACAGATAGAGATGAATTGGCATTTATTGAATTAATTATTTGCATGGACAGTGTAGTTGTATGTAATTGTTTACAGTTCTTATCACTCAGAAAAATCTCCATTGCAATTAAAAAACTTACACGAGTGGTTTTTTTTCAAAATTTTGGATTGGTAATGGATTTATTTAGTATACTAATGTAAACTGTTTTGTTTTGGATTGTATTCACAACAGGATTTAAATACAACTCTTCAAATGTTTAAGACATGCATAGAATTTCAGATCAGAATTAAAGGGAAAGATGTTTATTGTTCCAAAGAGTTAATGGGTGTTTTGATTTTGAAGCAGTTCACAATTGAATGTTTGATATTAATTCCTGCCGTTTGATCTTCAGTATTTGCAACAAAGATCCTCAGTCATGTGCAAGCTCTGTTTTTGATGAGGATCAGACTTAGCCTGCCATGCCTCCAATGGCTTTCTGGCTGTTTTACTGCTTTTTACTTCCTGTAAAGAAAGAGGTAGTTCGTTGTTCTAGTCTTAGAATACTTGAGGTGAGACAGCCACGCTTTCTCTCTTGCTGGCTTCATTTCCCCCTTTCTTCTGTCTTTATGTACGTGGTTATTTTTTGTTGTTCTTCAGTTTGTGTGTGTGTCCCCATGGTTTTCCTTAATTGCTTTTTGCTCTGACTGCAGGATCCTGGCTTCTGTGTGTGTGAGGTTTGTGCAGCCGTTTTTATCTAGATTCTGCCTTTCTCAGTGGCTCCTGAATCAACTTCCCTCCCCTGAATCAATTGAGCTAATGTGGCGTGGTGTTGCTTAGCAATGCTGGAAGCTGATACCGCCTGGGTGATGTGTGTGCTCTAACAGCACTGAGCAGAAGAGACTACCTGTCCTCTGTGGTCTGTGCAGAGAAGAAATCTTGCATTTTCTAATGTTTTCAGCCTGCTTACCTTTATGTGTTTGGGTGGGGCTTTTTTTCCTTTATGTTGCCGAGTAACAGTTTTAAAGACCTAGAGATGTTCCTTCCCCCCTTCCTCCTGATACATGCATAAAACTTAGGAGCATGTAGAATCAAAATATAATTGGGATGTCAGTCTTTAAAGAACTGGGTAGCTAATTAACTGCCTTGAGATAGGTATGTTTTCTGTCTTCCTCCCCCACGTGCCAAGCAAAGCTGTTATGAAGGCAGAGCTGAGCTTTGTAGAATGTTTCAGTCCTCCAAAGTGGCATAGATTGGCAGCCAATCTGGTGTGCATGGCAGCGGATTAAAAACCAGGATGAATTTAGTACCACCATAAGAATATGGAATGAGCTATTTTGGCAGCAGATATAAAGCAGTTATAGAAATTATTGATGCTGAAATATTTCTTTAAAATTGTTGAAATCGCTGAATTTTCAGCTGTGGGTAGATTTTTTACTCTTGTTTAAATGGCAAAAGAGCAAAGCTCTTCCAGCTTTCTTGTTTTGTTGGTTTTTTACAAAGCCAAGGGAGTATACATTTTAAAAAATTAAAACTATCCATCTGCTTGTTTTCTTTTTTGTTCATTGTTTTTAATAAGAAGCACTAGAAAAATTACTTATCTTGGAATCAAATATCTTTGAGGCACATTTTTACCAGGTGCTTGCTCTCATTTTCGCACAACACTGAATAGCATGGGCGATAACCCCATGTTTAAGTTGTAGGGTAGGATAACTGTGAAGATGTTATTTTCCTCTTTTAAACCCATCAGAATACAAACTAAAGTTTTTACTTGCAATCCTGGGTGGAAGATAGAGGGGGATGTTCTCCATCAGCCTGGTAGGAGTGTGGACCTCGAGATCTTTCCTTTCATGATAGCAGTTATAATGAGTATATCTGAATAAACTCATACCCTCAGCAGGGATAAATCTTGGTCAGACTCGATTTCTTTGTTTGTTTCATGCAATAATGTTTGTGCTTCAGGAAGCACAAGCCCACCATTCTTTTTCAAAAACTCTTACTTGGAGCTGGAAGGCTTACAAACTCCTTACAGAGTTCTTACAAATCTTGTGTGTAGGTAGGCAAAGTGATTGGGTAAGCAATTGCAGCCCTCAGGTGCTCGGTATCTGCTGCTGTGTCAGTGCTGCTGGCAGATCACCTGTTCCTCTGAGCCTTAGCCCCAGCACTGGACTGCTGATGGCATGGAAGAAAGGCAGTGGTGGGATGGGGACATGGACCTCCACTGCTGGGTCATGGGAGCCCAGCCTGAAGAATGAATCTGGGCACTGAGGGTGCTCTTGATAAGGTCAAAGTACACCCAGAAGTCAACAATAGTGGAGGTGGAGAGGTGCAGTCTGGAGGCTGATCCCACCTCAGCGCTGTTTATTTGGGCTATAAAGGATTGCTTATGAGACATGGGATTGTTCAATGGGGTGGTCTCTCTGATCAGCTGCTCCTGCCTCTCTTAACTAGTAGTTTTCATAACCAACAAATGGGTTTCCAGTAGCCTGATAGTTTATTCATTTCTGGTTTGGACCATTTAATCCATAGTATGTACTCATTTATCCTTGTCTGTAAGGAAACAAAACATTGAGCTGGCAAGGGGATTTTATAGCAGGTTCATTGCCATGGTTTCAGACAGCCTTACATAGCCTAAAAATAGATTCAGGAAAGAATATTCTCTTCCCTTCCCCGCCTCCCCCAGCTCTAACTAATTGGAATTTCCTTTTTTTGTTTGTATATTTTTGTTGTTGCGGGTTTACTGACTGGCAGGTCAAGCAGATTTGTTTGATGTTTTGTTTTAAAGAGGAAAGTTCATGGTAGTGTCTAATACATTGGGGAGTGACTTCCCTGGTAGTGTGCCAAGGCTATTACCTCCTGCTCCTGTCTTCTACACTTCAGTAGTGCCACTCCAGCAGACTGCAGCTCATTACAAACGGGTGCAATAGTCCGAGGTGTGTGAGGGACCATCCTGGGCATACCCTGGATAATTATAAGCTTGACATTGCCTTGTGCTGAGCAGGGGAAATGCAGAGTACATGATGATGTGCCTTTAGCAGCCTGTGCTGCTGCCTGAACAGCATCCTCTTGCAGAGGCCAGCTGGCAGCTATACTGTGTCTCCTGCAACCCCACAGCTGGGATGTTACAGACAGGTTGAGGATCATGGATGTAACTAGCAGGACAAGTTTTAAAATACTGCTTTGTGTACAGCAATGCCTGGACAGCATCTGCAAGGAGCTAGGGGAGGCAAACTGGGTGACCTCTCCTTCCCCTTGGTGCCCTTGCTGAGACAGCACCAGAGCTACACAGCCTTGGCTGGCGTGCCTAGAGCTGGGCATGGCTTCACTACCTCCGGATTGCAGTGCCATTTGTCTTTGAACGTCAGAAAATTGGAGGTGGAACACAGCTTGGCAATTAATATGGTCTCCTCTGATGTGTAGTGGCTAAACTATGTTTAGCTTCGGGTTGGGCAGTTGAATTCCTCCCCCCTCACGCCCTGGCCTTCAACAGAGGTGTTGACTGCTTCTTTTAGCAGGAGGCCTAGATCATTTTAGATCTCTCTCCTCAGACAGGAAGGGCATGGGTTGGAATCACACCAATGCCTTGGATTTCCTGCATTGCTTCCTGTTGAATTGCTGGGCCAGAAGTTAGTGGTGGTGGGGGGATACTCAGTGTTCCACTCCTGAGGCTCACAGTGTGCCTGTTTATGTTGGGAAGCAAGTAAATAACCCCACAGCAGCCTTATCAACTCATGTCTTTCAGTGTCAGGTTTTGGAGCAGACGGAAAGTGTTCTGGGTTGAATTGCAAAGGGGAGAAACCCCACATGGTCTCTTAATGGGTTTGGTGAGCAAGGTGTTAGTTCTGCTGATCCATTTCTCATCACTATTTTTCTTTGACTGCCCAAGAGAAAGTGCAGTAAGTTGATTTGTTTGCATGTGTTGCTGCTGGTACAGGGCTTTTCTTTCTTCCTGCTGCTGCTTTTGTGGTCAGGGTGCCCTGACCTTCCTCAGTAGGGGCTGAATGGAGAAGGACTGATGTGATGTCAGGTTGCAAGTATGTTAGTGAATGGGCTGCAGTGTATTGCTAATTCATTCTCTTCTTGGTTTATTTACCAGTTGTAAATACTTTCAGACTTTCCCCTGTTTCTGAATCAATCAGAGTTGTGATCTTCAAAGAAGTTATGTCTTCTTTCTCCATATGCTGTGTTGGACAAAATTTGTGTATTTAGGAAGGAAGTGGTACCAGATAGGACTGCTTAAGGTACAACTGCTATTCAGAAGAGATGAATCCTTTTGAAGTATTTTCTGTTGCTTGTATGCTGTGCTGCTTTGCATTTGGCAGCTGCAACATGTGCCCATGCTTCCCTGCTCCTTCCTGTGATACTCTGCAGTGTTTATATGCCTGTTTTGGCACCTGGAGAGCAGAAGAAGAGCAGTCCCCAAGTACAGATGAGGGAAATGTGCCTTCTCAGATTTGCACAGAGGCAGGAACCTGCCTTGACTTGTCCATCACCAGTACAGGACAGGTGGGTCAGGTTGGCTGTGACGTTGTTCTGAAGAACATCTCTTCCTCTTGGTGTGGAGGTGAGTTTGCCGTCCTTTTGGAGGATGCACACTGGGATTTTCACAAAGTACTGAGCTTCCTGTTGTAAGGGGTAGCAACACATTGTTTTCACATTTGGTGTTTTTTTCCAAAGTCCCAATCCAAACTTAAGCTGAAGGAGTTCCTCCAAGGATGAGAGCATGACTACCATCTCTGTTCAGTGATGTGCTCCCTGGGGAAAAGTGCAGACTGCTTCATGCAGGCCAGCCCAGATTGCAGAGCCCGGCTGTGTTAGTGACCCTATATAATATAATCCTATCTGGTGCTAGAGGGGAAAATTTTCCATACCTGGTAGATGTTTAAATATTCTTTAAGTGGGCCGCCTTTCTGCTGTAGTGATTTAAACCCCTGAAAATATTCTATGCATGAATTTACATAAAATAAAACAACCTGCATAATATTACATCAGTGCACAGTAGATCATAATTTCCTTCCCCTCCCATCAATCCAACGCTTATGTCATTTTACATCCATTTTTCTTCCCTCCAACACTTCTAGCCACTTCCCTGCTCTGCTCACTGGGCACCAGTGTGCTCCACATGGAAAAGCTTGTGTGTGCATGCTCCTGAAGTGTGCTGAGCTTTGTACAAGTACTCACCTCCTCCACTGAAAGATGAAGAGACTGGGGTGTGACTGGATGGCTGGAATCAGAGACAGAGGGTGTATGTATTTGGAGGAGATCTCCAGTTGCTGGTGCATCTGTTGGAGTGGAGAAGTTGGGGGTGAGGTGAAAGGAATGCCAAATCCTACACTGTTTATTTTATGAGGTGTAATTTGAAGGTAGATGCTTCACTTGTAGATCTTGTGGGAATTGAAATATTCATATTCAAGAGTTATGAAAATTAGGGATAGTGTTTTCTGGACTCTCAAGGTAATGCCAGTCATGTGATTTGCTTTCTTTAAAGTTCACATGAGAAGTCAACCCATCTTAATACTTGGAATATCATTATAGATCAGATGCTGTTTACAAAGAACATTGTGACTTCTGCTTTGCAATATTAATAATGTAAAGATATAGTTCTCCCTTTTTGTGACTTACAACACAAGAGCAATTACTTAGTTGCATTTTCCCCACCTAGCAATCTTTATGTTATTTGTTGGGTGTGGAGGTAGTTCTCCTGCTGCAGGGCACTGTTGTCTATTGCACTGTCTGTGAGAAAGCTCCCTTTCCTTGCTTTTTGCAGATGTTGAAAGGGAAGGGTGGCTCAAGATGGTGATGCTTTTAAGGAACTGGAGTCACTTCTCAGCAGAACTCCCTGCATTGTTAGAAGTGATTTAAACACCCAGAAAATGGTTAAACTCTTGATAAGCTTGAGAAAATTAGCAAGAGCAAATTTTCAGAAAGCCTTATGCTCCTGGATGTGGCCTGCAGTCATGTCTAAAGCACGCTGTGGGCTGTGAAAAACTCAAAACATAATTTGGCCCTAAGAACCTTGCTTTGCATGTATAGAAGCAGTGAGTTTTCTTTCTGTTTGACCTAGATCAATAAATGAATTTAGACTCCAAGCTCCTAGTGGAGCCAATGTCTACATGTCTCTTGGACACTTGGGTTTTCTGTCTGTAATTCCCCCTATAAGAAGTAAGGATACTGTGATGCCTCCTCCTCAGACAGTCATGAAGTTAGAATAAATACTTCTTGAGAGTTTCCTCTACAGAAAGTACAGAAAGATAATTGTTAAATCTGTCTTAACAGTAGAGTTCAAGGAGTTATTAAGCCTTAAGGATAGATCAGGGTGGAAAAAAGAAATTCTGAGTGCCTTCCTGTAACTGTGCTTCCTTGTAGAGTGAAATACGCAGAGTCTTTGGCAGATCCAGGGAGGGAAATTGGTAAAGGTTATGGTGTGCAAGAACAGGAAAAAGGTAAGTTGTAGTCTGATGACATGCTTAAATGCAAACAATTCCTGATTCTCATCTCTTCCTTGTGCAGTATTCCTTTATTTAAAGAGGGAAATGAGAATCTGTTCTGTTTGCAAGTGAAAGCTGCCGTAGCAGCTGTGGGGTTTATGCACTTCAGTGGGGATTTCTGGCACTGGGGTAAGAGATGACAGCAGCAGTGGCAGCAGGCTCTGTCCTGCCCTCACCCTGAGAGGGAGACCTCCGAGTTGTTGTGTACATGCAGGATAGGGCTGTTGACTTTGGTCCCACCTCTGGAAGGAAATCATAGAACCACAGAATATCCTGAGTTGGAAGGGACCCACAAGGGTCACTGAGTCCAACTCGTGGCCCTGCACAGGCCAGCCCCGAGAATCACACCATGTGCCTCCTGAGGATGTTGTCCAAATGCTTCTTGACCTCTGACAGTCTTGGAATCAATCTGGAGGAATCTGTCAGGAATAAAACCTGATGTCATTGTCCATGCACAAGGAAATAAACTATTTTCTATCAGATATGACATACTTCCCCCTCCCCCCGCATTCATCTTGCCCTTCCTGACAATCCTTTTGCCCTTTTCAGGATACCAGAATTTTGGCTTCTTACTCTCTTATCTTTCACCTGCAGTTTCACCTCCCTTGCAGAGTCATTGTCAGACACCAGACATCTTCCCTGAATGAGTGCCCCTTCCCCATCCTTGTCCAATTTTTCTTTCTTGAATTTAGTCAACTTTTTCCTTTATCCTGCCTTGTTTTGTGCACTGCCTAAAGATCCCTGGCTCCCTTCCCTGCCTGTTGCGCTTGCTCTCCCTCCTGTTTGGGCCCTTGTCCCAGCGTGCTCCTTCGTCTCCCTCAGGTCTGGCATTTGGCCCTGCTGCACTCCAGATGCACTCCTTTCGCTTCCTTGCTGCCCGGGTGCCGGCAGCCCGGCCACGGCCAGCACAGGAAAGATGGGCTCCCTGTGCTCCAGGGCCTGGATCTGCTCCAGAGCCTGGACCTGCTCCAGTTGGGCAGCCATGGAAATGAAAGGAGTCTTGGGCTCCTCTGTTCCCAGGCTGGCGCGTGCTCGCCCGCTCTGCGGGCAGTCCTTGGGCTGCCACTGGGAAAGTGAGCGGCATTGGAGCGTGCTCAGCCAGGAGAGGCTCCTGGGAGATCCTGGCTATTGACTCCTTAAAGGCCTTTGCCTGCCGTGAATGTGCTCTGTGCTGCCGTCGGATATGGGTATAAAAACTGATTTCCGTGTTCAGCATAATCTAAAGTTACTTGGACTCAGGAGCCAAGAAGGGAATATGAGGAGTATAGGATGTTCTCCAAGGGAAGGAAGAGCAATCTAATACCCAGCGTGCCTGCTTTGCCCAGCACAGCAGTGTCCTCTGCCATGCTGCTTCACTGGGAGCCTTGTATTGAGTGAGAAGACCTACAAAAATCTTCCAGGCAGCATTCATGTTGGGTTATTTGAAATGTATTATGTATTTTGTGCCTCTTTCTGCTTGATCTTGCACTGTCAGCTTCTGCCTCTTTATATCTGAATTTTTAAAATGGGTCTGAGTCCTGCACTTGTCTTGCTTGGATTGTAAAGGCTGTTTTGGAGCGTTTCTTCCGATGACATTTCGAGGAGGTCAGTGCAGACTGGTGGGATGCTTTGGCAGTATTTCTGCTATGTCTCCTTGCCAGCGTTCCAAGGAGGAGATCAGTGCTTTCCACTGTCTCCTTTAGTAGTAAAAAGTACAGATAGCACAGATAATACTTTTTCACACCTCCAAGCAGGTGAGTAATTAGTTTTGAGATATAACAAGAAACCACAGGGATGTAATCTATACTCAGACAGATTTGTTGATAAAGAGACAATGGTGTGGTTGAACAGGAAAGCCCTTCTTTAGGTGCAGCTTCTAAAGCTTGCTCTAATAGTGCTGTGCTTTCGACTGACGTCAGTTTTGGTTGTGAAGTTAGCTACAGTGGGAAAAGACATTTGTTCTGCAAACCTCATACATCTGTCTTATGTGAAAAGCCACCTTGTCTGTCTTCATGCAGCATATATAATGCTCACATTTTAGGCAAACATAAAATGAGGCTCTACGTGTAGCAACAGTATATTCGTGCATCTCTCACAGTATCTCTGACAGCTGTTCACAGAATAAACACAGGGTACTTTTGTGTCTTTAGATAATTGGTAACACTATCTTAAAAGATCAGGAGATCTGTCATAGGACAAGGCAGTGTCTGGGCTGTGATGCTTAGCACAGGTAGTCTTTCAGTGATTGAAGTATTTGCACAAAGAGAAAAGAGTTAGGAACCCAAGGAAGTTTGAGAGTTTTGCAATAATTTTAAAAAGAATTTTTGAATTATTTTAAATAGTGATATAATGGCATAATAATGGCATAATTTAAAAACACTCTAGGGTAAGTATTATACAATCACGCATCATGACCCATTTTGTCTCCAGCAGGATGCAAGTGAATATATTAAGTTGTTTTCTAAACAACAGTACATAAAGCAATTTTTTTCTTCATGCTACAAGTATTTCTTGCTGGTACTGTGTCATTATTAAATGTGATATTTCCTTGGTCAAGAATAATAAAGGCTTATATAAAAAGACTTAATTTTAAAAAACCCGAACAAAACAATCATTGTATATTCAATCGTAATAAGCAGTTTTACAAACTTATAAAGGTCTCTTTTGGGAACAGACATTTAGATATTTAAAACATCAGGAATTCTTTACTGGTTTTATAGTGGGTTATATACTGAGTGTAGGACTTCGGCCATAAATACGTTTTTCCTGGTGCACAAGCTATGTAATAATTTTGTGGGAGTCTGATCACAAGCTTTGGGCATAAAGGAAACTGGTCAAGGCCATTATGGCCTCAGTTTAACATGTTTGGATAGGCACCATCTGTGGCTGCCCGGTGCTGAGCACTGATGTCATTGCCTCTGTGGTTTGGAGCCGCCGGGCCGTAGGGGTGCCCAGCCCCTGAGTGAGCACAGTGCTGCACTGCAGCTCCCGGGCTTCTGCTCCCTACTTGTGTAGCACACCAGCACAAGTGTGGGGGTGCCTGGAGTGACGCCTCTGATGGCTCTCAGCAGGAGAGAGAGCGGGGCCAGGCACACTGACCATGGTGTTTTGGTCTTCTGATAAGGGTCTGTGTGCTCAGGGCAGGGAGAAGCTCCTCTGAAGGGCCACTGAATGCCTGAATTAGTCTCTGGTGCTCAGCAGTTCTCTGGAGGATCTGGCTTGCATTTAGGCAGTGTGAATACCTCTACTGTATACTCATACTTGGTTCAGAGAACTAGCATTTCCCCTGAGCTGTTTTATTTCTCAAAACCAGGACTGTATCAGATTTTCCCCCAACTGCTGAACAGTAGTATTAATGTAGTGTGTTATTTATTCTTTTGACATGTTTTTATTTCATGGAAAACGTCTACGTTATGCTTGAAGCTGGGTATGAGTTGCTGGATCCCTTTCAGAATTCTGTTAAATCTGGAAGTAAATCAGATTACTTTGTTCTACTATAAGCACATTCGGCTTGGCTTTCACATGAGGTGTTGTATGGGTGAATGAGCCCAGAGCACTCCAGCTGGTGCAACAGCTTTATTTATCCAGAGTGATGGCATGAAAGGGTTTTGGAAAATGCTTTTAATGGCCTCAGGATTGATTTGTGCCACTATTGAAACACCAAACTGCTTGAAGTTCTTACCCACTTCATTTGTGTTTTCTAGTGACAAACTGTGGGCTCAGGTGATGACCCAGTTAATCAGGAAACTGTGCTAGTTGGAAACACAACAAGTAAAAATTTTCTTAGACTCTCCTTATAAGTTCCTGGCATTTACCATGTGGCAATAAAGCTTCCACAAGTCTTTCTGTTCATGATGTGAAATAGTTTTTTGTCCACATGATGATGCTTTTATATCTCAACTGTAAAATGCTTTACATCTTCATAAAACGGTAACATGTACTTTCTCACTTCTACAACACATTTGATCATCAGTGAAGGATTAGCTGGGTGATTTCAGCATGTATTTCATGTACTCTTTACTCTTAATATTTTTTCTCCCATGGATTTTTTAAAAAAAATCACATTTTGTTACTTGTGCGACCGTGCTGAATTTCACTTTTTCATAGGTTTTAGTGACAGAATTGGCAGATTATGCAAAACAGGAGGGGTGTCAATAAAATCGAGTATGTAAGTATATGATATGTGCTTGCAGCTTCTTCTTGAGCATAATTTCTTGTGCAGGCAGTTTTGTCAATGGGTTGAAAAACATCTCAGAAAGCAGGTTGGGAGTTTCACAGTGAGGAAGAAATATCTTCCCCCTGGCCTGAGATAAAGCAGAAATTTTGTAGAAGAGGTGTGGTCTTATCCAGTTGGGAAAACAAAGTGTCAGAGAAGTATTTTCAATGGAAAACAGTGTTGAACTTCATGTATAAGTATGTTGTAAACACATACATGGTAGTTAAATGGTGATGCAGTAAGTGCAAAGCAAGTGAGAAATATTTAATTCAAATTTTAACTTATCTATTAACAAATGAAGCATTTGTGTGGAAATACCTCCCTCTGGTCTGTTAAGGGATTCACGGCTCCACAGGATCCCTGTTTTGCTCAGACTGTGCCTTTGGATGTGAAGGGAAAACATAGTTGGGTGATAGTCACTAATTGAGCAATCGGAGCTAATCATCCCCTTGGCTTAGCAGATGAAACACTAATTTTCCTTCCAGGTGTAGCCAGAATTACCTGTTTGTACAGTGCCTTCAAGTTGGCTGATTTAAAAGCTGAATTAAAAACTTCAAAATTGGCTGTGTTGGTTTGAATATGATGTTGGCATTCCTGATGCAAGTAAGTGACCTTGATCATGGTATAGGGGTGCCAGGTATGGGTAGTGAAGAACAAAGTGCAAGTCTCCTAAGGTTGGGAAACAGTCACAATTAGACAAAAGAGTAACTTGTATGAAGAGGTTCTGAGGAACCTCTTGAGAGGGTGAGTGTAAGAAGTTTTGCTTACTTAATTGCTCACTTGCATATGTACAATGGTTCATAAATGCTTGCTTGTGTGAGATGCAGGGAAGGAGAAAAGTTTTTTGCCTTCACTCAGTTTCAAATGCAACATTGTCCAGAAACATAACACAAAGTGAATCAATATGTCTGCTGACTTGTTCAATATCACTGATGGCCATCAAAAGTAATTGCAATGTTGTGGGTTGAAATAAAGTATTTGTAGACCAGATTGGCTTAATTCACAGAGCAGTCTGTATTTGTGCTTAAGGGATGAGGATTTTCACAGAGGCAGTTGGAAAGGCATAGATTTATCTATTGCTGCACTTGTTGATAGACCTACTGACAGGTGTGTGGCTGAGGAAAAAGGATAGCACACATCAAATTTGTGCAGGATGTGGGACTGTTCTTTGCTGACATCTGGCAGAAGAATTGGAATCTGGGACAGCTGCTAGTGCCACAGAATTGCAGACAGTTTTAGGACCTGAATGCAATGAAGATAAATGAGTTGCAGTTGGGAGCTGAATGGCCCTCAAGCCAGAAATGAATGTGGGCACTCTGAATGATAGGCTTGCAAGAGGTGTTTTTTATCCTGTGCAGTCATAAATGCTCGTTATTCTGGACTTCAGGTCACATTATTGGCATACTGAATAGTTTTGAGTTTTTAAAGCTTTGTGTTACTGCTCAGCTCCCTAAATTTGACCTTGGTTTCAGGCTCTAGCTAGTTTGGTGTTAACTAAGTGTACTCTATTCCTTTACAAACCTGAGCACTTAGTCTGTCCAGCTGCATAACCATTCCACAGAAACAGGGTCAAGGGATAAGAGAGTGTTATTTAGAGGTTTTCAGAGTCTGACCAAGATAGGCAACTTTGTGGGTTCTCTTAATTTTCAGTACAGATGATGAATTTTGTTCTTTTAGAGATAGTCTTGCATAGCTGAAGGAATTTCTTACTGCTGCAGATTTTAGGAAGTCTGCAGAATGCTGAAGAATCAGATTCTAAGACTTGCTTCTGCAAGTCTGTCTAATTTTTGGTAGGCAGCCATGGTGTTTTCTTGAGCAGGACAATTTTTCAAGGTTAATTTTCTGTATCTTTAGGGACAGGAAAAAGATAAAAAAGATAATTCTGTGTTTAGAAATTAAACCTGGTTAAGGACTTCACCCTCCATCCCCTTTTCCACTCACAGTATAGGGGACTAGACATGACCCATCTTCTTGACCATACCGCACCTTGAGCCTCTCTACTTCTCACTTCATGAAGCAGCCATCGCTTACAGTGTTAATCTTTTTTGTTTTAACCTCAAAGACAGTCTAATGGTACAGAAAAACTGAATTTTTATTGCCTTCCTCCTCTGTCTGACTATTGTGGATGTGAGCAGACAAGAAACTGAACACAAATCCCTTCAGCTGCAAGGTTTCCTTTAGAGTCTTAGTCAAACTTAGTCTGCTGGGTGCAAGCAGAGAAACAGACACCCCAGACACCCAGCACCTGTGTCTGTACTACTGCCCTTCAAGCTTGAGCTATTTTTCTGTTAAGAACTTTTCCCATTTCTTTGCTTCTACAAAAGTGCTAGGTTTTATCAAAGGAATTATAAGTTGGACTTCACTGATCCTTTTACGTCCCTTCCAAGACAGGATATTCTGTGATTTTGTGATTAACATGAATAATTTAAAATTTTTAAATCATCATATTTGCTTTGTACAGTTCTACCAGGGATTTGCAGAAATTAAGCAGGATAATGCTTCACAGTATAAAAACCTGAACTGTATTGGCCTTCTGTCTGCTTCCCATCATTTCAGACTGAATTGTAGTTTTAGTCTTCCTGGTCTTGTTGCCTTGTTATGCTATTACTAATTTTTAATATGGATTCAAGATGCTTGATTTCATTTTTATGGTAACTCTGATGTATTAATGAAAAAGAAGCATCACTGACAATTTATGCTGCACATATAGAATTTTGTCTAACTGAAGGTGTACAAGTCTTTTGGTAGGGCTATACTCATATCATACCACTGTGCCTCAGGCTTCCCCACTTTTAAGAGGAGTGTCCTGAGCACTGTGCTCCCTTCTGTTTCGTGCCATGGAAACGTGTCATAAAGGAAAGAAAAAGAAGTGGAAAGGGCCTGGATATGTGGTACCACTCTCTCCCATGACAGGAGTCTTCAGGCTTTGGGAGCCTCTTGCATCAAATTCTGAGTCCTGGTCTGACCTAAAGAGCAGAGCAGGTGAGAGACAGAGTGACGTCTATTCCAACATGCTGCTTCTGTTTTCCTCAGTATTTTGTAATTTTGTAGCCCTTTATTCCTGCCCTGTTTTTCCTGCCCCAGCCTCAACAAGTGCTGTTTATACTTGCAGCTCCCTTGCAGCTCCCTTTAGACTAAGTGAGTTTGATACTTTTTTTCATCCTGCCAAAGAAAAATATGTGGAAATTTTAATTGGCCAGAACCTTTCCGATGCTATAAAATGTGTGTGCTTTGAACATGGAGAACTGAGGTGGCTTTATGCTGAGCCACATTGTGGCTTTTGTCCAGCTACTGCATAAGTATCTACAGACCTTAAATTTTTAATCTAAGCATTTAATATCTGTAGAAAAGGGTTATTAATGTGTGATTAGAACAAATCAACATCTCCTAATCTATCTAATAGCAGTTGTAGGGGGTTTTTGTGTCTTCCAGGTGCTGTAAACAGAGAAAGCTTTAGGCAGCCCAGTGACCTGACAGCAGCTGGCTGGGCTTAGCTCACCCTGGCATTGGATTTTCCAGCCTGCCGAGAGCTGATTTAATTTGCTAACTCAGCCAAGAGCAAAACACTGAATTGTTTTCTTTTGAGAGGTGTCGTGGCTCAGTCTGAGGAGGGTGAGAATCAGTGTTCAGCATCAGGCAGGACTGTATGGGTGGAAGCTGGGAAGGAGCAGAAGGGGACAAGACTCCCCCATGGGCAGCTCTGCTGTCTCAGTAACTTCTCCCCTCACACAGGTGAGGACACAGGCTCATTCTCTGCAGCAGGCTCTCTCCATCGTGTAGGTGCTACAGCACTCCTGAGAATGGCACTGACATCCAGTGAAGCTGCAGCTGAAACAATAGACTCGGTTTTGGCCCTGGGTTTCAACAGCTGTCAGAGCAGGCAGAAACTCTTAACTTTCAGAGTTCAGATGAATCCTTTTTTTGTTTGCCACTCTCTGCTTCTGTATTGGTTGTCTGTCTCCACGTGTTTTGCTCAGAGCTGCATATGCTAGAATCTGGTGGCTGCTGCTCTTTCTTCTTGATTAATGCCTTCCCCAATTTACTGTCCTCTTTCTACTTGAGTGTCTTTGAATTTCTCTGCCATTTGTCCAGACCTTATCCATCTCTTCATCATGACAGACATTAGGCGTCCTAATCCCCTCAGGTTTGCTCAATGTTTGCTTAATACTCTTCAGTTGTGTTCTGTGACCTTAGTTCACTGTCTCCTAGATCAAAGTGATATAAAGGTATATACACATTGACTGATGTGCTGTGTTATTTTAGAGAGGGTAATTTTTAAGGCCTCTTACATAAAGGTATAGTAAAAATATTATGATGATGTTATGACAGCAGCATAGTGAGACTAGTGGCATGCAGAAAAAAACCCTAAATAACTTCCAGTGCAGTATGTTGATGTTTAGGCATATAGGTTAAAAAATGGAAGGATTTATTTTAATTTTTCAAGTAGCAGATGCTTGTGATCAGGGTAGCCAATAGTTCTTAGATCTTTGCTTTCAAATGAAAGTGTGTGTTTATAACCAAATGCTTAAATATATCTATAAAACAAGAATTTCTATATTACTAACTTAATTATAATAAAAAATCAGCTGTACATATGGAGTGGTTCTGCTTGTACCTTTCCTCCATGATTTTTTTGGCTCCTAAATTTCAGTGGTTTTTATGTGTTTCATAAAGTTTATTGGCCTGTCTGATTGTGTGTGTGGGCAACTGTATCATCTAGTCAGAAGAACATTTATAGAAGGGTTCAATGCCTGTAATATTTCCTTGCATGGATTATTTAATGGTATTACTTGAACTGACCTGGTTGAGTCCTGTATTTATGATATAATGGAAAGAACATAGCCAAAATCTTCTGTAGTAACACAGCAGTTGTAGAGGTCCTGTCTGCCCTCTTGGTGCTGGCTGGGGTATGTGGTGACTTCAGGAGAGCTCTTACTCGGACCAGAGTCTTTGTGCACTTCTAGACTGGGTGCCTGGCTACCTTTTTACATGATCCTGTGTACTCCACACACAGGAAAAACAGATTTATTTGCAAATATTTATTTCTATGTAGAGCTTGGTGTCTTTTCTTCTGGAATTCCTGCCTCCAGCTGCAGCTTTCTTGTTGTCACTGCTTGTCTTATAAAACTATTTAATTTAATTATTTTTAAAGAATGAGATAAATATAATTGATTCTTCATAGATTTTTAGATTGCAATGATAATTGAGGAAAAATTTGCCTCTCTGGTGGTGGTTGGCATGGACTTGGGTAGATTTCACTAATACCTCTGACCTTGATGGGCAGGTTAGTGCTGAATTGCTGCAAAAGCTTGCCTGCATTTTTTTCTCCTCCTTCACTTGTGCCCATTGAGCTGTTATTTAGAAGTGTGGGATCCATAATTTTTAATTCCCTTCCTTCTCAGCTAACATTTCTTTTAATCCAAGTGCGGTTTTACATTTTTTTATGCCTGTGTATTTGCTGTGTAAAAAATCTGTGGGAACAGATTAGTCAGGACATGGAAGAGTAATGTGTAGTAAATAGTGTATCCTGCCAAAGACAGGGCTGTTTTTATTCTATCCTTATGGTGGGAACTGGTGTCTTATTACCTGTCACTGTTCTTTACAGAATCCTGTAGAACTGGTGATGCATTCACAAATTCATAGGCTGTCTTGTGCTTCCTTTTTTTCCCCATATAGGCTTCTTAATAATTGTAACCTCAGAGTTAAAGCCAGGCAGTGATTGGCAGTACTCTTCTTATGCCTCTGTTCAGCTGGAAAGTTATATTTCCATTAGTGTCCATCTGTGTGCTACATGTTTTGGTCACTGATCACCGTATAAAAGTCATGCAGAATAAAAATGCATTTACCAAGAAATATAAATGGACAGTAGAAGTGGGTTTCATCAGAAACCCATCTAGAGTGTTAAAAAGCAGGGTAGGAAAAGTGAAATAAAATTCTAGTGTGATGTGTAACATTCAACAAGTAAAACTAACAGTGCTTGAATTAAAAAAAAGAAGGTTCAAAATTGTGCCAATAATGAAGAATTTCCCATTCAGTACTGGCTTTTATTCTGGCCTCCCAGTAGCATGTCCTCACAGTTCCTGGCTCATCAGTGGGATCAGGCAGGCCCCAGGTCTAGAGCAGCTCTGGTCCCCAGTTTATAGTTGGTGTCATCTTGTACCCCTTGGCTGTCCCTCTTCACAGACCCTTATCAAGGTGGCAGCTGCAAAGTGCCAGAGAAGGCTTGAAGGAAAAAGTGCTGATGTAGCCAAGAGGGAATGATGGTCAGCAAGTGCTGTTGTCTCACTTGCTCTTCTCACCTTCCTAGTTTCTCTGGGAATCCTGTCTGGGGGGTGATAACAGCCTGATTCATAAATAATTAAAAATTTACATAATTAATTGAAATCTGGGTTCTGTCATGCTCTATTTCCAATGTGGTCTTGTTTACTTTTCCAGGAGAAAAGAAATAATTTTCCCTTGTGCAGTACTGTAACCTGTCTATCAGCCGTACCCCCAGGAGGTGATTAGACTGTGTATTTTGAAAAGTATAAAATTTGCCTGATTTTCTTGTCTTCATATGAGACATTAAGAAAAAATTGTAATGGCTCTTACTTGTTGTTAATGGTCATACAGTTTACTACCTGTAAGCATATATACCATGATGCTTATGTGCAAAACATCTTCTTTATGACTGATATCAGCTTCTTTGCCCTTGTTCTTTTATCAGATATAAGAAACAAGTTTCCCTAAACATGGGTGAAACTGAACAGAGACCAACAGCAGGATCCCGCTTAGGAGCTCAGGAAAATGCTGGGATCAGTACTTTGGAGCATGGACAGAAACCGCCTATGACAACTCCAGGAAAACTTGTCTCTATCAAAATTCAGATGCTGGATGACACACAAGAAACTTTCGACATTCCGGTAAGGATGTGGAGGTTGGGGTAGCCAAAGATTATTCAGGCATTTCTGATAATGCATATTCTCAAACCAGTTGTCTTCTTATTTCAGCTGTGATTCTTTGGCTAACGAATTCATGCTGCAGAGAAAATGGTTGTTGTGTATATCAGCATTGAATATATCATGGTGCAATACAATAGCATTAAACAGGGAAGTGGACTGTAGATTACAGTTATTAATTCTGTTTCTGTTTGAACAGCTTCAAGAGAAGTTAAAGTCCTTGGTGAGTTTTTTCCTTCAAACATTACATTTGTGGTTTCCTCTACCTTTTGAACAGTTGGTGTATTTCCTTGCTGCTGTTTTGCTCTTGATCCAGTAAACTGTAGATCTGTACAGATTTTTTTGTCTTTCCTCTGGCAAGTCCTTAGGATATTAACATGAAATCATCAAAGTTTTCAGTAATTTATATCATCACTCTTACAAGCACTGAGTCCTCACACAGAAGTTAAGTGCAAGGAAAGAAGTAAAGCAGCCTCATCTAAAGTTTCTCTGTACCCTGTTGAGATTAATTTGGGTTTGTCCTTGCCAAGGAGACAGAGCTGCAGCTGCTTTAGTGTGTGGTTGTGATCAGTAGAATCAGTTAGAATTAGTTTTGATACCAAGACCGAGCCAGTATCACGATCTATCTGTTGGTAGCCACTAATGATTTTAACATGCCATGCTTACACAATTAACATGAAACGTGGTTGAACACTGCTGCTGTTATGCAAGTGTGTTGGAATGTATATTTTTCAAAGTTTTCAGGCTTCAGTGAATAGGAAAGGGGAAACCTGAGTTCAAATTTCATCCTTTGTTACTTGCATTTTCTGTAGCTATGGTAATTTTCATGCCTTGATTGGCTCAGATTTCCCTTCTGTAAAATGGAGGATCACAACGAGATACAGTGGTGTTAGACATATAGTGCCCTAAACTGTATGTTTAGGGAAAAATGTTACCCCTGTATTAACATGAAGGAATTCTGATTATGAAAATTATAATTAAATTTTTTAAATAATGTTTTTATGATCTGCTTATGAGGTTTGTCTATTTTCTGTGAATACATGCAGACACTTTTTGATCTGCTCTGTGCTGCTGTTTGTGATCCAACTGCAACTATGATTTTATTTTAGTGGAAGGTAAATTCTCTGGGCAGGCAGGTTATGGGTGAACTGAACTGCCATCAGGGGAAATGCCCATGTATGTAGCACCTTGTTACACTTTAGTGCGTTTCAGAAAACCTGTCAAATATCCATAGCAAACAGTCTTTAGGTAAAAGCAGTCTTTAGATAATTGTTGCTGTTCAAAAGTGTAGTTATAGTTTAAATCATCAAACACTAATAAAATTTTGGTGCTCTTTTATGTGATATAAATATCTCTATAATTCCAGAGACAAGTTTGGCATCTGTAGATGCTAATTCACTGTATTTTGAAAATTGAAAATGATGTGCAGACACTTAACAGAAACCATTTCTGTTGGGTTCCTTTCATTAAATTGTTTAGGAGAAAATATAAGATTATGTGGATGCAATGCACCCTATAACTCCAGCTTTGCTTCTGGGACTTTGAGAGAACAGTATTTTTTGGTCTTCAATATTGGAAGATATCAACATTTCATTTGTTTTTAACTTCAGCAGCACCTGAAAGACCTGGGGATATAAACAAGTTTCTGTTGAGATCACTTCAATATGATTGTTTTCAGAGACTTTTATTTCATAACCACTACTCAAGGAAAGCCCAGTTGGTTTGAAAGTCAGACCTTGTGGTGAAATATGCAGGATGCTTAGATATGAAATCTTTTACAGCAAATCTTTTGTAAAGCCTTTTGTCTTTAACCTATGCATAGTCAAATAGAGGAATACACATTGTTTTCAGTCTGCTCTAAAAGACATTAATTGTTTTAGTCCCATCTCACAAAACTGATTAAGTTTTGATACATCTAAATTGAGGTGTGTATTCATGTTGGAACCCCCATGTTCCTATTTATAAGCTTCATGTTTTTAGCCAAATTGGTGCAGTATACACAGAAAAGGAAAGTGATACCATTTCAACAAAATATTTTAGGAGCAGCAAGTGTGGCCGTGGGCAGAAGACATTAAACATACATGCCTAAGCACATCTGTGGGTTTGCTTTTCAGTGGAGAATTAAAGACTTTTTGCGTGGTTGAAGATTTGAACTACGCTTCCCAAAACCTGAGCTGCTATGATTATGAAAATAACTTTGCAAATACCATACAAGTATAAACTGAGAAGGATTTGTGTTTCCTACAATTTCAGGAATTTTGCTGCACAAACCTTTCTGTGTTAGCAAATGAGCCATACTTTGGGTGGTTTTATTGATGCTTGTAGTGTCTTGTAGGATGGTATGAAGTTTAATGATGCCAGTTTATTTATTTTCTCATGAAGTCTGCGTAAAAATAGAAAGAGATGCTGGTACTACTTCCTCCTGAGTTTGAGGGAACTGGTGAAGTAGTTGGGACTGTCAATCTGTCTGGTCCTACCTCTGTGCTACTGTTTTTATACCTTCAGCACCATTGCCCCATTAGCTGTAACACCTTATCTATGTAGTATTTTTATTTGGTTTGTTGCTGTTTTGTTTGAACGTTGTCATGGGTTTAGTGTTTTTTGTGTGCTTGTTTATTTTTTCTTGTTTATTGAATTTTAGTTTGGTTTGTTTTTAAATTGTATTCCAGGAGACATGATTCAACATCCTTGCTCTTAAGCAATCCCTTTTCTCACATTGTATACAGATGACTTGTTACTATGAGTGCCAAATTAATCAGATTTTTATGTCTGTTCTGTATATGACAAAACAAGAGGAAAATATGACCTACTTCCATTACCCCTCAGTGCTGCTGTTCTTTAGGCTTTTTAAAGTAAAGTAACTCCAGTGACATATGAGTTCTAAAGGAATATTATTCTTTAGGTGTTAGTGCTTTGATGCCATATAATCATACCATGTTTGGCTCATTACTTACTACAAGAAAAAAAACAAAACCAAATGAACAAAAAAGAGAGAAAAGATATCCACATGCCTATGTATGGACCTGTAAATTTTATTTTTTAATGGGAAAAACCCTACATACTATGTGGAGAGAGTTTGTGTGGGAGACTTCAAAAACAGAAGTTACAATGAAGGCCTTTTCATCAAATGTTTTAAATGGAATATTGTAAAAGAAAGGGTTACATAAGAAAAAAATTTTTTATGGTGCTTGCTGTTAACAAACAATATTTTGTTGAAGAATCTTCCAACATTCCTATATTCCATAAAGCTAGTGGAAACTTGAATAGATAGTCCTGGATCCTTTTACACAGGTCCATTTAGCTGGTTGGGTACATATGCTTGAAGGAGGTAGAAGAAAGGTAGGCGCTGCTGTTTAAAAAAAATAGATTACATTACTTTAACTTCATATTTCCGCCTCTAACATGTAAGGAAAGTACAAAATTTATCAGTTATCTTTTTTGAGCACTTTTGTGTCTCTTCAGCTATGAGAAGAAAAATTATGTAGAACATCCTTCCCTCTTTTAAGTTACTCAGGATTTTATAACTGAGTGTCTGTACATTTAGTTTTTTATCTGCCACAAACTCTCAGACAAGAACTAGATGTCAGCTACAGTTTCATGTGACTAGTGCCTGAAAATCAGGCCATGAGTCAAGAGTTCATGATCATCCAGCACTTGCAGCTGTTGGTCATGATGTTGCATGCAAGTATGGAATATATTTCTCTCCTACTTTTTGTTTCTAATTTCCACTTTGGCTGTATTCACTGACAAATTAGTTAGATATGGTAAGTGGAGACTGCAAGGATTCAAAATACAGCGTTCTGTTTCAGCCAGTGTTAGGCTGAGTTATGGCTATGTGATGGAATGAGCAAATATGCTTCCTTTCTGCTAGGTAAGAGGATGACAGCTTTAGCTAAAATTACTAATATGAAGGAGGAAGAACATTTTCCACCTATGTACACACAATGATAATCATACATAGATAGATCCTGGGCATTTTTAAAGGCTGATACTTGAACCTGAAGACTGGCAAAACCCCACACTGCAAAACAGAGGTTGTGTATTATATAGTAGAAGGTGGAGATGTACACTTCTGTACTGCTTGATTTGCCTCTGCTTTTCTTTCTCACCTAAGTTAGTTGAAAGAGAACATGATTGATTCCATAAAGCCATAGCAGAATTTAGATTTTCATATGTTTATTTTGAGATGATCTCCCCTATAGATTCAAAGCAGTTTAAGCGAAAGTGAAATACAGTTTTTAAAGAACAGTAAAAATAGCTGATGATTGCATCTACTTCAGATCCTTCTAGGAGAGAAAAACCCCTTTCATGCTTAGTGTCTATGCCATTTATATTATATTTACTTTTATAGTTGTTTCATTGCCAGAAGTAATCTGTTTTAAAACTACTCCTAAATGCAGAGTCAGTGTTGTTTGCTGTCTAGGTAATGCTGAAGACAAGACTGATTCTCTTGATAGACTGCCAGGATGATTTGGTGACTCAGACCAGGTTTAACCCTGACTGATATGGTGCTTGCTGCTGATCATGTCCTGCTCTCTGGGTGAATGAAGCTGATGTGACTGTGATGATACTACTGATGCTAAATAGCAAGTAAGAGCTGTTTCTTTCTTTTTGGCATCAAAGGTGAGATCAGAGTATGTCACAGGAGGTTAGGATTCTTCTTTTGGTTAGGATCTGATCTCTTTAATTAAAACCAAACCAAAGTCTTCTTTATTGTGTCTGCAAGAGAATAGTTGCTTCCTTTTTGTGGCTGTCTTTTGGAAGGACCGAAACATGCTTGCCTGTCCGATTACTCAAGTTTATTAAACATCTGTTTTTTGTATTGTGTCAACTTCCTTTCCCTTTAAATATATTCAAGCTTTGTGAAATGTGCAGGGTCGGAAAATGTCATCTGCTTTGGGGGATTAACACGGGTTTCTTAAGCAACAGGAGTCTCTTAATAGAAAGCAGGGTAAAGGTGTAATCCTCTGTAAACGTCGCTTATAAACATTTCATTTCAATTTGCTCTTCTCTTGGAAGAGAAAAGCTTCAGATTGCCTGAGAATACAGAATAAAGACCAAGTGGTCTGGGATCTACAACTATTTATCTTCCACTGGGTTTGGATGTAGTACCTTGGCAGGAAATTTCTCTGCCTCAATCCCAAATTTTTCAGAGAGAAGGACTTCATAATCTTCTTGGGGGGTCTGTTGGTCTGTTTCCTAAGGATAATGATCTGGGTGAGGTGTTTTTTTGTTTGTTTGTTGGTTGGTTTGGGGTGTTGTTTTTTGGTTTTTTTTTGGTTTTTTTTTTGGTTTTTTTTTTGGTTTTTTTTTTTTAACTGGTTTTGTTTCTTCATGCAGTCACATCGTGGTGGTTCATATTCCCTTTGTGGGGAAAATGTTGCCTGTTAACTGTGCTCTCACCAGCTTCAAGCCAGACTGTGCCGGGAAAAGCTAAATATTAGAAAGCCTCAATAGTTGATAACAAACATTGCATGTGTTTCTTATAAATTTCCACAAGTGCTGTGTTACCTATTAAATTCAAAATTTCAGCCAGTTTTATAAATGTTTGAATTATTTTCTTTTACAATTGTGGGTAGTGATAACTGCCTTGTCTAGGTATTTACGTCTCTCCTCAATATGCAATTATAACCAGTGAAATAAGCAATTTAAAAAAAAGAGCATGAGATAGTATGGCAATGCAGAAAAGTAAAATAGTGTTTTATGCTTTCTTAGCCAGCTTCAACTTCAGTTCAATTATGAATTGCTTTTTTTTCCAGCTTAGGAAGTGAACAGCAGGTCAAATGTCAGTTATTCATCAGTCTGAGACTTTCTTTTCTTCTCGTGCCTGAAATTATTTGGCCATTGCTGTCAGACTATTTCCAGTGAATATCAAGCACTTAAATATTCACTAATTGTCACGCCAGCTCTGCTGGGTCTTCTGAAATTACAAGAAAAGTGATTTTTTTTTTTTCAACCCTCAAACACATCAGTTGTATTTTTCTTAGGAGAATATTGTTAATGGCTACCCAGTAAACTGATTTTTGTTGACGAATGTTTAGAATGTCTTTTTTGAAAGACAGGGTATTTTGGTGATGTGTGTTAATAATTTATGTGCTTTTCAAAGTAGGAGAGAGAATAATCCACAAGCAAACTTCTGTAACCCGAGGCAGCAGACTGTTTAAACTGCTGATTTCTTTGTTAAGATTCTGTAGAATGAATAGAATAAGTAGGAATGTAATTTTAAGTGCCAACAAATCCAGTCCATTCTCAGACTAGATTGATGTATTTGAAGATATCTGGGAAATGCATGTAATTTTCTTGACTGAATTAGCCTAACTTGTAATCATGGAAGGCTTCTCAAATATTGCCTTTTCACCTCTCTTGCTGAGCTGACTCACCAAGTCATGCAGCAGTGTGTGAGCCAGCACAAAGCAGAGGATGGAGCTGGCACAGGAAGGGCTGCTGTGGATGCAGAGGCTTTGTGGGAGCATTTTGCTCCCTGTCTGCTCTGCTGCCCTGACTGAGGGGGTCAGTGAAATTATGCTGTTAATTTTGGTAGTAGTGTCTGTGTCTGTAAGTTGGTTTGCACTGTACTGGTGAGACTGGATGGATGATCTGTGTGGGGAGCGTGGGCATGCTCCCCAGTTACGGGTGTTTCCTTGGGCCACCTGTTTGGAGGTGACAAATGTCCAAGGAACAGTGGGAGGTGTTTGCCATCTCTTCTCTTCAAAATGTACATGTGTGGGTGTCCAGTGGTACAAACTTTGATTTTGCCACCTCTATGTTTTCCTGTTCCAGGGGTGATTGGAGGGATGTTCTGCCTCTGGTCAGAGGCAGGAGCTGAACTGCTTGTTGTGTGCATCCTTCCCCGGAGACTGAGGTTCACCTCTGCCATCCTTGAAATTTTTGAAAGCTAGATGTCAGAGCCCCCAGATAATCATTTTCATCCATACTAGAGTGAAAGTATGGTACATTGAACAGTCTGCTCATCATGCCTGTCTCAAATGTATATTTTAGGATGAGATTAATTGCTCTCTGGAGGTGCTTGTATATCCCTAATGTTGCTTTTTCTGTTCTAGTAGTAAAAGGGAAATCACAGGCTCATTTAGGTCAGAAAAGGGCTTTAAGATCTTTTGAGTCCAACTGTATTTATGTAGCATTTAACTATAAAACAGTATCATACAGTTTAAAAATTTTAAAGGAAAAATGCTGTGATATATTATTTGTAGATCCAGTGTAGATGTGGATCCCTCATACCTGAAACAGATCAGCTGGATATCAAGATAAAGAACATCCTCACCACCTGCATGCAGTCAAATGACTTGAGTATAATGGTTGTCATCATCAGTAAAACCAAGCAGAATCAGCGGCCAAGTTCTAGTTCAGATTGTTTGATTTTGTTCACTTGTTTGGTTTTCTCATTTGGTGCCTCTTGTTCCTTCCTTTGTTGGCCACAGAACGTGCTCCCATATACTGCTTATCCTTTTTGTTATCTCTTCCTCTCTGCAGCTCCTTTGGAACTGCTGGTTCAATTCCTTCCTGTTGGTATTCTCCAAAGAAACAGGAGACAGCAGTGTGGAAAGGTGCATTAGTCCTGGCTGTGTCTCCTGGGTCTTTACCCAGCTTCATTCTGCAATGATGTCCTTCCTCAGTGCAGTATCAGGTTTCTCTGTTACATACAGTACAGTGCTGCATAGGGGAGAAAGTACCCATCAGCTGGAAAGGCTGTATCTACTGTCAGAATTAGGGATGCTTTCTGCAATGGCATAGTCACATTCTCATTCATACTCAAATTCTGGGAGTGGGAGGAAATATCCAATTTTTACTTAAGATAATTCGTGGTTTGAAAATGAAATTTGACTAACTTAAAATTATCTAAAGAAACCTGTATAGCTAGGATGCAGTGATTAAAGCAGTGTGTCTTATCTTGGAACAGTATAAAGGGCTCCATCAGTTCCCAGATTTAAAAGCCTTCAGAAACTTACTAATATGCTGCTTACCTGTAAACTTATCTCCACTGCTCCAATGAGCTGCCTCCACCAGGCTGTGATTACAATACGCACGCACAATTAATTGTTGTCTTTTGCATGCCAACATGTAAGTCACATAAAATGCATGGCTGAAAATGTCTGCCAAAGCTTTTGTGTGTATCTGAATCAGGCTACCGTGTTACAATCATTCTTGGATAAATATGTCAATTTTTGAATAAAAAGTGATGCATGAGGCACGCATCAAGAGCCAGATAACTCAGTGAATACAAACAGCAGTTGCAGAAGTAGATTACAATATCTTCTTTTCTTATCCCCATCCCCAAAATGGAGGCTTTGATAGAAATTGCACAAACATAATGCTGCCAGAATATAAATAGCAAATGGTGAATTATGACTTAGTGCCAATTTGCTTTTTGATGGCCCGTTGGCAGATGCAAATATTCATGCAGAGCACAGCAGCAGGAAGTTTTTCTTCTCATTTCTTTCACTGTTATCTTCTCACCTGGTTTTCTAGTTGGTCCTGCAGTAATTTCTTTTTTTTTTTCCTTCAGTTTGCCTTGCTTTTATAATTCTGGTCTTGTTCACATGCCATTAGATTTTCATACGGTTCTTATTGAATTTACAATTATCTCCATTTAGTAGATAGTGGAGTACTATGTATTTGTGTGTAGATGTTGCTTAGCATTCAGAAGCTAGCTCTACCTGCATAAAGAGGGACCTTTTGCTCTTCAATGACTCGTCACGTTTCCTTGCTTCATTCCCTGGTGCAGATGGTCAGTTTTATTCCTTACTGTTGTCTCACCCCCAGCTAACATCTGAGTTTTGTCCTTTCTTGGTAAACATTCACCTTTGTATCATCTGCATGGACAAGTTGCATAGCTCCTTGTAGAGCTCTCGCTCTGGTCTTTTGCAAGGGGCACATTTGGGCAAAGCAGCAGGTCCTGGATCTGGATCTGGAGTGACTGTGATTTAGGGAACACCTTGTTTTCTGCTTGCTGGCAGGGATGAGCCAGATCCTCATCCACTTTACTTTGTCTCTGGTTGAGTGGAGTTTCTGGACATAAGCTGGGTTACATTATATGGTGATGTCATCCAGGAGTCTTCTCTGAGAGAGCTGCCTTTTGAAATGAATCTCAGATACAACAATTTTGGTGAGCAGAATTGAAAGAATAGGGATTTTGCAGAATTAATTAAGGTAATACATGTAAACTGATGTAAGAGAGAATGCCTTGTCAAAGCTTTTATATAAAGATACAGCTCAGCAAATATAAAAGGACATTACCAAGTAGTTTTTATTACTGGATTCAGAGTAGCTCTGCAACTAGAAGTATATGTAGCTCAGTATTCTTTGCTCTTCAGTGTTCCAGAGTCATTCAGAAACACCTCTGCAGTCAGTGATAAACGTGGTGGCTGGCACGTTTTTCATGAAAGCACTTGTATACTCACAGCATGATACAGAGTGGAAGGGACTGTGCAGGTAGTCTGGTCCAGCTCTTGGCTCAAGGCAGGGCCAGCAGTGAGCAGATGGTCCCTAAGAAACATTTAACTGTAAGAATTGAGGACTAACGTATTCTAGAATTTTTTTTCTTTGGGAAAAAAAAAGTTCAGGTGGCAAATGAGTGTTTGTCATGCAGCCATATCTGTGAGCTTATAAAAGAAATGAGGCAGTAGTCATTTTATAAATGAGAGACATGTCACAAGCTTACTTATGTCTCAGTTTGTCAGATCCTTCAGCTTTTCTTTCTAGTTTTTTACTTCATGTCAAAGTATGGGTATATGTGCTTTGAAAGGACTATGGGAGATTCTAAAAATAAAATTCAAGTGAAAAGCAAACGTTTCAAATGGCTGATTGTGTCACAACATACTCAGCTCTGTTACTTTGCCAAAATCTCTGGAAGAGCAAGGTAGAAATAGCAAGCTGCAGGAGAGCAGCCTTTGTAAACAGGAGAGACTTTCATAACTGCATCTACTTAAAAAAGGTCAACAAACCCTTCTGAAGATCTCATGAAAAACTGGATTCACACCAACTTTGGAAGAGCTAAGTTTTCAGACTTTTTTTCATGTGAAGCCGTTGGATTGCTGTTGTTAGAGAAGTAGAATTAGGAGCAGGTAATCTGTGGATAGATAGAAGGTAGGAGAATAGAGATAGTGGTGAAGTTAATCTCACCCCTGAGGAGTTACAGCTGTGCTAATTATCAAGAATGAAGAACAAACCTGCCCTTAATGGGCCACAGCTGGATCCAATTAGGAGGGGTACTATAAAAGAGCAGGTTGGCTGGGCGAGATGGAGATGTAAGATGGAGTTTGTTGGCTGTGCAGGGCAGGAGTCAGTGCTGTGAGGAGCTGCCCATGAGAAATCACCAAGAAGGTATGAAACCTTTGCAGTAAGATGGCCACAGTAATCTTTTTGTTTCTCCTGTGTAGGCTGAGTCTAGCTATTGCCATTTCATTCTGCATCTGTTCCACAAAACAGTAACTTTGAGCAGATATATATGCTTTTGTGACTTTGAACAGGTATGTATGCCTTTCAGTGGAAAGGTCACTTCTCTGCAGAGAATTTCAGAGCTGTGCTGCTTATGTTTCATCTCGGGGAAGATCATATACACTTAGCCAAGAGAAGTGACAAAAGATTGCTGAGGAAATGGTTCAGCATTTCCTTGGGCTGAGAGAACAAGTCTTTGAAGGTCAGCTAATGCTGTTGTTGCTTGTTTCACTGGAATGATTGATTTCTTGCATAGGTATTGTGGTGAAGTAAATTCCAGGTATGTTCTGGACATGGAATTTGTTGTGTGTGTGTCTGGGTTTTTAGTGTTGGGGTTTTTTTTGTTTGTTTGTTGTTTTTTTTTTTGGCTTTTGTTTGTTTGTCTGTCTTTGGGGTTTTTTGTTTTTAATTATTTATTCCTTTTTAAATTTTATTTTGTATTCAGCTTTTATTTAGGATGCCATGGGGAAAGAAAAAAATCAGGTCTCATGACCTTAGCCTCAGCAGTAGTGTTTTACTGAAGGTTAAACTGAAGGTTAACTCCTTCAGCACTCAGAATTAATTCATTAGCTACTGCCTGTTAAATACTTGAAAACGAAATTTGTTCACCTGACAGTAAAGTAGCTTGAAAGGATTAAATACCTAAAATAACTAATGCAAACTGATTTTTTGGAATCTGTAGATAGCTTTGCGTTTAATGCTTAAATTTCAAATTAGCTAGACATTTTAACAGAAGATGCCTGGCTAATTTGATGTGAATTATGATTATTTCTGAAGACTGTAACTTGTCCTTCTCTCTTGAAGACCTCTCATACTACTCACAGGTAATCCATTTGTCCTTTGTAGCTATCAGATCCTCTCACTGATATTTCCCGGGTGAATGGGTGTCACCAAGTATCACTGTTGTCCTCTGGAGGCATTTGAAGGCCCCAGAACACTGGTTAGTGGTTGTGCAAATTCCTTTGAAAAGGTTGTGCATGTGGAAGGCCATACCACATCGATGAACTCCCTTCTTGTAGGAATGATCCATGAATTCCTGGGCACTTGCTGCCATCAGCTGAAAGCTACTGCACTGGGGTATGAAGTGCTTGGGTATGTATATATATATAGCTCTGTACTTCAGCATATAAGTTGTTTTTAACTCTTCTTCTGTCACAATTGTGGAGTTATAGCCCTGTAGAGCACCAAGTAGTGAGTCCTCTCTGTAAAGAAAATGCCTTTGCCTTCACTTTGAGGCTTCAGTCCAGGAATGGGTCTCTTTTACATTCCTTTACTGGTGTCTAAGAGGACCAGAGAGGGATTGGAGCCCAGGGTGCATGATTTTCCATGTTCCTTAGCTGTTGGCTGGGTTTCTGGCTGTGTTTTAGGCTGCTCTGAGGAGACCTGTCTGAGCTCTCTCTAGCTTTGAGCAAGGGCTTACCCTGACCTGTGAGTCAGTGTGTCCATTTCTGGTCACTGGGGTTGGGGTTGCTCCCTTGTTCTCTTTTATTTGCAACTATGAGGATACAACTAACAACTGTAAGGAAACAAGTACATCTATAAGGATAGCCCTGGGGTACAGCTGAAGATGTGGCAACATCTTCTAGCATGACAGATAGTAACCTTGTTGGCTTTGTTTTCTTCTTGCATTTTTTTTTGTTTCCCTGACCCTCTCTGATAAAATAATTTCATGGAAACATAAACACTGCACTGAGAAAGGTTGGCTTAACGTTTTGTCTCCCAACCTGGCACAGGCACTTGCTCCTCTACCTTTCCTTATTCCCCAACATCCAGAGCCCCTTTTGGATCTGCTCATGCCTCCTACCTCCACAGTCTTTCTGTAGCAGAAAGTTCTAGCAGTTTGCTTCTTCTTCCTCTAAAGGGATGAAAGTAATATTCATCTCAGCTTTGTAAGTTTTGAACTATTCTGTTTAAACTGCATCACAGAAATGGGCCAATTATTAGTATTATCTGTGACAATTGTGTTTTGGTGATTGACTAGAAGAGGGTGAAGTGAAGAAGCAAGATTTGTTTAGAGAAGGGCAAGTCTGCTTTAGAGACAGATCAAGTGCAGACAAGAGAGTGATGGAAAAAGGGTAGGATAGGTGGGAAAAAGGAGCCTCTGAAAATGCAGAAGTATAGAAAAGCTCAATAAGAGTAGGGGGAAAGAATTGTGCTGGACTTGTACAAATCTCTGACTTACCTGAATTCATTTTTTTTGGTCTGTACTTAAACACTGGAGGTCTGGTGCTTTTGTGTCTTAAACATCACAGCATGGCATAGTCACATAAAGGAAGAGCACTAGAAATCAGCAGTGCAGTCTGCCAGAATTGGAAGCAGAACCCCTCACTCGCTCCTCTTTTTAATTGCCACCTATTGATGCTTACATACAGCAGAAAGTTAATGATGCAGCTCTTAAAAGATTACTGCAAATTGCAAGTCTGTTACATTAACATGATTAATTTGAACTGTACCTAAGAAGCTGTACGTGATATTCTGCTGAGGCATGGTTGCATATTAGAGCTATAAAGTTGTATGTGCAGCCATAATATAACTGCTTGCTCCTTACTCTCCATGTGCTGTGAGGACATAAAGGGACCAATCTGTTAATTGTTTTTGGCATTATCAATGTTGATGTCAGGAGAGTGGTCTTTTAAGAAATACATTGAATCCAAATTACAGTAGTCTAAAATACATCTGAGTGAAGAAAATACCTTCATTAAAATACCAAAGTCACCAACTCGGCACAGGCCATTTCACATATCCCAAGACAGTGGACACTTGACTTCCAAAGTGAAACCTAAATGGTAAATTTAACAGTAAGGTGGTGTAAATCAGCTTATAGCAGTTTCATTGCTTTTAAATATTGCAAGCCGCAGCAGTTTAAAAAGAAACTCAGGCTTCTGAAAATGCAAGTGATCAACAAGAGTGATTTGGGGTTGTTTTAATTTTGGAATCTGTTTGTTTGAGAGGCAGTTTAATGTTCTGAGTTCTCAGAATGGAGAAAGATTGGGAGATTTCTTTTCTCACCAGGCACTTCCTGCCACAGCTGCTTGAGTGAGTTAATCTACTTGGCTTCACGTCTGTTCATTGCCTCTCTCCACTGCCCCCATCTTCACACCAGAGCAGGAGTCCTGTGGCTCTCCTGGCCCCTTTTTTCCATTCCAGGGCTCAACTTCTCATTTCCTAGGCTCCTGCCCTTATTTCAGCATGTTGCCAGCTGCCAGGGAAGAGCTGCCTAGGATGCTGAGTATTTATTGCTTGCTGTGTGCGTGCTGACCCTTGGGCAGAAGAGGGAGGAGGGTGCACTGTGGCACCTGCAGGACAGGCTGTCTTTAGAAGGGCTGGGAAATGAGGCAGAGTGAGTAGCTGGAGCAAGTTTTCCAGCATCTGACTGAAAGCACCAACAAGGTAATTCCAAATTACTGGAAGGTAGGCTTCCTGCTGCTGTGGCAACAGAAGTTCCAGTGCTTACTGGATTTGTTATTCATGAAGAAAACAAGGTAAGAATTGGCAAGTCCTACTTATTCTTCCATGCTTTCATTTTCACTTTCTTAGTGATGCAGTGTTTGAGATGGAGCCTTTGAAAGGGAATATTAATGTTTAAAACAAAATTGGAAGTCTTTGGTTTTCTTGCACTCTTTTTAAGAGAATGGAAATGTTTTCACCCTTGATACAAGAAAGCTTTTATTGAGCCAAACTTGAGCTAAGTATGATGATAAGACAATAAAACATGTAAGTAGCTTGAAGGTTTTTCAAATTCGCCTGAACTTTCGTCTGGTGAGCCTTTGTCCTGGAGAGAAAATGTTTGGCTTAAAGGTTAAGATGAATTAGGTGGCTTTTGATTATTCAAAGAATGAAGGCTGTGTTTGTACCCTCATTCCTGTTTCTTTGCATATGGTTCTTTCATCCATTCAGTCTGTGCTAGTCAAGGAGGGGGACTGTTTGAAGAAGGCACTATGGAGCACTCTGTCTCTCATCCAGCAACAGCTGAATACTTTATGGAAGTATATTAAGTCCTTGACAGGAGAAGGTAGCCAGCTGGCTGCTGCAGCAGGATATTCTAGTTCTCCCTCACAACTGAAAAGGAGGAGTTGGCAGAGTGCCTGCCGAGCTTGCCGGGGAGGAGCAGAGGCACAGACTCTTGCAGTATTTTAACTAGGTGGGCTGTTAACCAAAAAATAAGAGAAGAAAGCACACATTTCAAGTCTGTCCAGGCCACCAACTGGAAAGTGGTAAAGGGCTGACTCTAATATGAATAATTACCCTCCAAGAGTCTCCATGCTTTGAGATAGCTCAAGAATGTGGTTACTTTAAGGTCGGAAGCAAGTGAAGTAAATACATTAGTGTTTGTTCTGCTTGAAACAGCATGTGGAATGGTGGTGTCTCGCTGGTTATAGAATAGTGCTCTGACAGTTCTACAAAATCTGGGGTCTGGATGTAACAATGTCTTTGATTGTCCTTTCTTGTCCTAATAAGTACAGCTCAAGTCAAAATGTCTGTTTGGGTCACCAAAAAAGATATTGAAAAGAAAGGAATTCATGTTGAAATTGGCAAATTCAGGAAAGGGAGAACGCAAGAATGGCGAGAGAGTGCTCGCTGTTTCATTAAGCCAAGTTTTGAAACAACATGAAACACTATCCAGTCAATCATCCATTTCCAAAAAACGAGCAGGTGAAAACAGCCTTAAGGCACAAGCAATTAGCACAGAAATAGGTGTGTATTTTGGGTGTGGATGACCAAATATGCTGAGGTACAAGTATTTGAAACAAAACAAGCCTCAGGTCATTATTTTGTAGCCTGTTCTTCCTTGTATGCTTCCTTTAATGAAGTGTCCCAGGAAATGCTGTGTGGATGCTCCATTGACTGATAAGTGAAGCTTCTTTAAGCACTGAAACTGGTGGTCCAGGGGATGTTTTTAGTTATTTAATGACAGAATCCTGACCTCTTATATAGACTCAGAGGACAAATCAGATCTAGGTTCTGTGTTTGTAAATGCTCTTCAGTGACCTCCACTGTATTTTGGAACAGACCTTTTTCAGTTTTTCCAGGATTGCTGAAGATAAAGATATTAACAGTAACTACTGAGGCTTGTATGAATTTTTGGTGCTGCAGTTTTGTGTACTTGGAAGGTATTTGAAACAAACATCATAGAGGTTCCACATTTAACATGCCTTGAGATTATATAGTTCTTTGATTGAACGGTCATGCTAACCTTTGATGTCCAAGATCCAAGATCCATATCTATTTGGAACTAAATATTCACATGGTCTGGACTGACTTTTCAAAAGACAGGAAATACTGCTGTAAATTGCTTTTCCCTAATTTACTTTTGATAGATCTCATGGGTAGAGTTGGAAAAAACACTTGAATGCTGGTTATCAGTTTACTCTCTCTTCCGAAACTGGCAAAATTAAACTCTGATTCCTTGGTTCATAGTGAATCATATGTTTTAATATAAAAACAACCTAACACCACAATCTTTTGATCCCAAAAGGAACTAGTTACAGCTCCAGTGGAAGATTACAGGTTCTTATAATAGGTGCTGGCTTTAGTGTTATCTTATTGTCCACTTCACAGAACTGAGGTTATCCGGCACTGTTTGATGCAAATAACCAGTCTGCCTTAAACACAGGAGAATTTTACAGAGCTGGGTGAAGGGTGTTGTACATTCATCTGTTTTCCCTTAACTTCCATTAGCAGCAATCGTAGTCATGCTGGGAGTAATTAAAATTATGGGAACATTTTATATATAAATGTAGATGCATGATGTAGATGTAATTACTAATTGAGATGTTGAATGCAACTCTTCACTTCTTGCCAAGCATACTGGGTAGTCTTTGCAGGTTTATTTTGTAGCTTGCAGACCCACTGTGGCTGCTCATAGAATTCCTCAGGCAAAGGCTGAAAGGAGGGTTGGGAATTTATTGTGCTTTTTCAGTTGTTCAGAGAAGAGGCAATGGATACGTCTCAGGTTTCTCTTAGCAAGCTGAAGGAATTTCAGTCCTTGTTTTTAGACTTGCAACTGCTTGAGGCTTCAAAGGCGTGCATGTGTGAAGGAGGAAAAGAGGGAAGGAGAGGAGCACATACCCCTGCTAATCTTATGTTAATGTAAACATAAAGGTTGAAATCCCAGTTGTAAGAAAGCATCTGCAGTAGCAGAGGGGCCATGGTTTCGTGCATTCACTGCCCTCAGAAACAGGTAGTGTTTAATAAAGGCCTTGGTATCCTGTTCAGCAGGATATGGATTGCATATTCAATTTTTAAAAAATCTGTAGCTATTTTATAGTTTTGCTTCCAAGACGACCGGGGGTTTTTTTAGTAATTAAATGTGATCAGCAAATTGTTACTGAGTAATCTGGGTGTCATCTACAATAAGGAAAACATTTTAAAGAATTTGTCATACGTTGAAGAATCATATATAATGAGAGAGGTTAACTTAAAAATTGCCTCTAGTTTCATTTGGAAGAAGAAAATAGGAAGCTTTAATTGCTTATTTTTACTTCTGGTCCAAGTGTTGGGAGCACTTAAATGTTTCTCTCGCCTGTTTTTTTTCACTGTGTGTTGTCAGACTTTTAATGTCCCCCAGCTGAAAAGGGAAATTAACCAGGAATCCCAGTTCCGTCTGTTCTTTTGTACAATGGCACTTTCTCACAACAGGACAGCTACTTGAAGCGGAGCAAGAATGTTCTGCCAGTTTGTCACAACCTCTTGCTCACCACATGGGAAAAGCTCAAGAGCAGAGAGAAGAATCTTGGCCTTAGTCTATTTTTTCCCCTTTGCATGGGGGCAGAGAAAGTCACAGACATGAAGAAGCACTTATTACTGAGTGCAGGAGCTAAAACTCTTTATTGTTTCTGAGAGGGAGATAGCTTTGCTGTAGACTTCTGCAACAAATCTAACTCTGCAAGTTGCATTAAAATAGTACAGTTAAATAAACCTGAGAATTACCAGAATATCTCATTTTTCTCCTACAGTTAGGTAACCTGTTTTGAATTGCAGAATTTTGAATTCCACTGAGCATAGAATGATTTGAGCTAAAAGGGATCTTAAAGATCATATAGTTCCAACCCCCCTTCCTTGGGGGGACACTTTTCACTAGTTAAGGTTGCTCAGAGCCCAATCCATCCTGGCCTTGAACACTTCCAGTGATGGGGCATCCCCAGTTTCTCTGGGCAGACTGTACCAGTGCCTCATGACCCTCACAATAAAGAAGTTCTTCCTAATATAAAATCTAAATCTACTGCCTTTCAGTTTAAAGCCATTCCCCCTTGTCATATAACTACATGCCCTTGTAAAAAGTCCCTCTCCAGCCTTCTTTCAGGTCCCCTTTACTTAGTGGAAGGCTGCGCCAAGGTCTTCCCAGACCCTTGTCTTCTCCAGGCTGAACAACCCTGACTTTCAGCTGTTTGTCATCATAGGAGACATGCTTCAGTTTCTGATCATCTCCTCTATGCTCCCCCTGATAGGTCCCTGTCCTTTCTCTGCTGGGGACCCCAGAGCTGGATGTGGTGCTCCATCTGGGGCCTCACAGTATTAGAATTGAGGGGAAGAATCGCCTCCCTCAAATTGCTGTTCATGCTTCTTTTGAGCAGTAGTTGGATTTTATATCAGCCAAACAGTTTTATTGATATACTGTTTAAAGAGAAAGTGTGTACCAGTAAATGACATTATGGTATATTATTGGGATATGACAGAATCACGGAGTGTCTGAGATTGGAAGGGACCTGGTGTCATCTGTCCAACCTTCCTTCTCAAGCAAGGCCGCCCAGAACAAATTGCCCAGGACCACGTCCAGATGGCTTTTGAAAACCTCCAGGAATGGGGTCTCCTCAGCCTCTTTGGGCAGCCTGTGCCACTGCTTGGTCACCCTCACCATTTCTAGGTGGTTGGTGGCTGTACCAGCAGTCTCTATGCAGGGCCCCACATGAAGCAGAGTGCAGTAATCATGTAATAACTGTTTTCTCTAATTTGAGAAATTGCGGTTGTTACAGCAGAGTTCCTTGCCAAGGATGAAGCATTTGCATTTATTTCTAGCCGTTAAAAGATATCTGCAAGCACTAGTGTAATCCTCTGGGATGAGGCTTCATAAGCTACAAAACCTTCTGATAAATACATACTAGGCTTGGTTAGGACTCTTTTCCCTAGAGCTATATTAAGCTTGGGTTTATCTCATGTGCCATTTGTTTGGGATGCTTTTATTCAATAAACTGTCTCTGATTAATCATAACATTTACTCAGACCCACTCTGTTTAATGTGCCTTCCTCTTCCCCCCCAGCCTGCAAGAGCATAGCACTTCAGAGGGATGCAAGTGCCCCTTCACTGCAGAAATTCTTTTCCGAGAGTCCAGAATAGCTCAGGTCCAAGGCTTTTGTTGCAGATATCCCAATAAGGGTTTTAGTAAGTCAGAAATGTTAAGTTACTAACTTCATTGATTGTTTTTGTCACATTAACCTTGACCTACTAAACCAGGCAGCAGTTGCTGTTTTGAATGCAAGCAGAACCATAGCTGGCACCAGCAGCTATTGTGCTGTTCTGCATTCTCTGTCTGTAGCCAGATTCTTCTGTTTCACTTTGGTACCTGCTGGCATCTACATACCCAGACTGTTGATTGGCATGTGCACTGTGACAGTCAAAAATATTTATGAAATGGAGATGATAGTTAAATGCCTTAACAAGGGAAGAGAACCCCAAATGCAAAGCCAAGACAAATTATCTGTATAACTTGATACTATCAGCAGCTGTTGGCAAGGTCAGGAAAGTTATTAAAAGTTAAGTGTTTGTAAAGCATCTAGTATCCCTCTACCTGAATAATTTACTGTATAAAATGTTAAGAAAGCGTAAGTATAATTCTTTTGAGATATCTGCAGAACAGGGTAAAATAACAAATTCTTAGACTGCTCCTGTAATTTTTTAAAATGCCTTGAAAGTTTTATGATTTAAACTTGGATGCATATACTTTTTCTTTAAATTAAAGAGATAGGCAGGTCTTGTTCCTTACATTTTATCCACTACTCACTTTTTTGCAACGGGGTGAAAAAACTTAATATTTTGTTTTTAAAACATCTCTTCATGGAAATACCCCATAAATGGGTATTGACTTCCATATGAGATAATATTTGTTCCATTTTTAAGTGAAAGGAAAATACAGCCAAACCCAGGAATCTTTAGCTTTATCATTTGTATTCCAGTGACTGCCAAACCATTGGTTCCCATCACAGATTTGTTTTTTTAATATCCATCAGTTACAATTTCATGAATTCTCACTGCTGGCAGTGACACACATGTTTTCATTTACTGCATTATGGGTATTCTCTAGACAACCAGTCTGTTGAAAAGAAATTAATTCCAGCAGTGAACTAAGATACTGAATTCTCAGCAGTTTATGAATTCATGTTTTTACATTGAGGCTATTTATATCTGGATTGAATTGATTTGAATATGTAACCAGGTGGTTGTGGTTATGTCTTTTATTATCCGCTGGATTTGAAAAGCCAGCAGAGCACAACTGCAGAATGGGAAAACTCACTAATTGCAGTTGGTAAATATAGCATTGTATGGTTGAAATCTCAGCTTGTATTTCTCTCATTTCTGTTCATGACTTCAGGCATGATTAACGTGAAGGAGTACAATATACCTTAACTAGAGTATCCTTAGTAAGGCATCCTATATACAATTTTTAGATCTGATTAATTTTAATTTTTTATTAAAGATGAAAATCTAATAACTAGTTTCTATTTTATCCTGTGGTCCCCATTTCACCAACAATGAAAAGTGGCAATATTTCCAGGCAACGTTTTAGACAGGATCTTTTGGAGCAGAGTAGAGACCTTGTAGATAACTTGCAAAGCCTGTCGCTAAGCTGCAGGTTTATACTCAGCAGGGTTATGCTTTTTATCTTTGTCTTCTCCAATGAATATTCAAAATTGTTGGATCAAGGAAGAAATGGGCTTAGTCCTGAACTGTGTTTTCCATGGAACAATGAAAGTGAAAACTTTTAGTTGTTAGAGAATAAGCACTTTGCCCCATCAATTTTTTTAAACTTAGAAATTGGTTGTTCCTTTTAAGAGGAAGTTTGCATAAAATGTGGCTTCTTAATCATCATCTTAATGTCAGTAAAATTGAAAGGATTTTTATCTCAAAAAAAAAAAAAATCCCAATTTGTAGTTTGAGAGGCTTCCATAACAAAAACCGGAGAAAGCGACAAACTTGGAAGATTGTAAAGGCAAGTACAGTTCACTGGCAAATTCTTTAGGATTACATTAAGCCCCAGTTAAGCATGTCCCTGTGCTATTGGTCTTGACTGTAATATTTGGTCATTCTTGCAGTAACTAAACAGCACAGGGTAGACAGTAATGATTGCTGAAATCTTTGCTTCTCTGTCACAGGGAGTAGCTGTTTTGGAGGTTGCCTTTGGGAGGACATGATTCCCTTCCCAAGACTGATTTTTGCACAAGAAGGGATTTAGGATGATTGATACCCTGGTCTATTTTTCCCCCAGAGGTTGCATTGTAACTAGCCTTGCTTCCCTCTCAAAGACTTGAGCACTGTAAATTCACTGTTCATGATGTATTACTTTCAGTAGCCCTCTGTGAACACAGCCTGCCTTTTTCAAGATGCCGTGTCTGGAATCAAAACGTTTTGGAAGTGTTAGTAAATAATTGCAGTTTGTTTGAAAGAGGTGTGCAGGCAGTGAATCTGAGTACATGCAGGTAGCTCAGCGTTTTTAGTAGGAAGAGTATGCATAGCTAGAGGATTAGAAAATATCTGTTTTAGAAAGTGTTCTGTTGGTTTCTTTTTCACTGTATTGGTTTTACAAATTCTTTTTATCTAGTGATAAATGTATGCACGAGGAATATTTTTGTAGTCTCTTGTGTCTGAGGGGCAGCATCTCTATTGAAATGTGTTTCCCAGATCAATCTCAGTCAGACTGTTCTCTTCTATCTTGAGTCAATATACCAACGAGAGGAAAGATCATGCAGTTTTATTTTGTAAGTTGTAAAGAGAGTATAAGCTGTATGGTTGTTTTGATTTGGAAACATGATGATGACTTTATAACATTTTTTCCCTGCTATGCATGGACAGATGATACATCTTGATAAAACAATACAAATGATTTTGAGAATACCAGTCATGCCCTCTGTTATCTCACTGAAAATACTGACATATATTTGCTCCAGAGAACACTGCCGTGTATTCTGATTTTCAGTCTGCAAATTGCTGTATTTGAATGCAATCAGTGTCTTTGTTACTCATTCACCTGCTCCTGTGTCTGTCTTTCTTGGATTAAATAATTTCCACAGGAGCAACTTGGGAATGCTGGCTGTGCTTTCTTACACCAGCAAATAACATTTAATATAGAAAGTATGTTGGAAGAAATTTTTAAAAAAAGAATAACTGATATCTCTAGTGAATACCTCTGTATACATTGTGGCAATGCAGAGAAAGGCATGTGACACAGAAATATTTTATTTTTTTGAGGTTTAATTTATTTGTGCTTCAGGGAGGAAGCAAAGCCCAGCAGCTTTGACTTGTGCTGCTGCCAGGCCTTCCTGAGTTTTCTCTCCATGAAGACCAGCTCCTGGCCTTGGCTGAGGCTCAGCTCCCCTTGGTGGGGAGCACAGGTACAGAAGGTAGCTGTCAGGATATAGCCACTCCTTCCATGGAAAATGCTAAATCAAGAGCCACAAGCCTCCACCACAGCTTTAATAGACACACTGTTAACAGCAGCCCTGGAAATTGTGAGATGCTGAAGAGCATAGAGGAGTTATTCTTCATATTTTCTTGGCATTGCCAGGAGGGAGGTCTGTAATTGGAAGAGCTGTATTAGTTACAGTACATGTAGTGAAACCAAAGCTGAGGCTGGTGTAGGGGTGGGGAAAGGTCAGAAAGCTGATTTGGGGAGGAAAATTGGTCTATTGCAGCACATTGTCCACATGTTTCAGCCCCATTCAGCAGTGTTAAATGGCAAGTGCACATCTTGCATGCCGCAGTGCTTCAGAGGGATGGGTGCGAGCAAGGAGCTCCTTACTTGTGTCTAGTCCTTCCTTCCCTCTGCCCCTCACAAAGCTGCAGCTTCACTCCTGGCTAGAAGAAGAACAACAAGTTCTGTCAAGTTATACACTGCCTTCATGGTTCTGCAACCATCATCTCTTCCTGCTGTCGTGTTTAATGTAGTGACTTCTCAGAGAGTACATCCAAGAGCTTAAATAAATAAGTTCTCTGCAATTCCAGAGGTTCTCTTTGGTTCTTCTGATCTCTGCAGGAATGCCAATAGACTCTTATCTTCCCATTTTATCCATAAGAAGCTGTATAGGCATACTAAAGCACTGCCTGGAAATGCCGTACAATATAGAACATACATAGAATGAAATTAGGTTGTTGAGAGCAGTCAGTTTTGGTTTTCTCCCAAGTTACAGAATGAGTATTGGGGGTGAGACAGGGGAAGACTCCCACAGTAGGTTGATAGACTTCATGTGTGGATACAATTCTGTACATGTAAAAAGCAAATACAAATATTCTCTAATAGATATCTGTGAAATCTAAATCTAGGAGAGCTTCTGTATTCTTACAGTTTTCTAGCTAATACACATGCTTTGGGAAGGGAAAACAGTCTGGGGAAAATTGTGTGTTCATGAAACTGAAGAGTGACCTTAAGCAGCTCTGTGTAAAAGGCATCAATTGTTTTCACACCATTTAAAGACTGAACAGCCTGTTTCTTATTAGCTAAGTTTAATTTTGTTTCTAATCAGGAAACTAAATATCAAAGCAAAAAGGGTTTTTTTTCTGATTTCTATTTAGCAGCAATTACATCACATTTCATTTCATTGCACCTATCTGGGAAATAGCACATGAATGGAGCAGTTCTGAATCCTGCAATTGTTGGAGTCGATCTTTTTTACTGCTGCCACTAGGATTTAGAAAAGCTTCTAACTTCTGAAAAATGTTTAACAGATGTACCATCTAGGTAGAAAACACCATTCAACATAGTTTTTTAAGAAAAGCTCTGCTTTTTCCAGTATATTACTGTGCTGTGTTTCTCTCCCAAAGTTAAAAATGTCACCCCTCTAATGCTATTATTAATGTCACTTTTTTTCTTCCAAATCAATCAAAACAAACGTCCTTTAAGAAGAAAAATCAATTTAGCCTATTAATTAGCTGAACTCAGTATAGTGCCTGAAGGCCAGAATGTCATTTCTCATAAGATTTGCTTTCAAAATAAAAACAAAATTGGAGCACTCACAGGTTGTCATCACTAAGGGCTCTTAATACTTCAGAATACACTGGTAATCTTTATCCTACCTGATGCAGACCTATTTAAATATTCTGATTAAATGTTGTTGGATTTGTTCTGGTTTTGCTTCTGCCACGTGGTAGATAAAGGAACTTCAGTCAGTCAGTGTAGTCAGTGCCTGGGCAAAACATCACTACAGCAAGCTACCAGAAGGTTGTATCTGATAATGGATTACTTTCCTGTGGTATAAGGCTCTTTATTTTCTCATCCCTCAAAAAAAGAGATTATAAAATTTAGATTATCAACTCATAAATAAAGGAAAACAAAATGAGAAAAAGTTATTAAATGAAAGTGGGTGTGTTGTAACTGTTGCTATATATTCATGGTTACCAGGGTTCCAGTCTATGAAAGCTGCTTGGAGAGAGTTAATACATCTTAGTGAAAATCTGCTTTACTGTTGTATCTTTTTGTTGACAGTAGTAAAGTGTATTGCAGTGAACATTCAGAGAGATTTGTCTTCTGAACCCTGTGGCTGGTATGTGCAGTGTGGAGCAAGTGATCTTTAGGAAGAGGAACAGTAAATTCATCTCTGTGTAACGCTTTGTAAGAGCTGAACTATGCTAACGCCAGCCATGTAACGGGCTTGACAGAGTAGAAGGGTCCTATTCAAACAACAAAAAAATAAACAAAAAGAGACCCAAGGAAACCCCCAGTCGATTAAAATGTTTATTTGTCAAGAGACTTTCCTTTCCTTCTCTGTTCGTTATGAATTTTAGGGCATGTTTAGGACTTCAGTGATTAACTCATTATAATCTTGAGCAATGAAGCTTAGTTAAGGACTGTATGATTAAAGAAATAAGCTCTTCCTGTGGATATGCCATCAGTACAGTCTTTTGTCACTTTCCCTTGTCATATTGTTTGCAGGATTTACTTCTGTTGTTTGCCCTGATTTGTGTCTGTATTGTGCAGTGTTTTTCCAAAGTTCACCTGGCTTGCACTGCTTAAAATAAGAAAGAAAGAAAATCTCAAGAGCTGTTTATCCAGTGAGTTCATATTAACCACTTGAAAAACTTCCTTCTAAGGAAATGCATCTGAGTATAATTTAAGCAAAGATCATGTTCTGCAGCTGATCCTGTTCTTCAGGAGGATGCCAGTGGGATTCTCCATAGCCACTCCCAGGGAAGCTGGTGGGATTGGGACTGAAGAATCATTAGAACCATTCAAATACTAAAATCATATGCAGGAGGAAGCAAGAAAAGAAAAATGGAAACCACAAGAGTTACAAGAAGTGAAGCTTGTCACTTCTTCAACTTGTATGTTTAAAGAAAGGCAGGAATATTCTCAAGTTTGCCAAACCCAAGAGGTTAAACATGCAGTTGGGAAGACTTAAGAATTATGCCAGTAGTTCTTATGTTCATAAAAATCTTTCTCAAGTGTTTAAACTGTCTCTGACCTTCCTGGCAATAGATATATTTGACATTTAGAAATTGAAAAACCCAACTTGCAGCACATGCAGAATATTCACGTGAGGATTCTCCACCTTTTCTCAGGTGCCTTCCCTGCTTTGTCAGGAGTCCAAAAAGTGATGCCATCCTTCTGCCTTGTGCTTGTGAAAGGATTTGGTACTGGGCTGACTCTTGTCCTCCCACATGGCTTGTGAGAAGTAGTTCAGGTTGCTGCTACCAAGTTCAGAATTGTGTCTGCTTTGGAAGTGATTGGCATGGGAAAGCTACTGTGGCTGGGTAGGAACAGTTTACACTGGCACTTGTTAGAAAAGTAGATCACAGTCCTGCTACATTCTAACAGAGTTGGGGTTTTTTCTTCAGTCCCTTCTGGGGAGAGAGCTACAGCAAAGAAGATAAATTTCTACTTAAAAAATAGTGCCTGCATGGAGTAATGACCTATGGTGGTGTAAATGAGAAGTTTGTTCCACCTATTTCTGAAGTTTCATTCTGTTTTTAAAATGAGACCATTTTAATTCACTTGTTACTCTACTGGGTTTTTAAATATGCACAGTGCTTTTTGTTAAGGGTGTTTGCCTGACCCTAAATTTTTCTCTGAACTTTTTCAACAAAAGTGGTTAATGAACTCACAGAAATTCTGTTAAGTTATGAGGTGCTGTGCATCATCATAATCATGTCCTTGTTCATCTCCCTAGTTTGTAACAAATGTAATGCAAATACAGAGGCTTCACTGAATTTTAAACTAACTCATTTTATTATGCTTTATTCTGGTGTTGGTTTTTTTTTTAGATTGTTCTGAAACACCAGTTCTGAGTTTTGAGCAAGAGAGAAAGCATTTGCTGTGCCTTTTTTGGTTTATTTGTTTGAAGGTTTGTTTTTTTTTGTTGAATGCTCCTTATGTCACAAAGCTGTACAGCAGAGGGCTGAAATTTGTGTATAGAGGGTTTATAGAAAAAAAGGTTTGGCTAAGGGTTTAACTACTGTTTATCTCTACTTTAGCAAAGCTTTGATACTGTCTCCCTTAACAGTGTCATAGAGTCTGGTGAATTATGAGTCAGGTAAGTAGGTGGGACAGTGGACTGAAAGGACTGAAACCTGTCTGAACTGCTGGTGGTCAAGATCAGCAGCACAACATTCAGCTAGAGCCAACTCACTGTTTCACACTGAGACCAACACTGTACAAATTCTTCTTTAGGGTTTAGATGATGGGGCAGGATGTAAGACTTAATAAGTCTGTATCCAGCTCAAAATTAGGAGTGGTGATTAATGCACCAGTGGCTTGTGCTGCTGTTTAGATGGACCTTGACAGGCTGGAGACATGGGCCAAGGGGGAACCTCATAAAGTTCAGCAAAGCCCTGCTGCTGGGAGGAATAACCCAGCACACCAGTACAAGCTGGGACACACTGACTCGGGAACGGCTTTGCCAAGAGGCCTCAGGGTCCTGGTGAATAACAAGTTGAGCATGAGTCAGTAATACATCTGACAAAGAAAAAGCTTTTCCCATTAAGGTGCTCAAACACCAGTTACCCAGAGAGGCCATGCTGTCTCCATCCTGGGAGGAGATGCTGGAAACCCTAAGGAACCTGATCCAACTTTAAAACTGGATCTAGCTTTGAAGTTGGCCTTGCTTTGATGAGGTGGGCGGAAGGCTGAACCAGATGATCTTCAGAGCTCCCATGGAACCGAAGTTATTTTGTAATTCTCTGATTGTAACACAAATGTTATAAACAGTATTCCTTTCCCTGCAAATAGCCCCGGGGGAAGTTACAGGCAGTGGTCTTTCATGTTTATTTGCTGTAACACAAACAAAATCAAAACAGATGTTTCTGTGCCTTACAGTTTAATAAAGATTTTCCCACGTGTTGAATGTATTTAGACTAAAAATGTACAGTTTACTCTAGTGTCATCTTCAATGTTATATAGTTTCTTTGCTTCTTTCTGTTGTTTACGTTGTGCCAAATGTTGTTCAAAGTCACTTTTCCATTTCTCATGGACAGTGTGTTTTGCTCTTTTCCCCTGTAAATGGTTCTCTTTCGAAGAATTCAGTGTTACAGCTCTGCAGGACAGTTGCTGGAGTTGTTATTGCAGTTCCCTTCCAAAAGGTACAAAGGCATTGCTGAAGATGTTGTAAACCAAGATCTCCTCAATTTTTGTTGTGACTTAGCTGTAATGGGGGAGTATAGCATAATTACAAAATATCTTCCTCACCACTTTTTTCCCTCACCCCTCAGTGAAGCTGAGTTGATCCTGCTTTCACCATCTAACCTGTGAAAACTTATTATAGACCATAAGTTGGTGTTACAGACTTAATTCTGGAAAAGAAGAGATAAGGCAAATTTCTTCTCAGGGGAGCATACTTTTAATATTAAATAGAGTTCTTTTCAGTCCCTTATAACATTATTGTTCTCTGAAATCCACCAAGTCTTAGTTATATTAGATTTTTGCTTGTGTGCAGTTCTCACTCTTGGTTATCTAGATATTTGAGTAGAATAAAAGTTCTATAAAGAAAGATTGTGGGAAATACTACATTTGTTGAGTCAGAACCATACCTGAACTGTTTGCTTCAATCCAAACTACCCCATGTCTAGTTTGTTAACTTTTAGTCCATCTAGACCAGGACACCTAGTGATACCTTTAATTTGTTCTGGTCAGTCTGAGGGCTGGAGGTAAATGATTAAGAAAGAATTATTCAAGGTCCTAATTTCTTGCTTATCTCCACAGAATGTCCCTGGACTTAAAACAATTTGCTTGTTTAGATGGAAAATAACATTAAAATTACTGAGGTGCCTGGAGGAAGAGATCGTAAGGATTTTGTGTAGGTTTGCTCTATTTTATTCTTGTCATTAAAGGAGGAGAAAAAGTTTTGGCATGTGGATTCTGTTTGAAACTTCCCTGCTAGAGGAGGTGAAGTGCTGTTATTTGGGATCCAGTAGGTACTAACTTTGCCATGAGACATCACCATGAAGAAGCATCAGTTTGCATGACATGTGTTTGCTGTTCCTCACACTGGGAATGTTAAGTCTTATTTGGAGTTACCCCTGTCAATAAGAAAACCGGTCCCCAGGTTTGACAAATATTAACTCAGATTATATTTGGTTCTGAATAGTTTGTTTTATTAAAAATTCAGCCTTGTGCATAACTCTTTGAAGGCTTTGGACCAAAATTTGTTGCAGGTGAAGCAAATAGATTCTAACATGTTGGACTGTAAGAAGTATTAAAACATTTTGGAAATCTGGGAAGCGGGTGATAAAACCTAAGAAAATATCCACTTTTGCCAGAGGGAATTGAAGTCTAGATGTTTTCTTTACCCACAGTGACGAGCTAATGATCTGTGGAATGAAGAGGAGACATGCTAAACACCCGTGCACAGTCATCTCATTTATGGCATCCTGCATTCATCTGCACTGATGTCACCCTAGATTGTAACCTATTCTCATTGTGGACCCTGTAAATAAATTAACATTCATCTGTTGCTACATATGAATATTGTTAGAATTTTGACCCTTTGAGACAGCATTTTTTAAAAGATAATGTTTAAGAGCCAACACATTTTAACATTCCAGTTGGTATTTATGTTAATTTGGGCTCAATTCGTTCCCTAAGCATTTGAGATCAGCTATTTTTAGCCTGGTTTCCTGAGGAACTGAAGTTTATAGGATAGCTGTATCTATCCATCTGCCTTCCACTGAGCTTTTTGAAGCCAATGATCAATTATCTTGATTTGGCAGAGAGAGTGAGGTTTCAATGCTGCTAATCTCTGGCAGGTTTCATTGATAGCTTTGGTTTGTTTGAAGAGAGGCACACAAATACCTACCCCATCTAAGGGAAAAGGTGTAAGGTAAGCTCACCAGTGGTAGTGTGTGTAGGTTGGTGGGAAAACAGCTGGGCCACGACTCAGGGCTGCTTCTCACTCCTGGGGCAGTGAGAGAACATGAGCTTGAGCTGTGTTGCTGTGGGCTGGGGGGGAACTGGAAATATGTGGGTTGTGAAGCATGGGCTGTGGAGGATCACAGCTGGGGGGATGTTGCATGGAGACAATGGTCAAGGACCCTGTGTTCCTGTGGTGATGACAGTGTATGAATGTGTAGCAAAGAGTCTGTTGGGCATCATTTTAATTGGTCTGAAAACTATTTGCCTTTAACAAGGGAAGCTATTGTATGGACACTGTTCATGTCTCTGGAAGCCTGCAAAAACATATAGCTTATTCTTCATGTTGTGAGAGGGTTCTTGGGCATAGCACACAGGCTTTTTTATGGAGAATGTACACCTCCAAAACAAATGATCTCAAAGTTGTTCAGAAACAAGTTGGGCTTTGTTTCTCCTTAGCCCCAATATAAATAAAGTTAGGCTTTATTTCTCTTTGGGACTCTGGGAACGGGTGGAGAATGAGACATGGAATTTTAGTTATGAATGATAACATGATTGTGGAAATGAGCTCTGAGCTCTCAGACACTATACCTAGAGATTACTTTAAAAAAAAACAAACAACTTTCTAGCTAAGTAGGCAAGGCTTTTCCCATAGAGTTTGCTGCCAGAGGACAGTTCTCTGCTTTCAGTGACTGAGCTTAAAATACTTACATACTAAAATAAAGCAGAGTGTTGGGGATTTTTTTCAGTTGTTTTACCTTCTTTTCTTCAATATTTAAAACCTTTCTTGAGAACATCTATTTGTTCGTCTATATAATCAATAGTAATGGAAAGAAAAGTTCCTTGTGTCCCTACAAAGGTAGAGTTAGCCCCAAGCATTGCCATGTGGCCTCTGCAGTTGTGCTCATCATAAAATACAGGATGTGAGTTTTGTTCAAATACCTGTCAGCTGAGATACTCTGTTTTATAAGCTGTGTTGCCAGCAAAGTCTGTTCATCTTTAAATCTCCAAAAGACTGTCTTGGGCTTTGCACTGCCATTTCACTTCTATGAATACTTCTAAACAAAAAGCAGACACAGGACTAGAGTGTTGCTCTGCATTTGTCTGTCTCCTCCATAAAGCATCTATGCATTTTTCTGTCTGCTTTACAGATAAGGTTATACTGAAGCTGCCATGACAGGTGGACATTCTGTGCTTCAGTCTGGTTTAGTAGGTTTTGTGTTACTTTACAGAAGCCATTTCTTGAGGAACAGAAAGTGTAGATTTTGGTTACAACAAACTGGCAGGGCAAGACAAAAGTGTGTTTCAGTTTCTCTTCTTTAAAGCTGATAAGCTGATTATGTCTTCAATTTTCATAATCCAAATCAAAACCCCTGCTTATAAGCCTTAAGTCAGCTTGTGTATCCATTCAACTCCAAGAAGGGCTGGATAATTTGTAACAGAAACTTAGAGATCACACAGTAGTCAGCTGGAATGCAGAAAATGAGGTCATGTTTCTTGACCTGCAGTTGATTCTGCTTTGTCCTGTTGCATCACTGACATGCATTAATAAAAGTCATTGCATGCACAGTATTGAGCATTTGGAATTTTTGAATTTCATTTTTTATTAATGTTTATTTCTGCAATCACACTTGGAATATTTATCCCAATTGACCTTTATGTATATCTTGAGAATACAGATTCTATAAAATACGAGCAAATCAATCTGCTGTACAGATATGTCTGCAGTAAAGATTTGTCATGATCTTGTATTACAGAATGTTACCATTTTTGATAGCGACAGTGTATTAGGAATTAGGGGTTTGATGTGCCAACTCCTAGAGTCAATACTTACAAAGCTGTTTCAGCAGTGAAGATCAGGATGTAATCCATCCCAGTAATAATGCCCTTCTCTTTTTTTTAATCTTCTTCCTCCCCTTCCTTCCTTTTCCCTTTCCCAGGCTGTTGTTTTAACTGAATCAGTTCCCTGAATCACTTTGACAGTCAGAGAATTTCTGCCACTTATGTGAAGTTCACGAGGCTAATCTGCAAAGCTGAAACTTGAGACTCATTGAGAAGTGGGCTCCAAGAGCCTGAGACGTGGTCTTGACTGCTGAGAGTTTGCACTGCCCTTCTGCCATTGCACTGCCCAACTTGCTGAGTGACCTGTTGCTGGAAGACAGTTCTGCTTGGAAGGCCTCTCTTGGTTGTCTTCTCCAGGCAAACATCCAACTGTTCATCAGCTGGGTCTAGATGTTTTTATAGACCTTCCTGGGGGAGCAGCAAGAGAGAGGTATGGGATTAAGTCAGAAAAGCTGTGGGAGGCTCTGACCCATAAGAGTATCTGGAGCTCCTACCCTGGAATTGTCTGGCTGTTTTTCCAGAGGAAAGGAAAGTGCTGCACAGTGTAGTTTGGAGGGGATGCAAGGGATGTTGCAGGGTTAAGCAGTTGGGGTGTTGTGTAGAGCAGTACCTCTTAATCCACGTACTGTGGTTCCCCCATTCGGCTGTGGTCTGAAGGGGTGAAGCCAGGCTCTTTGCTTTAGCCTTGTGTCACTTCCACAACACTTTCCTTGCCAACAAATATTTAAAAAATCTAAATATTGTATTACTAACAGAATTTCTCCCATCATTTATTTGTGAAAACTCAGTTAACTGAAACTTACATTTAAATGTCTATTTGAGAGTGCATAGATCAAATTTCTAGTGTACCAGCTTGAATTTTTTTAAAGGAAATTGAATATGCTGAATATACTGGTATTTCCTGGGCTGTCTGTTATATATATTCCATATATAACTTGGAAAAACATTTTCCACTTCTTTTGTCAGATAAATATTATTACAAGAGGATAAATATATTGGCAGTTATATATTGTGCAAATATATTGGCAGTTTCATATAATCATAAATGTGTGTACTGGTTTGAAGGGGCAGAAAATGATATTTAAAGGCATGCTGAGATCTGAGAGCCTGGTATTTACTGACAGCAGTAGTGCATTTGCCACAAAGCACAAAGCTTGATGTCATGCTAGCAGTGTATATAGGCTGCACACATTAGTACTTTATGCAAAAGTAAGCATAAACATGTATGACAAGTAGGAAAGTTTAAGGGTCTTAGCTTGATGTTTCCTTGCTAATTAAGTGTGTAAGCATGCCGTTGTTAATTTGCTTCACAAAGGAGCCTCATGTGTTTTCAGCATAAGATATGCATCAAGTCCCTGTCACTGAATTTCTGTCAGTGTATTTACCTAAACTGTAATTTGTCCCAGAATTCGTATTTGAAGGCCACAGCTACTCTCAAAGCTGCAAAATCAGAATCAAATTGCATTTCTTTATCAAGTACATCTTCCATATCACAGAACTTTGCATTTCTCTCGTTCTGGTTTTTGCTGTCCAGAAGCTGAAAAGGCATTTAGCGCAGTAGTGCAATATAAGCAAGAAAGTTTGAAGCTATCAACAGCCACTACTTACATTTAATATCTTTACCAGAATCTTTGCCCTCCCTGCTAGGCTTTAAAAATCCTTTAGGCAATCAAGAGCTTAGCCAACAAAATTAATTGTATTTTTTTCCACTATAATACTTGCCGTTACAGAGGAAGAAGAGAAAGAATCAAATATTTCTATTATTTTTCTTAGCAGTAGGTAATTTTTTACCATATCAAGGGCTATGCTTGCTAAGGTAATTGTAGCAAAAATCAGAATTTGATCAAAATTAATCAGGGCATAAAGTAGTTGTGCTAGGAGATTGAGAAGATACCTGTGTTCTCTTGGACTCCAAGCTTGGTAGATCATAATTAACTGGGAGGTGACTAAAGAATTTGCTTTCCTCTGCAGGGTCACATGAGAGGCTGGGTGTTGAAATGGATTGACTGTTGATAGGATTTGCCGTAGTGGATCATGCGTTCAACTGTGTGCTTCTCTTCTAGCCTATTACAAGCAGGCAGACTGGGCACAAAGGCTGCATTGAAATATAGGTTAGCTTATATACAGCACAATAGTTAAAAATAGCCTCTGTTTCATGAGAAGTGTAGTCTGAAAGTGTCATTTTACTGTTACCTGCAATGTGGATCTGTTCAAATCAGAATCTGTATTGGGATGTTTCGCAAGTATTTTTCAAGTATTCCTGAACATTAAGAACAGAATTGGCATTTGTATATATGTTGAAGAGATAAATTTTAAGAGTTTGAAACTTACTCTTTTGCATTGGAAAGTAGATGAAGGACATGGAAGGGAGAAAATAATAGTCCAAAGTTTTCTGTTACTTATTTCTTCCTTCTGGAGTGTGAATATAAATTGTTGGTTAGAGCTTTAAAAGCTGACAGAATGCATTCAGACATTTTCAAATTACTTTTGGATCTGCTTTAAAAAAAATTCAGGACCTGACACTTCAGCAGAGTTTTTAGATGATAGAATTTATGTTTTTCAACTACCTTATGTTATTGGTCAGCTTCATCTAGTTCAGTAATTGAAAGAATATCAGCATGGCAAAGCAAGGTGAAGTTAGCAGAGCAGTGGGAGAGCAGGTTGACCTGGTAATGACCCTGAGTTTTTCAACTGCAATGCTATATTCATGCTTACCTGTTTTGTCAGTATTTAAGGGACAGAGATCCTTGGGGTGATTATAAGAATACTATTGTTACAAATGACAGCTGTTCTGCATGGACTGCTTTTCTGTCCATTCATGCGGGGGCACCACAACCATGTGCTGGGTGCAGTTTTTCTGTACTTTTTAATTCTTTTGCATTCCTGATGGGTGTTTAATCACCCAATTCAGATATGCCTTTCAAGATAGTCAGTATTCTGAAGCAATTTGATGGTGATCCAGGTGTGGTCTGCCTCTTGAGGCTCAGAGCAAGAACCTCAGCTAAAGAGAGAGGAGCAAGTGATGCTCAGAAGAAATGGGCATGTCTTGTCAGCTCCCATCTCTGTGTCATCAGAGGCCACGACACCTGGAAGAGCTGCTGAGATACCGGGCTGTGTCCCGGCCATGATCTGGTGAAGCACTCTAATCCTACAGCTCTTGCTAAACTGGGAGATACTGCTAGCTGAAAACAACATGAGTGATGACAGTGACAAAGAAAAGGCTTTTCTGACAGCTCATTTAAACATCCAGCACATTTAGAGAATGTACAACAATGGTTTGTATGCCAGATAAGAAATGGTGGTCTGAGAGGCTAAAACATTTGTGATCTGCTTATATGAGCACCCCAGTCCCTGCAGGACCTAAGAAGATAATTAGATAATAGGCTTCCAGCAGCTGCTTTTGTTATATCTAGTCACGAAAAGAGAAAGAGGTAGCCTGCAGCATACCAGAATGTAACACAGGAATAAATGGAACGTACAGATACAATCAAAAGGCACAGGTCATCATGGAAAGGATTACACACAACAACCATAAACATTTTGGTTACTCAGCATTATATTCTTGGCTCCATGAGACTTATTTTACCAGAGGACAGCGTGACAAAACCAAGCAAATTGCTCTCAGTCAGGGAATGTCTAAAGGCCAGGTTTCTAAGGGCATTAGAAGTCATTCCTGACAACACAAAGTCTGTTGTTCTAAATGCTTGTGTTAGTGTGGGTGGTTGTTTGTTTGTTTTTAGGAAAACTAAATGCTGGTAGTATAGATTAAAAAAAACAGAAGTCATCAGTAACTTCTTTATGCATCTGCTGGCTTTGTCTGTATATCTTCTTCATTTCTGCATTTGCTGCATTTTCTTACAGAACATTTAATTTTCAGAGATTAGATGAAAAATGAAAATACACTTAAGCACTGTTTGCCATCCCTTTTTTTCCCCCTGAAACCTCCTTTCAGACTTTCTTTAATTTCATTTTCACAGTTTTGCTTATTACTATCCATTTATTAGCTTTTCTTTCATTCCATTCAAAACTCATATGTATAATGCAGTTTCTCTTTAGGGCCCTTATTATGAGTATATTTAAATCTCTTTTAACTCAGTTCAGGAAAGGGAATCTTTGAATTACATACTTATTGCCATTTTGTTCAATTTCCCTTAAATTCTTTATAAATTCTTTGACTAGCTTTAGGTTTTGACTTCCCTTAAGACAGTAGGTCCTACCTTTGAAAAACTAGGAAGGCTTCCCACTTGTTAGCCTTCATAAACTAACAGCTGGACACTGAAGCACTGTTATGGCAAATGGGAGCACAGATGAGTTGTTTCCCACCAAAGAAAAAATAATGGCAGTGGTGCTCCAAGACAAAGCTCTTTGGGTTAGCATGATAAGTTTTCTAGCAAGAAGAATTGGTTGAGTAGAATTATCAGCTGCAGACACAGTAAATGAGGCACAAATCATGCTCACTAGGCTGGGTGGTTTCCGGAAAGAGGATGAAATTTGCAGTGACATTTCTGCATGTAATAGAGCGAAGCTCTGGTCTGTAAAAAAAGCAAAGGTATCTGCTCGCAGGTCCTGCCCCGTGGTGAAAGCATAGAGAAACTTGGGAAAATTACAATTCTTGCAGTCTGTGGATTATCCCAGATCTCTGACTCTACACAGAGTAGAGATCTGTGTAGACCTCAAATGCTTTAGATAATTAAAGAAGCAGGAAAAAATCATGTGCCTTTTTTCATAGAAATAATTTGTTATTTGAGTGACTGGTGTCACTGGGTAGCTACAAAGTGTTCCTTGTTCCCGGCATCTCTAAGAGCTTCCTTTTCAGATCCAGAACAATATTTTGTAGTTTGTGTCTCTGTTAGCTCCTGTCTCATGTCCATCAGCTCCCTACAGCTGCTGCCAGATCTGACCCTCTTGTCCTTTCGGCAAGCTCTTGTTGATGGGCCATGTCTTGTCCAGCTTGATCATACAACCTCAGGAAATCATTCATCCATATCTGTTTGCCCTGTAACATTTATATTACTGTGCTGGGCTGAGCACAGGGGGCAACTTTCATTCTCTGCAGCCTGTCCATTGAAAAATGCTAATTCAGAGTAGTCTGGTACTGCTCACCTGTTTTCTTCAGCTCAGATCACACTCTTGATTATTTAGATTCACTTAATGGCTGGCTGCCTGAACTGTGTCTTCCTCTGTGCTCGAGGATTCCCCTGGGAGCTTTACTCCATGGAAGTAAGATATACTGCAGTCTGTATAAGAAGCCTGTTTTGTTGTCTGTATTTTGTGTGTTACAGCTCCTCAGGGACTCAACTGCAAGAGTTAAGTATTATGGTAGTGACAGCATCCTGATGTTAGGTATAGATCACTTAATTACATTTGAATGCCTGAAGAGTAAAGAGGTGCTTCCATTTTGTAAAACCACCAGCTCAAAAGAGATATTTTCAAATTAAAGCTCCCCCCGCCTTAAAATTTTTAAAGTCCGTGCCCACTGTTGGGAAAGTATCATTTGTTTTAAATGTTACTGCAGGTACTGTAGCCTTTCTCAAGAGCTGCACGAAAAGATGATACTTTGATCTGAAATTGGATCACGTGGAGAAACATTTTCTGCATGAAATGAAGAATTGTTCTGCATCATCAAGGGAAACAAAAGGAGATTTTTTTTCAGTCTCTCTTAATCCAGTACACAAGAAGGAGCATTTATTTCAGTCCAAAAGTATAAGATCTAGTCTGTAGATTATGTGAGTGTTGTTGTTTATCCGCAAAGACCGTAGGGGGAAAATGTGATAGTGAATGCTTGTCAGCAAGATCCTTTTCTCTTGGAGAACTGAGACAGAGCCTAAAGTAAAAATGGCATTTTCTTGTACTTGTGAATTTTAAAAAAATGTCTTCTAAAATGCAGAAGAATTTTAAATAAAACTTGAAACAGCAGGTTGTAGTAGGCAGAAATGTAAGTGTGATGGTGTATTTAAAAAAAAAATACACCCCAAAGCTGAAGATTTCTTTTCTCTCAAGCAGAATAAAGGTAAATTTGCTATTAATATGGAGAAAAATTTCACAAGTGCAGCTGAAGCAAAAACTGTCACTGACCTGATTGTAAAGATACAGCAATGTTTAAAAGTGTTCTAGGCAGATTAATTCCCACTTAGAAGCAAATTTAAGGTTTAGAGGGGGTTGGTTGGAAGGAGACATACATAAATAATTGCCTCCTGATCTGGAATTTCCGCTTGGTTTCTGGCCAGCTGGAGGAGTGGACGTTTTTAGACAGGACAGCAGTTGTTAGTTTTTCTCATCATTAGCAGTCAAGAAGGTTTGTCCTTTGACTTGCAGTTAACTGAGAAAAGGTGTTGAATGGTAAAAAATTGAGCTGTCCTTGAGTATGCTCTATTTATGCAGCAAGCCGCATCTTTTAAATTCATTATCTTAACATAGTCATTAAAAATAGTTACCTTTGAGGGGAGGGAGGCGTATTTCATCTACATTGTTTCCTTGCATATTCCAGACATATTTTACTACACATTTAAATTATTATGTAGTATAGTATTGATATCCCAGATGCACTGCATCCCTGATGTGTGGGCATACACGTGGCCGCGTTTGTAGCTCTGTAAAATGACAAGACCACTGATGTTGGGGACAGGCCTTGCTGGATCAGGGCCTGGGGAACAGGCTGTCTGTTAGCACTGAAACAAATACAAGGGACTTTGATTTAAAACAAAACAAAACAAAAAACCAATCAGCTTCACCAATTTTTTTGGTGAGTGTTGGATGAATGTTGGGCTTGGTTTGTTGTGGGCTACTGGTGTGGCTGCGTTCCACTTGCGTGAGCCCAAGTGGCATCTTGAGCTGCGTCCGTGTTGTCAGTGCTGGGAAGGATCTCATAGCCCTTCCCTGGCTGGCCCAGCAGGGCAGGGAGGCTTCCTTCCTGACTGGCTGCCAGGACTCCCAGGGCCCCACCAGCCCTATCTGGCCATGCCCCTCTCCAGCACCCCATGGCAGCCGTGCCCAGCGGGGCTGGTCTCTCACAGCCTGACATGGCCACAGGCACCCCTTAGCTGGGCCCCTGTTAATGAAGGAGCTGTTACCATTTTCCTTCTTTAATGCCTGGTGGGAGTAATAGGAATTGAGGTTGTTTTCTGTTGTCCCACAGTACTTTCAGTGCCAGGAGCCCTACTTCTGCTCCCTTCATTTACTCTGAGTCAATGTCTGACTTTCTTCTGAGCAATTTCTGTTCAATCCTCCCCCTTTGTCTTCAGGAAGAAGTTGTCTTTCTCCTCCACTGCTCACCTCCCCCACACTCTTTAAATGAAAACTCATAGGCTGGATTTCCACCCCTAGCAAAACAAAGAGAAGTTTAAGACACTTAATTACTGAAGATGTGCTGCAGTAAGTAAAGGGATTATCAATAGCAGAATTAAATCTTGGAGAGTAAAAAACTTGAAGTTCATGTGTGGAAAAATTAATGCTTTGAGGGTCTCAAAGCCAATTAAAAGAAATCGGTGATTTCTATGAGCACTACTGTCTGCTGCTAATCAAAGCTGTTATTATAGTAAAAAACTCTGATCATTAAACAAGTTCTTTTCTATGTTACAGACACATTTGTATCTGCAATAATCTACTTATTCATATTCCTCATTTAGTTCTATATTGCTAAAACTCCCTAGATTCTAAGAAAAAATGTTCCACAATACTGTATACTTAAATATTGTGGTGTGACATAACCTAAAACAAGTAATGAACCAGAGGTGCGGTGAGCGACCACCTCATTGCAAACCTTTCTGTCTTCCCCATTGTTTAGCCTTTGGGAATAGGAATAATGACTATTTAGGCTGCAAATAATGTGCTTACCCAGTAAATTGCCATGAGAAAAGTCCCTCTGTATATATCTGTTTGCTTATGCCTCCCTGCAGGGCATAATGCATGCATAAGATCCTACATAAGGAACTCACACTTCGTTGTGCATAAGATTTATGCAGTAAATTTTATCTATGCCTGGAATCCTTTTGTTATTAATGATTATAATTATTAGAGTGTGTGAGCTATAGCTGCCATTCCCACAGGCAGCAGTCCCTCACCCTCATCTTCACATCCCTGCAGTAGAATCATCCCTTTAACAGCAAACACAGATTTCCAGGTTTCTTCATCTTCTTCTTTCCATCCCATCTTTACTTTGCCCTGTCGGCAGTCCTAGCTCTGCCCTGTCCACTGCCCACTGTTGACTCTCAGCCCTGACATGGGTGATATAAATCAGTTTGCCAGTTCTGCATTGCAAACCATATGTGAAATGGTTTTCCTGGGTTATTTTCCACTTCTTCCAGGGCCCAACTATCAATTAGTGGGATAATCAGCAGTTCTTTTTCAGGTTATACTTGGGAAGCCATTAGTTTTTTGCAAGCTGTTTTTGTGTCATGTTTGATTTTTTTCAAAGATATATGCTTTTAAAGTGTTGTTTAAAAAAAGAAGGTTCTAAACAATTTCTGGTATTCTTCCTTCAAAGGCAAACTCAAAGAAAGAAAGTTCTTTACGTTTTTGTTTTTCTCTGGGTATTGTAAACCTGTGTGTTACAACTTACCTTGGGTATTCCAGACTCCTCTTGATGGTTATGTGTCACATTATTCTGACAGTGAAAGTGTCAGGGAAGATACAAACCCTTCAAAACACTTGTGTGTGAGACAAGTACTAACTGACAGCTATGGGAAAAGTCAGGAATCGTGCTGCGGAGGAAGAAAACCACTGTAGAAGTGTTTGGCCTCTGTATGTAGGAAGTGCTGACCACTTAGCCTGTCCTTCAGGTTTCTGATTAAGTAGCAAAATAAGTAGTACTGTGAAAATCAGAGGGATAGTGGGTGCTGTCTTCACTGGTGCTCATTTACCTGTTGCATTAGGGCCATACTTGGTATAGATAAACAAAATGTTGAGTTTTTTTGAACATCAGAGTGTCAACAACCAGTATTCTGTTAGAATGGTCAAATCCAGAAATACTTAGTGTTTCTCTCTCCTGAATGTTTGCTGCATGTTTGGAGTGCAGATCTTGAGAGTGAGCCAACCTGGCTCCATAAACCTGTTGAGGGATCCACTTCTCCCAGACCTTTGTCTCATGGCCGCTCTGGTGGATGTCTGTGTAGGCAGTGTGTCTTTGCAATGGGACATGGTGTCCTTTGGTGGAGTGTATTGCAAGACCCGAGAGGTAATTTTAGCTCCAACAATGGCCTTGTTTGGTGCCAATCTGATAACAGCCATCCTGGTTTGCGGAGATCACAATCTACTTTATGCTTGGTGTGCTGTCAGTCTTTTGCATGTTAAAAATCGAATACTGTTTATATAAAGAAACAAAGTGGAAAAAATAGTTTTGTTCCTGTTGAGAACTTGTCAATTTATGTTACTAAATGTCATGTTTTTCCTGCCTGCAATAATTTTTTGCTTCGTGAGCTTGCGGGGGAAGCGCTGCACAGCATCTCGTGGAGAGGAAGCTGCTCATTCTCTGCCCTGACCTCGAAGTGTCTCCTGGCAGCCCAGCCTGGGTCTGCTTCCTATGGGTTTTCCCACTGCAGAGCCTTTCCTCTGGGGACCAATCACTCTGGGCCAGTGCAGCTTTTGCCTCAGGATGCACAAAGTCTGTTCAGTCTCTGCACAGCACGGGAGGTTTTCAGAAGCTGTTTGCTGAGTGACATCAGTGCAGTGGTTTCTCTCCTTTGATGGGGAGAGCTGAGGATGAGTTCCCAACCACAGAGATGCAGCCTCTGGTGGTCTTGCCACCCACCTCCAGCTGGGTGTTTGGCAGGACCTGCAGCTGCTGTGAGCCAGCTGGCCACACCTCCCACATCGTCTCCAGCTCTGGGTGGAGAAGCACTGGTGGCACAAGAGGACAGCAAGAGCAGCAATGCAGAAAGTACCTGTGCAGTTAGGGGTTCCTGGGTACCCTAGCCAGGCCCTAGACTGCAGTCTTATTAAACCCAAATTCTCTTAATCCTTCAGCTCATGCTGCTGTATCTATAAAGCACCATTGCCTATTCATGAGAAGAAAAGCCTTCAAAATCTTATTTGCACACTTAAAGTCACTTCAACCCAACAGCATGCAGGTGCTCTTTCTACTCCCCCAGTATTCTGAGGTGTAGCCTGACACTGTTTCTGCTTGTGCTGCAGAAACAGCTGGTGAGGAGGTCTCATGCTATTGCTCCATCATTTAGTAATTAAAGGCTAATCTTACAGCTGCCTTAAATGGCAGAATGGAAGCTAGCTCTGCCATCTTCAGATTTTTTTTTAATTAAATAGATTACAGTGCAGCATGCCTTGAAAATCCCCTTTTCAAATGTCTTCTTTGCTCTTTGCTTAATATGTATCCTGTGGTCTTACTACATGTTGGTGCACTCACGGCTTTAGGTCTTTATATGATACATGAGAATATTTTACCAGTGTGAAGGAATGGCATGGGTGTTACAGGTCTGGTAATTTAGAGTCTCAAATTACATTCGTGTCAGTAAGAGCACAATATTTCCTTCATGCCCCTAAGGAAGAGGAAATTAAGTCAAAAAGTCTTTACATTTCAAATATTGAAAGATGGTAAAAGAGCTACTGTGAATTTCCTTAAAAAAAAATACATTCAGTCCTTTTGCATATAACTGAGAATAATTATTTAGGTATTCAAACCCATTTGTTGTTGGTCAAAAACTGCAGGATGAAGCTTTACAGTCCCTTGTTGAAAGTCTGCCACAGCATCAAGGTGTGATGTGATGAAATCAAGACAAGGAGCACGTAACGTGGCATTTCTTTTTTCTTATTTGGGGGGATGTTTAGTGCAGTCTATTCACCCCTCCACACCAAGAATAGATTGTCAGCAGTTTCTTAGTCTGCTGAGTGCAGTTGATCTCACAGCAGTGTGTGGTGTTTCATTATTTTCTTCAGTATTCTTAAGAAGGTCTGTAGGAGAGGTGGATTTACCATAATGGCAGCTAAGTAGTTTAACTTAATCCTGAATAAACAAAAATATGCTCTCACCAAGGACCTGGCATCTGGGACTGTCAACATTTATTACTGCAAGGCTCAGAAGAGATAAAATTATCATTAGCCTTCACAGAAAGACCGTGGATGTATTTTGAAAGGCATGTACTTCAAAGCACAAACTAGCCTCTCAGAGAAACTAGTTTAGATACTTAGATGCCTGTAATGACAAAGCAAAATACTCATCTCTTCACTTGATTTGTGCTTCAGAGCTCTCATTTTATGTGTTTGTGGTCCTTCCCCATGGGCCAAGGCTTGAATAGGTGTGTTTACTATTGCACATACATGCATTTACAATTGTGTGAGTTTGTACTCAGAGGTTTTATCTACAGCTTCTGCTGAAATGTCTCCGTGAGGGAAACTGTATTTAGTAATTAACTGAGGTTTGGTGGGGTCTGGCCATCTGGCAGCATGCTGCTGTTGATAAGCAGGCTGGGGTGCAGTGCCCATGGACTGCCACGTCCAGGGGACTGTGTTGGGTGTCATTATTAGAGATGCTTGCACGAAATACCAGGCTCTGGGATTATTCAAGCATTTGGACCACCAGTTGTAAAACTGTATCCATGAAAAATCCTAAACCCACAATTACACATTGTGTTTATTGCAATAAGGTGTTGGGTTTTTCCATTGTTCGTGTTAGTGGTTTAAATAGTGAACATAAAACCTAGATTTCATTCCTAATAAAGGAATTGTAGTAAATTGCACAAGTATTTGAAAGTGAATTTGTAATAAAATAATAGGTTTAAAATTTACTCTAAATATTTTTTTGAGGGGAAACCCCAGCCCACAACAATACTTGGATTTCAGTGAGTGGACTAACACTCCTTCTAAGCTTGGGCTTAAGAGTCATCACTGCAGTTCCAGTGAGAGGGAAAATGTTTTCTGAAGGAATCTCTCTTCTGCCAACCCATGCCAGCTCCCTCTTTTACAGCAAAGCCAAAACTTTTAGGACTCTGCTAGGAGCACTTGTGCAGAAGGATTGTTGTCTGCTGCTGATTGCACTGTGCATGCTGCAGCCCGGGTCAAAAAGGCTGCTCTCTGTGTTTTACATAGGAAAGGCAAATACTCAGTGGAACTTATACCATCCCAAGGTCTCATCTTCTATTCATGGCTGTTCTTCCCTAAAAGAAAAATGGACAGGTAGATAGATAGACAGACAGACATCTGAAAGCAATTCCCTTCTTCTGAAAGGCTGGAAAGATGTGATACATTCAAACTGTATCTTCACAGCAAAGTTTCTGTCAGGTGAATGTTATGGAAGGGTCAAGTTATCCACAGGAGGGAAGCATGACTTTCTGGTCAAGCTTGTCATGAACAACTATGCTTGATAGAGTGGAAAGTATTTTTATTACTAATTCCTCCAAGATTAGGCATTAGGGGTTTTTTCAGAGAGCATCTGTAGCAGGAGTGTGGGTACTGAAAAATGACTTGAACTCAAAAATGTCTCCCTGCATCAGTGGACTTTGGTTCTTGCTTTCCTATTAAGCTGAAATTAAAATTTGTTTCTGAATTACCTCTTTCAAAGAATGACCCTAGAACAGACATTGAATTGAGCAGATCAGAACAATTTGGATAAAACATTTGGAGACTGTGAAATTTCCTCCCAACTTCTGAGACCTCTCCAGTCTGCATTGCTTCTGTTTTCTTCTTGCTCACAGTTGGCAGTACCTTATGCCAGGGATGGTTGAGTTAAAGTCAATAGGCTGGATTATGTCCTGAGGACTTGACCCACAGTAACTGTGGTATGTTGCTGAGCAACCTCGCAGGGCTCCCAAGGAATGAGCTGTGCTCAGGGAGCCACAGTTTACTCTTTTTTTTTTTTCCTAAGGGTTTTAGCAGTTTGTTGCCAGTAAACTTCTACTTAGCATTGTTCCAGTTCTTGAACAGTTCTAAACCTTAGCTGTTCTCCAGCTACCTGTCCTAAGAAAAGCAAATGGGGACCTGTTTCCTGGCCCCCCACACACTTACATTCCAGCAAGCAGCTACTTAGAGGTCTTGTTCAGAAGCCCACCACATCAAAATGAATCTTGACATTAGTTGTAAAGATGAATTACAGGCTGGGTTAATGTTATGATAAAAACCAGACCTTTTTTTTCCCCCCATGCCTCCCAAGGCAAGCAACTTTTTAGCTTTCCTTTGAGCAAGTTATTTGCATCAAGTTCATATTCTGTGGTTCTTTCTGTTATGAGCTGAAAAGAGCCAGTTCTTCCAAGGCCAGATATACTGCTGAGCTTTGTGAGGGAAATAACTATTTTCAGAATAAAATGACTTATTTCAGATCAGTGTGTCTGCAGGGGAAGTGGAGCTACTCCAATTTAGTTTATTTTTCAATAACTCTTCCCATTAACTTCGGCATATCCAGTCCAGCATTTTCAGGAGTTGTGCCACCACCATTCAAACTGGATGCTTCTCAGAACAATTTATGGAGCAAACAAGCACCATGATTAGAGAATTATGACATAAATTATCACTGAGACTTATGATATGTAACAGGTGTTTGTCCACAGGCACAAATTAGTATTGTAAAGAGATTACAGGGAAATCTTTTAATTTCCACAAATAATAAGCAAATTTTTTTAAGCCTTTCTTATAGAATAATAGAATATTCTGAGTGGGAAGGGACCTAGAAAGATCACTGAGTCCAGGTCCTGGCTCTGCACAAGGAGATGCTTGGACAGAATTGCTAGGCTGAGAAACAGTGTGGCAATGGGGCCTTAAATGTTTTAAAATAATATTGCTGCAAAGCCAGGATGCATGCCATTAATGTTCAGAGGGGGAAACAAGCCTCTGTAATATTAATATTCTTACTGTTTATGTGAACTCTATCTGTTAGGACCTACAGGTAGTAACTGCTGTGAAGCTGCTTTTTTGTTCCATTAATGCACAGAATTTCATGTCTCCCATCTCTCTGTAAGCTGCATAAGCTTGCAAGAGGTATGGTAGTTTGTAAGAGTAAGTTTTTAAAATAGCTGCTTTGCTGATGGGTATGAAATTTGCTCCTGCAAAAGATGAAATCTCTCCACTGCTGGCTTTCCAATGAGAAGCAGTTCCATTAAACTGCTCCAGATGAGACTTAGTAGTCTTGAGGGCCTTCTTATTTGAGTTTTACCTGATAGCACACTTTTTGAGGTATTAGGTACGTCACCTAATAGAAGAGATCTCAGGAAGAGCATTTTTCAAAGAAAGATTTTGAATGTATAAATGGGAAGTCAGGAGGCTTTTTGTTTAGTGATGCTAGAATTGCAAATTATGGCTTTGTCTGCTCACTTTTTCTTTGCAAAGCCTTTTTGTGTTTCTTGAATTCAGTGAAGAGGAAACAAATAGAAAACTGAATTAAATTGAATTACGGAAAAGATACAAAAGGACATTTTAGGCCCTGATGTTGGCAATTTTATCTACACAGTAGAGGAGAGGACTACAGAAGCACTGATGGTAGAAATGAACTGTAACTAGCCAGCTCCACCCAGGGAGGACTTGGGGGTTTCCTTCCCCTGCACAAATTGCCTGGAGCTGAGCATGTGGGAGCTGTTCACTGCTCTGATCTCCCACTGAAGCACCACTGGTTTTGTTCCTTATGAACTATGGACTGCTGGGAGCCTGTTAAGCAGCTGGCTGTTAATCATTATGGACTCTTACCAGGTCTGGGTTTGGGAACCTGTAAATAATCAAACTGGGGTTACCTTTAGCTGGGTCTCCCTGTTGGTCAGTCGTCCCCATTGTCACCCAGAAAATGGGGAGCAGCTGGCCCACATTTCATAGCAAGCTGCTGTCTCATTCCATGCACGTCTGCTATTCAGTGCTTAAGCAGGGACACTGGTGAACGTCTTCTTAAATGGGTGCAGTAGTGAGTAAGTGTGTGTGTAGTGGGAGGAGGGCAACAGATGACATTCACTGCTCAACTTGAGAATCTGTTTAATCAGTCCTAACTCAGTCAATCCTAGTACTAGTGCACTTAAGATAAATACTTGGGGGAAAAAAAACCAAACCTGTTTGCAGGCTCCCTGCAGGCTCTTTACTGTTGTGTTGCTTCCATTCTATGTTCCCATCACCATTACAGTCTGTAGAACAAAAAGCCAGCATGACATGGTGCTGGATCACACTTAATAGTCAGGTAGGCAAAAACTGCAAGTGTGGTTCTTCCATCATGACTTTTAGTGTGCTTCATGAATCCATCATCAGGCAAATGCCAGGTGGGTCTCAGAAGACTGTACCACATCTGAATTTGGCATTAAGAGAAATGCTGCTGGGAGTGTAGTGGCTGGATTTGGTGCATGGCACTGGAGAAGATAGCTGAATAATTTGCAGATGTCTCAGAAAAGAGCTGCAAGAATGAATAAGGGAAAAGAAAAAAAAGCTCACTGCAGATAAAAGAAAATATTTTCAGAGAGAAAGTTTGAAGTGGTGTTTGGGTTGCGGTAATAGAGGAAATAACATAATATGAAGCGTTCCATTGCAGTGAAGGAGAGGCAGTGCTGATGTGCAGGTGAAGTACAAGCAGCAGGTGGACCTGTCTTAAACATTATACAGGGATTACTCAACAGCAGGATCAGAGGTAGAAATGAGGATTTGGGACACCTGTAGAAAGAAGCTGCAATTGGAAGATATTCCAGCCACCCATCACAATTTTTCCTTACACTTCTTAGAAACTTGTTCCTGTCACTCTGAAGCAAACCAGACCTTTTCCAACCAGTGTCAGTTTATCAGAAGTTCACAATTACATCCATAAATTTTACTCCATATTTGCTTGGCACAATTCCTCTGGGTTGTCTGGCTTCTGCAAGCTTAAAATAATTAATCGGTTTCTTGCTTCCAAGACTTCAGTCAAGCTGAAATTCACTGATTTGTGATGCCACCAGATACTGGAGTGTGACTCCATCTGCTCTCCATGCAGAGGAGACATAAAGGGAAGTACTAAGTTAAAAGCTTGGCAGCTGAAGAAATATTGGCAGCTGAAGCTTCCTTGGTGGTATTTCTTCTCATGTCCATTCTTTCATGTGTGTAGGTCCTTTCTCTTTTCTGTCAGACTTGGAACATTTCAGAGAAGATAAACTGGAGGAGCAAAATAAGCACAAAGTAAAAGTAGCTGAATTTACACACTTTGCAGAATAAGTTGTTTTTTTTTTTTTTTGGCCATATTGGCTGGAAGCAGATGGTGAGTGTCCCTCTGAAATCTGCTTCTGGCTGTTAGTTTTGGAGACCTTTCTTCATGGCCAGTGTTTGGGGATTTTTTTTATCAGAAAATGATTTGGTAAGCTGCTGTCTCCTACTCCCAATACAGTATACATATCAGTGTCTAATCATGCCTTGCTACAGATTTGTTGGTATCCTGGCAGTCTCTCCTAAGAGACTGCCCACACAGTTTGTTAACAAAAGAAAAAAACTGTATAAAGTAGTAGGGATACCTAAATCTAAGGGTGAGGGGAAGCAGATGTTTTTGGTGAAGCCATTACAAATTTCTTTCTGATTAAGGTAATTGCTTAACAGTATATTACTGAAAAATTTTTGTTTTGCTTAGCTTTTTCAGCATTTCCAGAGAGATGGGGAGAGCGTTGTGTTTTGTTGGTGTCTCCCCTGTGATTTTGCCATGGAAGCATTTTATAAGTTACATGTATTTTTCTTCCACTGCCTGAGATGTAGATATATTAGTTTATCTGTGCAAAGGTCCAAGTTAAAACATCTCTGAAGCAGAAGGGGATTATTCTGCTCTGTTTTTAACGCTGTGGTGGAGGAGGATTTCAAGGGCATTATCACCTTCATCATTTATAAACCTCTCCTCTTTGGAGAAGATAACTTTAGGGGAAGACTTTTACTCTAATAAAATAAAATATACCACTCTATCTTGTATTGCTTTTTAATGGTTCCTATTAATCTGGTGACATTTTAGGAATTCTACCTTTTTGGACTTATTATTCTTAGCTAATGCATTTCAAACTCAGGCCAATCTTAATGCAAACTAACCTTATGTGCATAGTGAGTTCTTGCCTTAAATTTCTAAGCTGCATGAAGTCCAGCTATGAATGACACAGTATGTTTCTCTGCTTATATTACTCAGTATGAAAATAAATATAGTAATTTAGTTATCTCTGTGATAAGCTGGTAAACAGTGTGATATTTAAGAATGAATAAAATAAAACCTACTTAATTAATTGCATCCTGTTACTTCAGTAATAACCATGGACAGCAATTGTAGTTTCTCTATTATTCTTACATACAAAAGACAAATGGAAGCTTTGATCATTTGTTGTTGCTAGATTTTGCAATAGAATAACATGTACATTAATGGAGGAAGGAGTAGAAAGGCAGGTTTTAATTTCAACTTTCTATGTTCCACCAGGATAACTTAACACTGCTTGTAGTTCAGTGTGTGGCCCAGAAGAGACTTCATGTGAACACAAATACAGCAAAAAATCATAGCTGTCCCACTCAGGAATGCTCCAAAAGACACAAGTTCACCAAAAAACCCAAAACAAAACAAAAAACTTTGAAGTTAGGTACTGCTTTACAAGCTCTGTACAATGTAATTGACGTTGGTGAAAGTTTGTGGGCCAATGTAACTGGATGTGAGATGAAAAATACTGCTTGTGTGTGTAGAGCACCTGGTGACTGGGAAGAGGCAATCTTGTGGCCAAGTTTTTATGTACTGGAAAAGTGCAATCTTAAAACCACTGAAAGGACTTACTCAACCAGCTGAAGAAGTGAAGCAAGCAGAATTGACTTTCATGGTAGTTTGTGTTCAAGCTGAGCAAACTTGCAGAGCTCATTTGAAAACAAATTCCTGAACACTCCTCTAAGCCCCAAAAATTTAGCATGAGGCCCAGCCTTTCTCTCCAGTAAAACCTTTCCATCTTGACCAGGCTACCTGCAAAATTGACTTTCCTACTCTTGCCCTTTTCAGTAAAACAGACATGCTAGAGTACCACAGAGCGAGGTGTGAGTGACTCTGTACACACCTCCAGATACAATATGGCAACCACACTTTTGATTTGGAAGGTAATCAGGTGTTTATGAGTTGGGGTAAAAGTAAACTCCTGTTAATTAGGAAGAGAATGGATTTTTAACTTAATAATGGCCCATGATTAACATACATCTAGTGTAAGATCTAGCCATAATTTTTAAAGGATTCTCTGCTGATATGAAAAGTTGTAAAGGAAGAAAAAAGTGTGGTGTTTTAAATCCTAAAGTAGTGTCATCCTGCAATTCCCCCTTTATCTGTGGTACATTTCAGAAGCATTGCCTTTATCTATGAGCTTGTACATTAAACCCTCTGCCCTCGGTGTTACAGATTAGCTACTGCTTGAGACACTGGAAAAACACAGAAGCAAAAGAAACCAGAAGAATCTGCTGTTTTCACTTTACACAGTGTGAGTTATGATGCATGTAGGATGTCTGTCATTGTTTAATACTTTCTGCATTACAGTAAGCAGAGTCATCTTGACAGGAGCAAGAAGCATGTCTGTGCTGTGTCCGACAGCCGAGTGGAGCCCAGGGAGATGTGGAAACAGCAATAGTGCTGTGACTGGGGCAGCAGTTCCCACTCTGTGTAAAAAGAGTGTCCTCCTCACAGAGAATATCAGCCCACACCTCTGTGGCACATCTCTTCTGGTGCCCTAATTAGCTGAGCTGTCCTGTAGGTGTGACACAGACACATCTTTATCTTGAATTGGCAATGACTAAAGTCACAATTTAGCTCCCATGGTAAGTTTGCTTGTTGACTCCTACAGGGTCCCTAATCCTGGGAGTTAGTGTAGCTCCCACCTACTTAGTTCATGCAAGAAGCTGCCTTAGCTTCCTTTATATTTCATGTGAACAGGCTGCTGCTACTCTCAAATGCTAGGTGTAGTTCTAGCAGTTAAGGCTGAGCAGCTATTCACTCTTTTGGTAATGACTTAATTTTGATATTTACGAATTTAGAAGTGGTGACTAGTTCCCACAATGATTTTGATTACATGAACTACTTACCTTGGAAATATGCTTCCCCAAAAAGTTAGCTTTCTGTGCATTCCTGCTGTATCAAAGTCTTGATCTTCCCTAGGTGCCACTGTGCATGAACAATGCTTTTGTTCCTGTTAGGATGGGTCAGGGAAACAGCTGATTCACAAATAGCAAGTTGAGGTGAGGTGATGCTAAGAAAATGAAGTAATTTTGTTTCTCAGAAGGTGGTTCCCTAAACTTATGGATCTAAACTATAAAATTAATATGCCTGTTTGTTCTGGATGTTCCTCCCCCGATGTAGTTAAGTACCTGTAGTTCTCACTGTATTCACTGGCAATTGATTCTAATATTGCTCCAGTTTTATGTGAATTTTGAATTCCAAACTGAGATACCTTCCGAAATTTTGTCTGAGTTTCTTTGATTTTACTGCATCCTTCCTGCTTTGCTTACACCTTCTTTATTGGAGGTATTTCTACAAAACAGGTGAACTTACTCTGCTGAAAACTGAGATTTTTTTCCCCAGCACACTATTGAAATTTCCTTTTGTTCTATGTTTTGTTCCTGCAACAATTCCAATAGAAGATACAAGCACTGCACTTTTGACTTTTACAGTTTTGCAGTAATGCCATTGCTTTGGGGCATGTTGTGAAAAGCTTACCACATCCTTGTTCAGTGCCTGGATCTGCATTCCCACAGCAGAGAGACAGACATTCACTCCAAATGTAAGCTTTGGTCTGGTGTTTAAATATAGCTCAAATATTCAGAAGGATTTTTCCCTTCTCATGCCCTCCTACCCTTGAGCAAATCTCTTTTATGGTGTTGCTTTCCAGATGTTCTTGTGAAAAGCAGAGGAGAATCACTGGGGTTTTCATGATGGGAGATAAGTTGTGGGGTTTTTTCCATTAGCTCTGCCAGGCAACCTGAAGTGTGAGATCTCAAAAAGTTAGATGGGCTTCAAAACTAGGATGAAGAGAAGACAAATAATCCATCAGTAATATAATTTCTTGATGTCACTGGCTTGTTCTGTAAACTATTTTTATTATTCCTGTTCTCCATGCAACCAATAACCACTGGTGCAAAGGTGAAATCTGTAAGAATGAAAGATCTGTAGGCTTTGCATAGGTCATTTCACATTCTGGGTTTGCAATTGAATTTGTATGCATAGCTAAATATAAATGTGAAGGTTCAGTTATGCCAGTCCTGAGACTCTTAAGGCATGAATCCAAACCCTAGGAGTTCAGTGGCAGGCTGCAAGCATCACGAGTTGTTCTGCTGTCTCTGAGGTCTTTGCAGGGAGCAGTGGAATACTAATGATGGAAACAGGACAAATCCCTCCAGAGTCGAAGTGTTCTTCAGTTCCCTTTCCGGCAATTTCACTCTCGAAAAACTGCACCCTTTCCTTTTGGACATGCCTTGGTTGTCAGAAAAATACTTCTAAGATAATACTCCTGCTATCTGGTTTGCTCCTCCCTGCAGTTAGAAGGGATGTAATGATAGTCTCACCTGCACTATCCTGGCTCCTTTCTTTTGCTGTCCCACAGATTTTTACAGAGACTGAATCATGTGCTAAGTCTTGAGTTTTTCTCTGGCTGTGTCTTGTTTGCCAGGGTCATTGAAGAAATATTCCTGGCAGTATTGCACAACATTAGAATTTGAGTTGATAGGCAACGCACTCATACATCCTTTTCCTGCCTTTTTGAGGTCAGAAAGGTGTGCCTAGCACCTTTCAAAACAGATAAGGCCATGCAAGACTTCACAGTCTGTTTTTTACCATAGTTACAATAGGTCAGAAATTAAATGTTTGCTCAGAAGAAAGGGGAAGTGCCCTGACTTACTGGTATAATTTTTTAGCTTATTAAAATTTTTTAAATATATGCATTTGACTCTTTTTGTGTGGATACTGTGTTAAAAAGAGTCATCCAAGAGTCTTAGCCAAGTTGAGCACTGTCTACATGAAGAGGAATGAAAAGGATAAAGCAGAAGTTGAGAGAAATGAGCCTGTTGGATGTTGGAGATGGAATTAATAATAGACCTGTACCAGTAATAAGGTACATAATTTATGTAAGAGTAAGCACTGTAAGAGTTTCAGCACTCTGAAGAATCTTCACAATTTCTAAAGAGCTTTCAAGATTTCCCTTTATTTCCTCGGGAACTTGCAGTTTGCAGCAGCATGTGGGAAATGTGGAGTAGCTGTTTTTGTGGCTCTTCACTATTTTTTCCCCCACAACACCTTTCCTGAAAATGAGGATTTCTGCAATGAATTCAGTACTGGCTTTCCTTCTGCCATTTCCAAAGTTTTCAGTATTTTCCAAGTGAAGTGGTAACCTAAGTCAGATAAATGCATTTTCCTTTGGTTCTGACCCAAGAGGTTAAGATTATGTGATGTTGTGTGCCATTCATTTCCACTGACTCCCAAGTGGGAGCAGAGAGTACACAGGATCTTGCCAATTCTGGCCTTTAAATTGCAAATGAGTGTAGTGCTTTTGATGTTCAACACTCAGGGTTACCCTTCTTTTTACAGAGTTGCTAATTACCTGGTTCATTAATAGTGGTACTATATTGCTGGGAAAGATAGTTAGGCCTTCCTTTCAAACATAATGCTAAACTTCCCAAAAGCATAGTAACCTGATGTCAACCACCTGCTGATTTTACACCCAACTCGTGAAAATTGGTGGTTTCAAAAAGGCTCCCCACCTTTTATAAACTGTATTTGACGAAGCAGCTCTGACACCGCAGTGTACGTTCTTTACCTACTTAACAATTTGGATTTCTGAAGTTTCATATGGTGGGATTGGTAGATACTAAAAGACTTGGAAGGAGATGGTGAAACGCCACCTTCATTCTCTTTGTGTATGTTCTGATAAATTTGAATCTCTACTTCCCTCTAGCTGCTGTTCTGTCTCTGTGTCCTTATTGTTGTGGGGCCAGCAGAACTTCTAGGGTTTTTTCTCACTTGCATGCTAGGTCCTTCTCCCTATAGCAGTGTCTTGCCACCTGCTGTGCCTGCTTCTGCCTCAGTCACACAGCTATTGATGTTAAACAGGCTTAACTCCCAGCTGCTTTGGTTTGACCATCACGCTCTGTCAGCATAGCAGCAGCTGTGCCATTTTGGCCTCTGGATAATTCCACACTGTAGCTCCTTAACTACACCTCAGAGCATTCAGTTTACCTCAGACTCTAGAATATGGCTTTGCATTGATACACGCTTGGCTGAATATCCATGAAGGTATTTTTGCAGCCCTGAGAAGCCAAGAGTAATCCTAGGCTCTGTAGAATTAGTGTATTAGGTCCGTGCACACAGCATGTAAAGACTCTCAGATGTTCTCGGTGAGTTGAATTCCTGTGCACCTCAGAGGGTTTTGTCAGAGCACTGCCAGAGTGATTTGCAAGAGTGAGAACTGATCATGCAAACCCTGTTTGGCAGAAAATAACGATGGTAGTACAGGTAATCTCACTGAGCTGCTATTTAGATAATCTCTGCTCGGCTGCATGCTTGCAAGTGATTTTTACCATCCCCTAGTTGCTTTAGGTGGAAAACAGAACTTTCATGAGTTCAGCCACTGGATCAGTTCATACACTTGGTCTGATTTATTTTCTGCTAGCTTTACTGCCTAATTTTCTTTCTGTTGCAAATGAAATGCACTTAGAATAAGCCCCAAGATTACTTTATCAAAGAGTCATATGGGGCTGCCTATTTACAACAGTGAAGTAGGCTATGCCTTAGTAACACTATGAAAGTTGCAGAACAGTAAGCAAGAACATCAGAGTGGTTCAAAATTTATTGTGTAATTTCTAGATTCCTGTGCTGCTAAAAATGGTTCTAAGACCTAATGAAGGCTCCACAGATTAATGAAAATGTGAGTCTATTTGGTACATGGTCATTAGGTGGAATATGATTCATATCACTACCAGTCCTTAGTACAGCAGTGGCTTGCTAAGTTTAAAAATATTGAACAAATTAGTCTGCTAATTTGCACTCTTGGTGGAAGATTTGAGACACGATATGTAAGTGTATGTATTGTAAGTACCATCTAAATTTTCTCTCTCCGTCTCGCATTTGGTCCGTCTGGATTAATGGCAGTGCAGCATGAGGAAATCTGCACTCTCTCTCCCCTTTGTTATTAAGTTACTGGGGTTTATGAAGTCTGCCCTGCTCTGTACTTGCTTAAAACCTTCCACAATGGCTTTTCTCTTGCACAGCATCACAGCCATATAGTTACAACTCTGTCCTGGTGTTCAGTGATCAAGTACAGCAGATAATCCTTTCAAAGTTTGAAAGCATCTTATGCTTTGCCAGTGGGTTGGATGTTTACTTTTGTGGGAACCATTTTTTGGCCTCCTAGAGAGGTGTGCTTGAGGAAACAGGCACTTGGGGTAGTTTGTGCAGCCAGGTCCTGCCCCAGGGAGGAGATACAGGAGCCCAGGTGCCTCCTCTGCTGCAGGCCGAGTGGGGATTAAGTAAATAGGTGAAAATACCTGCTGTTCTAGGGACTGGAAAAGTGTCCCAGGGACTGCATGGTTTCAGGCATGCCTGCTTTGGTATGTCAGCTGTGACCTTGAGAGCAGCAAGAGGAAAGGTTGCTGGGATGTGCCAGGATCCAGCTCCCCAGGAGATCGGGAGTACAAATGAGCCCAGCTCCTTGCATGGCTGGTGGGTGAGTCATGCATTAAAATAGATGGCATTTTCAACATTGCAGCCCTGAGTTTCCTACAGTGATGAGATCCCGGGTTCAGTGGCGTGGCTTCTGTGTCTCCCCACAGCGAGGAGCCTCCTCCTGGTGCATGTGGGCTAAACTGTTAAAACATTACACATGGGGCTACCATGTTAAAAGGAAAACAGCCTGGCATGGTGGTCTGCAAAAACACTGTGTAAGAGCAGCTCTTTTTTTTTTTTGAGGTCTGAGCCTGTGACTTGTGCTGTGCTCATGAGAACTGAGCGAGGCCACGGTTCCAGCCGTGTTCCCACTCCCCTGCATGCTGGCAGTATGACTGCCCATGGCTGATGCTCAGCCCTGATTCACACCGAGGGGGAAGCATGGCTTGACTTCCCCTCATCCTCCGCAGCTGAATGCCTTGGTCTAATTAAAAAAAAAAAAAAGAAGAACAACACAACTGTTCTAATTAAAAAAATAACACTTCCTTTTCCTCTTACAGATCATGCCTCAGGAGGAAAGTGTGCCATATAAATTCAAGCAACAATGGTTGCTTGCAACTGATGTGGTTTTTGATGCTGTGAGCCTGTTTGAGCTACTCTTGTCCCCGTCTGGGTTTTTTTTCCTCTTCTTTCCCCTTCATTTATACAGACCAATTATCAGTGCAGTCAGTTCTGTAAATTGGTTGCTGTTCCTATTGATCAGAGAATTGATCAGCCTATAACCTAATTTCTCCATGCTTTTCCTGGCCCCGAGGTCCCTTTTGGTTAGCCTGTGCACTGAATGGCTCCGTGGGTGCAGTTGACAGCGGCAGAGACAGCTGAGGTGAGCCTGCTCCATTCTACAGGAGGTCAGAGTGGACTTGGGTCTGCTCTGTTTGTGAGATTCAGCCTGGGGAGGATGGTGATGGGTTGTAAAACATGTGAGGGAGATTGATTTTCATCACCACTGAAAGCACATGGGTAACGACATCCAATGTGGGTCAGATCACATGGGTTCATATCCTTAATAGACAATTTTTTTGGTGTTGACCTCTACTGGGAATCTAATTAAATATGAAAAAGTAAACTGAGATACCCCAACGTTTTTAGTATTTTACTGGTAATTGATGATGCTGCTCAAAGCAAAAAGCAAATAAACACTTTATCAGTTTTATTTTATGTTTACCTTGTGCACATAAGTGTTTGCTGAACTGGCCAGAGCTTGTGAGAGCAGGAATGGGATGCGGAACACATTCCCCTCATAGCATAACTGCTTCAAATGGTTGTGGTAGAAGAGCTGCACAGCCCTTTGCAAAGGGCCTGGCTTTCATCAGAAGGGTTTTTTTCACCTTTTCTTAGCACTTTGTTCCTTGATTTAATATTCCCCACCACTTTACTCTAGCTGCTTTTGTTTCTTTCAGAGGGAAGCAAAGAATCTCACCAGCTCTTCCACTTCTGTTTTGAACTTGTTCCCTCTTCCCCCACTCACTTCCCAGCTCATGGTTTGTAAAGGTGTTTATGTATAAAGTTACTATGGGAACACTTTTTTGATGAGAGGTTCTTGTTTTACATATTCAAGAAGTAATTTCTTACATATACCTTGGTGACATGGTCTGCAAATTGCGTTTTACACCAAGAGACTTCGATCTCTCAGATACTTAGATAAGATCTCTCTGCTCTTATCTAAGAACAAATTTCTATGTTCTTTTTCAGGGCTGTTTTATTTGGTCTTCTCTGGCCTCCACATTAGTAAAGCAAGTTGAGGAGTTGAAATAGAAAGCTATTTGTTACCTGGAGTTTTGTCTTCCTTTGGAAATATGCAGATTTGCATGTTTAGAACCCAAGTGCAGTGCTGAAAAGGTTGTCCTATGGCAGCTTCAGCAAGCACTTCTAAAAATTGCATTATTCACTTAGGCTGCTTCTTAATTTTCTTAGCACAGTGTGGTGAGTAATTTTATTCTTCAAAGACCTAAGCACTTTGCAGAGTTCATATAAATCCCAATTGTAAAAAAAAATATTGTTATTTCTGAGTACAGAAACTTCCTGGGCAAGGCAAGAATTTGAAAGATTGTACTGTTTTCCCAGACCAGCAGCCAAAACACCTTCTTAGTTTGTACACAAGGGAGGCTGGATGTAAAAGATGCCAAGGAGGTGATGTGGATGGATTCCCATACCACCTCTCCCAGAAATGTTTTTTGGTTATTACTGCATTGTAAACAAACAGTTGTTTCAGATGTGGCAGGAATGTCACCTGTTTACCAATATTGCTTCATTTGCCTCTTGAGCATTTTCTTTTCCTTCTGCCCATGTTTCTGCAAGTACCACTGTCCTTTCTCTTTTAATGACTCCTGCGCAGTCTCTCCTAGAAAAGTTCTGATTTAGGTGAAAAGAGAAATCACAAGCTGTTGGCTGATAGCATAAGGGGAAATTTAAATGATGCACTGTTCTCCTTCTTTTGTCCTTGATGCTAGAGAGGTTTGCATGTGGTGAGATGTTAAAATAGTCTGCTCTGCCTTTCACAGTTTGTTTGCATTTGTTGCCACTATTAGCCAGGAAAACCTTCTATATTATTACTAGTATTTATTTGGTTTTGGCATAGTACTCAGTTTAAATTCAGCTCAAGATAAAGGTGTTTTCAGGTTCCTGCTTTGGCTTTTCCCTTCTTTTTGTCTGAATCTGCAGGGGGTCAAATTAATACATTTGAATTTTGGGTTTTGTACATTTCATCTTTGAACAGACACCTACTTTTCCCATCTGGATAGATCTGGATGACTCAGTGTTTGCTGGATGGCCCATGTAAATTTCTTTTCATGCTTAGAAAATAGACTTTTTGAAATATGATTATTTTATTCTCTGTTAATAAATTTGCAGTATTATCTTTATCACCTTAAAATGTTGATATTTGGTCAACTTCTATCTTGCATATTTGTAGCACTTCTGTTCCAAACTAGGTATTCTTCATATCAGCCTTTTAGTTTTTATTTTGCAACTTCTTCTACAAAGGTGGACTACATGTCTTGTGAATGTTTGTATGTGTATACTTTTTATGTGTATAACAGTAATCACTACGTCTGGAAACTTGCTCTGTTGTAGAAGGGTTGTAGCCTTTGGGGGTTTTTTGACACTGACAAGCTAATTACTAGCTTCCTGTGGTTTTCTTCACAGGCTTCTGGGCTGGCTAAATAAGAGATACCAGCTTTCACCAGGGGTCTGCTCTTTGCCAGAGATAGGATTCTCCTAAACCCAGGGGAACATGGAGATTTTGCTTCCTACACTGTTGGTGTTTTCAGGCAGCTGATTTTCTGTGGAAACAGTGAGGCCGTGGAGTCCCTGTGATAAGCATCTCTCTGATGTTTATCCAGTAGCTGATCTTGCCAGAGTGAATAGACCAAGAAATGGAGCCTGGTCCAGACCGACTCACTTGAGATGTCTCTGGTGGTGCCAGTGCAGTTGTGTTGAGAACTGAAGGTCATCTTGATCTGGTAATTTCCTGTTACCATTTAAACCATGGTGTGCCACTGACACATATGTGTGTGTGTGGATCCAGATACATATCAGAAGAAACGGCAGCCAGAAGGTTTTGATCCCTCTTGTTCTTTGGTTTCTGGAGTCTTGGAAAATACCCAGTTCTCTCCTCAGTGCTTGAAAAATAAAGACATATCCCTTTTTCTCCTTCCATCCCCCAGCTTTTATGGATGGATGATTGTAATTACACGTTGACTTACTGATAGCGAAATTTGACACAGATGAGTACAGCTGAAGGGAAGTCACTCAGCCTTTCTCTCTGAGGAGGCATAAGCAGCACTTTGAAGTTGGAGTTTGGAATGGGAATGGGTATTTATTAACAGGAGTGCAGGCTGTGCTCCGCACCCCATGAAGCCAAGGGCTGTAAGATGCCAGATGAGCTGTGGCAGAGCACTGCTAATCACACACTGCCCGGGGTAAGCGTGTATAGATTGCCCTTGTAAATCGCTCTCAGAAATCCTTTTAACTGGATGATGGGCCTTAATTTTGTTTTATGACATTTGTTCTGGCAGGTCAGTAATTGTTTATGGATTTGATGACATTTCTGCTGTCGCAGGTGTCCTAACATAAATATGTCCATTTGCTTAGTTGTCCTGAGGAGGCATGGGCATTTGGCAGAAGGCATGACCTGCTGGGGATTTTTTTTCAACTGAATCACTTCCCTTTGTGGCAGTTGCTCTTTCTCAAATGTGAAGGCGAGGAGCATCCCAATGGAGAGTAACAAGCCTGGGTGTAAGAGGAGCAAATGAATGTTTTAAATATTGTGAAAAAAATCACTGCATTTCATTGCCTTTACACTAAAATAAGATGTCAAGATTTTTGAAATAGTGGTAATTTTGGAATATTTCCGATGAACTGTTATTTCTGGAGGGGTTTTTTTTTGTTTGTTTTGTTCTAGTTTTTTTGTTTGTTTTGTTTGTTTGAACTTGTTTGTGGGTTTTTTTTTTGGTTGGTTGCTTTTGGTTTCTCTTTTTTTTGTATCATTTACACTTTCTGTAAGTGGCAGTCAAACGTTATATTTCTTATGGAGCACTTACTGTAGACAGTATCATGCCATAACCTCCATTTACATTACAGAATATGGAAGCATATGTCTAAAGTAACTTGCTTGACATGGACCTTCTGTTCTCTTAAGGACTTTAGATTTGTGAGGAAGGATTTTGATTATGTTTTTGTCCTGTCAGCAAGTTTTTCCACTTTCACATGCAAGTCATGAAGCCTTACATTTTAACCCTTTACAATTCTTCTACATGTTCAGCAGTGCAAAATATTCTGCGTGTACGTTTCTCCCATCAGTTCAGTTTCTACCATGGTGCAGAACCAGTCCTGCAAGTCTTCTAGAGTACTGAAATTATCTGTTACTCTGGGAGAAAAAGTTTGCATGAGTTCATTTAGAGAAATCTGCATTTCCAACATGATGGGGTGCTTCAACCACCAATGTTCTGAGATTTGAAGAGCCTAGCAAAGAAAATGGTTGTATACAGCTGCTACTACTGATATAAACAGCTTTGCTGCTTTGTTTTGTTTTCCCTCCATCCTAAAACCATGTGTTTCATTGAAACTATCATGTAGTGGCCTTTTATATATGTCACATGGCATGCCAGAGTAGAACAATGATCCCAAGTGCCTTTCTGGCAGAAGATCATCGAGCCAGCAGCTCACTTTGCCTTCTTCTCACAGCTGCTCAGAGCTGTAAAGGGATGGAGCTGTGACAGTACAGACTCCTGCAGTTTTCTCCCTGGGCCTTTTCCACCACCTTGGGATGGGACTGAATCTGCTAAGGTGCTCAGCAGGGATGCTTGCATGAGTTTGATGTGTGGTAGGGATGTCCACATGCAGGTCAAGCAACAAGCACCTCTCCAGTCATGCCATAAAAGTGGGGAGAAGCTGCAGAAACTTGCCTGGCTCACTGCAAGGAAAGCTCTTTGCCAGAGCTGTTGTCCCTGCTCTATTTTCCTGATTGAGAGAGAACTGGTTTTCACAGAAGAACATATGATACTTCTAATGTCTGTTTCTGAGATTAGTCCAGAGCTAAAGAACCATGTTTAAAGTTCTGAATGGATCAATGTCAATCTTGGGGGATCTGATAAATTATTTTTTAGGTCAGCCCTTCTTGGGGCAACCTGTGGAGAACAGTATTTTAGAAGCTGTGGAGGCTTAATAAGCCAACCCTCTCTAATTGGCCTACTATATTTTAATAGACCTGACAGTAGACAGCAGAGTTTTGTATTTTGTTCTAGCAGGTAGACAGCTCTCATGGCAGAGCTGTGCTTTCCTCTCACTTATTGATATAGTGAGTACATGTTGCAAGGTATCCTTTTGCTGGCACAGTAAGGACATCCGAGGAACAAGAGGTCCTTTGAAATGCAGCTTTATCTCTCAGTGTGGTTCTGCCTCTTTTTCAGCCTAAGTACTGCAGAAATTGAGCAGGACTGGGGTAGACAAATGTTGCTAAAAGCATCTAATCACAGTCTCAGTCACTGGAGTACCTACTTGCTGCCCACTGTCCTGCTTCAAAGACGGTGAATTTTCAAGAGCTTGAGCTGGATTTCGTAGACCTGAGTGTCAGACAAAAAAACATTTGCTGTAAAAGTCGAGGGCACCCTCTTCCTGCCTGGAACGGCCTGAGCTGGTTGTGAGCACAGAGCTGCTATTGTTCTACCCTGGGAGATTGTGCTAAAAGCTTTGAAGCAGCGTTTGCATGTAGGTGTCCGTTTTCTAAGCAGTTTTTTCTTTTTTTGTTAAGGAAAAAAAAAAAAAAGAAAATGAAAGGGACAGCTCTGCACCCTCACCTCCCAGCCTTTTCTTGGCATGGCTCTTTGACTTGGTAATTGTTGATTTTACAAGGTGTTGTTTAGGCTTTCTAGTTTTTCTTTGACCTGGCTATTAAAATTATGTTCCTTGTTGGATCAAAAATTAGAGTATACTCAGTGAGTTAGTGCAGAAACTTATGCCATCACAGATAACAGAGGTGCATAACATTATATCATGAAGTACATTTCGTGGAGCATTACAGGTGATAACTGATAAACTATTGGGTATGTCTTGATAAACTATTGGGTATGTCTAGCCCCTACATTTTAAAATTGCTTGGTGAAATCAACAGGCTGCAATAAAAAGAGGGGAGATGTTTAAGGACTGTCACTGCTGTTGGCTCTCAGCTGTACTGCACAGCTCTTGGGCTGCTTGATCCTGACCTTATGAGCTGGTTCATTAAAGTTTCAGTTTAGTAAGCTGTCACTCTGAAAGTGTCATCCTGCTCTACCTCTGCATAAATCTCAGTCAGGTGCTGGAGGACACATCAAAACTGGGTTTAATCTAGAATTTCAGGGCTGCTGTGGGTAATGTAGGATAAGCAATAATCCTCCTTCCTATGTGATTTTTCCCAGTCTGCTGACCTGCACCTGACTTGCATTGTATGGGGAACAGCAATCATGGATGTCTCTAAAACACTGAAGTTCAGCCAGTGTTTGAGAAGGGCTAGGGAAGAAATCCTCTTCTGCTTCACCATGTGATAGTTTCCTGTTCTCTCTTAGCAAAATGCAAGCTCCTACCCAAAGTGGAAGAGAGAGGCATCTGTTTACGACTTAAGTCAGTGGGAGGGGGAAGGGTAGCATAGGAAAGAGCCTGGTGTGTCATGCTTTATTACTCTTATCCCTTTCAGAAGGCAAATCTAGGGTGAATTAGAGCAAATGTGAAAAGCGTGACCTTTCTTTCTTCAAAGAGCCTGTGGGTAACAGGGGGTGATTGAGCACTGGTGGAGAGAAACTTCCTCTGAGCTGGTGCATGTGAGTTATTGGCCATGCAGGACAGGGTACCACGTGGTCTATTTAAGGGCATGAAATTGCTGTACCCAAAAATCAGAAAATAAATTCTGCAAGTGTAAAATGTGGGAAAAGTGATTCCTCTTCTGTTGTTTTTTTGCTATTTTAAAATTGTGTTTAGATTGGTCTTTTAGTCTTTCACATGAAACTGTGAAAGCAAAACTGATTTATTTTTCTGAATGGATTGTCTGTGTATTGGACAACATGACTCCAGATACTGAAATTTTAGTGAAATCATTGGGACACATCAGGACAAAGGATAGGAGTTGGCAACATGGAACAGGGCTTACTAGAGACATTCCCTGTAGTGATTTCTTGAAATGAGCAGGAAAGACTTGACTTCTTACTCTGGTACTCCCTTGCATGGTGGATAAATATGAATTTCTTCCTGGGGTCAAGCAGTGCAGCTATGATAGGAGGAAGACTGACTGTGTTCCTGTTTGCCTGGGTGGTGTGAGTGTGTTATGAGAAGCAAGGAGGAGAAAAGTGGAGGAGGTCACTGTCAGGAAAGGTGTGGTGCTCTTGCAGAGGTTGTGCTGACTTTCCTTAGTGCCCTCCTGACTAAGCTGCCATTAGCCCTTGATTTTAGCACTCCTTCAGGCAGCCGAAGAGGGTCTGGAGGGATTGGGCAACACTGGATGAGCTGCTGGTGGCTGAGCGGGTGGAACCGTTGTGAACCCAGAAGGATTTGCATGGAAGGTTCCATGAGGGCCACAGAGGAGTGTCTCAGGCAGCCAAGGAATTGCAGCATCTCATGGCTTCCCTTTACTGTGTCGTCCTGTTGCAATATTATGGCTTTGCTCAGGAGCTGTGGTCTGTTGGTTGGCCTGGTACTGCCTCACGTGAGGTGGGTGTCCCTTCTCCCAAGTAACAAGAGACAGGATGAGAGGACATGGCCTCAAGTTGCACCAAGGGAGGTTTAGATAGGATATTAGGGAGAATTTCCTTCCCAGAACAGTTGTCAAGCATTAGAACAGACTGCCCAGGATGTGATGGAGTCGTCATCTCTGGAGGCATTAAAGAGATGTGTAGATGTGACACTGAGGGACAGAGTTTAATGGTGGAATTGGCAGTGCTGTCTTGGCCTTTGTGATCTTGGAGGAGTTTTCCAAACTAAATGATTCTATACTTTGGCCCAGGTTTTGCCAAAATGCTTATCAGTGCAGCGCTTTGCTACCTTCCCCTTGCTCTTCCAGAAGCCCATGTCATCTGTGGGAATGTGCATGGAGCTGCATTTGAGAGAGGTGAAAGTCCTGCCTGGCAGCACCTGCTCCATGGGAATAGCCACTGGATTGCCTGCAGTAGCTGCCATCTGGTTCTTGGACAGTGTGAGTGGATCAGGCTTGTGCCCGCTGGGTTGCAGGGAAGGGAGGAGAGGTGAGGGGTCTTGCCAGGTGGATCTGCCTGGGCAGCCCTCTTACACAGAGTGTGTAGAAAGGAGCAGAAACTGTGGTGGAGGTAGGGATACATAGCCTGTGGAAAAACAGGCAGCAGCAAAATACAAAATCATTTGGAAGTGCAGTAAAGAAGCTGGAAAGAAAAAAAAAAGTGTAGTAAAACCAGGGGGAAAAATACAACAAAATTAATATATACTTTAAAAAATTAGGTTATAAGGAGTTTAATGTATTGCAAGAGATTTTTGGGTGGGAAAATAAACGATAAATAGTTCTATATACCCTTAATCTCCCATAGTAGGCATAATATTCAACTGAGAAAGTAAAATCTGTGAAACCTCATTTTGTGGCTAATAAATACTTTTCTCTGGGATGCTTATTAGGGATGTTGAATTAACAGCATTGAAAATGAGGCCATTTGCCACCTTCAGATGTAATTTTTTTTTTGTTCTCAAATAAATAATTCAGTAACTTCTTATGAGCTTTAGAGAGCAAGCACTAGGATGGCAAAGTTAAGTTCTTTATCATCTCTTTTTTGATTTCTGCTAAGGTGCTGTTGTGAGAAGTGTAAATTGTCCTTGAGTTGAAGCTGCTGCATGCAGCACATAAGTACAGAGTGCTAATTTAACTGGGACCGCACTGCCTTTGCACCAGCCAGCTGAGGGGAGAGGGCAGTTCTTAGGGCACACTTTACCAAAGCAGGATGCAAAGGTTTCAGCAGGTGGAAAAAGATCTGGTGCTCTTTCAGAAGACCTGAAGGTGCTGAGGATGTGTGGAAAATGCTAAGGAAAATCTGTTTTGAAAGAATAATGTAGAACCCAGCAATAAAAAAAAAACAACAGTGGGTGCAAAGCCCTGGTGTATGTCTGTGTTTTGCTCGTTCAGGGAGCCGATGTGGCCAGAGAAAAGCTATCTGTAAATGGCACTGCCTGCCTCTGCTGAAGATGTGCAACTGAGTTGGGCAGCTGTCCCCTAGTAGGCTGATTAAGAGGAAAAAATGGTATTGCTAAGTGAAAAGGGAGGTCAGTAGGCTGATCAAAGCACAGAGAAGGAAAGTACTTTCACCAAAAGTAAGACATTCCCTTTCCTTTTTGTCCACTGAGCTTATTTGGGAAAACCTTGTCAGCTTTCTGTTGTGGAAGGTACACATCTGCATGTTTTGAAAATTCTGTCTTTAAACGATATCTTCATTCTTCCATCTGATTTTTATAGTGTAGGTTTTAAAGCAACCCCTTAAACAATCTTAACTGTGTTTAAGCCATAATGAAGGGGGACCTCCTTGTGTTCATCTTTCCAGCCTGCATCATGGAAAATGAAGGAAGGTTGTCTAATGAGCTGTGGTGAGACCAGGAGACAAGATAGAAAGAAGACAACCAGGGTGCCAGCAGCAGGGGGGATGTTTGCCCTAAAATAGAGAAATTGTGCATTTTTGATGTGTTTTTTTCAGGCAGCTTGGGGAAAAAATTGTATTTGATGTAACAGAATTATTTTATTTGTAAGGGGTAGATTATGAAGAAATAAACTCTGGGGACCTTCTAGAATGTGTTGCTTCTTTCTGGTTTCAATAGGAAAAAGAGCAGTGACATTTGAGTGTTCCTGATGCGCCATTAACAAAATTTATGTTTATTCATGCATTTTTCAATTCGCTGTTGACAGTACTGCGTACTTTAGGAGGAAGAGAAGTCTACCATAATCTAGGCTCAGAAATGTCCCCAATCTTCTTAATTTCTCTTTGTGTAATTTTAGCTTCTTTGCACCCTACGTGAGTGATCTTCGCGCATCTTAGTGAAGTATTTGACAGTAACCGTAATTTTTTTCCTCTTGACAGCTGAGTGAGGAACAAGATGTTTATCTCATTTGTTATGCTTAATTTATCATTAGAAAGATTCATATGATGTTGATAAAGATGGATATGAGATGTTCCCTCTTGTGCCTGATTCTGCCCTTGGTGTGGTGAGATGCTATGAATCCTTGGAAGGGAATGGAAAGGGAACCTATGGCTTCTTCCTTATTTCTGAGTACTGCAAAGTTGCTAGTTACTGCACAGTGCACTTGAGAGTTCAGTGCCCAAGGAGTCATAAAATGTGGTGCTCTGCTATTTTCCCTCCTTTGTAATTGTAGAATAGAGATGGCAAAGCTGTTCCAACACGGAATTTGTTTCTCATCTGTGGTACCTTTCTTGATGAATTTGTAGAAGTGTAAGCAGATACTATACAGCTTGTGGTTGCTGTACAATGGGAAAAGAAGATACAATTCTCAGATTAATTTGCAGTTTACAGTCCCTATAAGCAGAATATAGATAAAGATTTTACAGAATTTTCTTTCTTTTTTGTTTGTAATGGTAGAAAAGGGAGGGACAAGGTCTTGTGAACCTATTTAAGAGGAGGGTCTTCTCAGGAAATTATGTACTTTTCAGAGGGAGTTGCAGGAATGCTACAAATTTTCTGTGTTGAATATGGAGTTGGTTTTGTGTGATAAAAATCATGATTCTGTATGTTGGAAACAATGTTTCAAGTACAGCTGAATTATAACTGAATGTCTGCAATTATTTTTCTGGGCTCTGCAGGCGTGTCTCCTAAGAATGATGAACTTCATAATTTGGTTTGAGAGAAACCGTGTCAGAGAGACATATAGTGAGGCAGGGAGGTTGTTTGGCACACTGGGATTGCAGAAGAGAAGCTGGCCCTGGAAGCAGAGTGTGCTGCTCAGAAGGCAGCTCTTCCAGTGAAGGCCTTGCCAAGGAGCCACAGCCCAAATGACAGCCATGTGGAGCAGAAGGGAAATGATAAATTTGCCGATGTGTAAAAAAGCATGGCTTGGAGAACTGCAGGAGGCCAACTGCAGGAGTCATGCTGTGACTATGAGATGTAACAGGCCTGTGCGCTGCTTATGCTTAAAAGTTTTGATGTAAGAGAAATAGGAATCTCCATTTCTGATAAATGGAAGATAATACAGGTTCCTGGAGACTGTTCTTTGCTCTAGAAGATGGGGGAGTTTTATACATAGAGGTTGTATAACTCTGCATGTCACCACTAGTTATCTTCAACTCCAAGAATCAGCCTAAGAAGAAAAAGAAGAAAACTCTTGTCTTCAGGTAGGTGTGACTGGGGTTCACTTACCAGCTGGGGTCATCCCACCACAAGGCAGAAGCTTAAGCAGAAAGAAGTAAGCATAACATGTTTAAAAGGGTCAATTAATTTTAGGAAGGCTTGCTTGTTATGAGTGGCACCCATATCCAGTAAACCAGCTTGGGTGTGCCAGGGATGGGCACTGTGCATGGAGCCAGGTGGAACAGGCGCTTGAGTAGGATAGTGGCCACAAATCCAACTGTTCCTGAGAGGTCCTGCCACCAGCAAGGGTCTAAGAACACAGCAAAGCTCAAGACGTACTTCAGAAGCTCTTCCTTTTTTGTTTGATTTGCCACGTTGTATGTACCCCAGCCAGTGCTGGGGATCGTGGTTTCCTACTCTTATTTTCCTGGTTCCTGACTCTTGGTTTTATTGCAAAGTTATGATACCACATGCTCTAAGGGAAGAGCTAGCAGTGAACTGCACACATTAATGCCATTTATTTGCTTTGATAGAGTACACTTGTCAAGTGACAGTGCTTGAGATCTATTTTGGCACAGGAAAAGATTTCACCTTCTGATGTGAATGTCATCCTCCCAAAGGGAAAGGAGTGTTTTCCTCTGACAGATTGTTTCTTCTTGGTTAATCAGCAGGCAGACACTACCTTATTCAGTTTACCTCTGAAGAGGTGACTAGACAGTTTAATCCTGCCCAAAGAGCATTAACATTTCTGCAAGTTTGTTGAGGGCAGGAAAATAACATTTTAATTAATACTCTTTTCTGTCCTTTTGAGAAGCAGAAGATTTGTGAAGATTTGTGTAGATTTGTGTGAAGGTCTTCCAGGGAAGCTCTTTTTACAGGATGTGCTGCCTCTGGGGTAGGCAAACCTCCAGGACTTTGGACTAACCTAGGAGCTGGTAGGGCTTATGCCTTCAGAGCTGGGAAATACAGGCAAAGGGAAACCCTCCTGGCTCTGATCTGCAGTACAGTAAAGGTTAATTTTGGTCTCCTGTTCACGTGTTGCTGAAGAAATTGTTGTTGCTACACTCCCTCTGTGTTCAGATTGTGTAAAGGAATTTTCAGCTCTTGCCCTTTTCTGATTTTAGGGGTGATTCCAGAATGACTGTCAAATACAAAAGTCTTCAGTTGTCATCAGTGTGAGGATATTCAGATGTTGGGCTTCCCTGCACAGCTCTCCCAGGCATTTGAGAGATAATGCAACAAGAAGCTGCAGTCCCTGTTGGGAATTACTAATGCAAGCTTCTCTGTGATTAAGATGACTTTTAATGGGACCCAGCAGTGTAGTCAGAGGGAGAGAGAGAGGTTGAAACATGTGAATCTCCGTGGGGATTTTGCACAATATCTCAGTTTGGTTCTTGCATGTCTGTCTGGGTATATGCAAATGACAGCTTCAAAATAATTTCATTGTGTGCTCCTCTCTTACTGCCAAAACATCTAATGCATCAGTAGATTCCATAGTCATAAAGCTAAATCCTACATTAGTTTGAGACTATAAGGAGCTGAAATCATTAAGTCCTTCTAGAAAACAATGTTGGACGCAAAGAGAAAAGGATCATGTGATAATAATTTTCACTCTGTTCACTGTCTTCAGGGCTTAGTCAATCTTTTGGATGTTTTCTGGTGGGAGGACGTGTATGTGTGCTTGTGTCAGTCCCTTTTATTGAAAAGAACTTGATTAATTGGGATGGAGCAGAAGTGATTTTTTAAATAAATAAGTCTGAAACTGTTGAATAAAAATGCCAAAAAGAATGTTCCCATTGTGAACTTGAGCCTTCAGACATAAGCACATTGTGGAATGAAGTCTGCAGCCTTGTTCCACGTTCTGATACAGGTATCATAGGCCATAAATTAGACCTCAAAACATTATAATTTTTTGGGTAATGGTTCTGGCAGTAGGCTATTCCTTCTCCAGATTTTAAGCCCTCTCTCAGCAACCTGATACCACCTGAAAGTTTTCAAAGAAATAATTGCAATACAGTGAATGTTGCCCTCTTCTGATTTTTAGTTGTGTTCCCAAACTGCTGTGGTGGAAAGCTCCCTAAGACAATCTGCTTAGGGTGGAACATGAGCTAGGAAAATTGTAAAAGGAGCTGAAAACAGTGTTTAATAATGGAAAGTGCCTGACAACCCAACTCGAGATGGCACTAGCTATTTCTATGGCATGTGGCATGTTTTTCATTCACAATCTACTTAAAATAGGTTACCTAAACAATAGCAGGATCCTTTGGAAACTTTAGTTTGCATACCTGCCAGTTGTGTGTGTGCTTGCAAGCATCATTGTATCAAAACTGAATCCAGGTTGAAATGCTAGCACTCCACCCTTTTCCTCTGCCTCCAGTCTCCTTCTTCACTGGTAGTGGCTGCCTAGAGTTGCTACCTTCAATTTTTTGTTGACAGAGTACTGTGAAGACTAACAAAAATCCTTCTGCTGTTGCACATGTCCAGTTGATTTTTCCAGTACTGATGGTTCAGCAACAAATGCTACAGCCGTGTTGATACCTGTTCTTCTGTTGGAATGTAGTTCTTTCCTTCTGTGATTCTTACCCCAGTGAAGAAGTGGTATTTTACTGGGATTTGAGTATCCCTCTCTGTAGCAGAACTGAAGTGTATTCCCTCTCTTAACTCTGGCAACAGAGTCCTGTGCTCAGGGGAGGACCTTCTTGCAAGGACTTGGAGTCCTGCAAGAACTGGGAGTAAACCTGAGTGCCTTCATTAGAAGCAGACAGATTAAAACACAGTAAAAAGATTATCTTATTGAAGAATTCTGTGTTGCAGAGATTTTATACTGCAATGTAATTCCAAGTACACAGAATTTCATAGAAAGATGATGAAGTGGAGGAAGAGTGATGCTTTCATTACCAAAGCAACAGTTTTGTAGGGACTGGCTGCAGACATAATGGTCAATGATAAGTTGAGTATTTTGTGAAATGTGCTTAACTGGTTGCTTTTTAAATGTGGCCACAACTTTTTTAAACAAGTGGGCATGACTCAGAAAGTCATTGTATGGGTTTAAAAATTCACAGCACATCAGTGTGTTGCTGGATATTAGGTTTGATGAGAAAAATTAATTCACAGCAATGTCTGTGGTGGGTTGAGGAACACTGACATGCAAATTATTACGCTCATTCTTTAGGAAGCAAAGAGGAAATTGGCTCAAGTTGCACCAGGGGAGGTTTCAATTGGATATTAAGAAAATAATTCCTCATGGAAACGATTAACAAGCATTGGAATGGGTTGCCCAGGGAAGTGGTGGAGTCACTGTCACTGGAGGTATTTAAAAGGCATGTAGATGTGGCACTGGGGGATACGGTGTGATGGTGGACTTGGCAGTGCTGGACTAGTGGTTACACTTGGTGATCTTAGAGAACTTTTCCAAACTATATGATTCTGTGATTATGAAAGTGAAATTAAAAGGTTAGAGATTTTAACAGGTGATGCTTAACAATTCTTGATTTCAAATAAAAAATTAGTTTCTACGTTGTGAAAGCCAATGCTGTTTATATTGTTATCTGTTGAAAATAATGCTCTTTCATTAATATTTAAACTGTCTCCATACCCAGCATAATTCAGAACTACTGGACCTTTAAAATATGAATGTGATATACACAAATTACAGATATTAGAAGCTGTTGGCATTAATTATAGATTAAGGACTTCTTGAAGATTTCAGCAGATTTTTCTTCTGCTTCTCTTTTGTACTGTAGGTTGTTGTTCAGATTGGGAGGAAGATAGACTGAATTATGCTTGTGTAATCTTCCTCCGATTGTGCATTCAGAAACAATGTTTAAAAAAATATGGAAAGGGATTTGAATTCTCATTTTCTGGACTGCAGACACAACAGGCTAATGCAGCTGTAGAGATGTGCTCGAGTAAGAGAGTTTATGTTATGAAGAAGTTATTTCTGAGTAATTATAAACAAAACCATGGCCCTTGGGATAATATAAAACCATTACTCACGGAACAGTTGTTTTGTTACCACTAAAATATTTAACTTTTTCTTGCTTATTCTAGGTCAGCAGCTGCTTCCAAGGTCTGAAGCAGCAATTCTGTTATAATAGAATATAGCACAGTACATGAGGGAAGTGGATGGCTCAGACTGTCCTTGTGGCCACCTTTATATGTATGAGCAGCAAATACCGACTAACATGAATTTTAAAAATAGTAATTTTTTTTGTTTTGTTTTTAAATAATTACCCTCTAAAATACAGAGGGAGCCTGGCAGATGAAGATGGATCTACAAATCTTTCAATTCATGGACGTGGCACTGTTCCCTACTGGTTCTTTGTGGTAACTTTGTGTAACAGATTCTTTGGGAAGCTTTGGTTTCACTTTGCTGGGCATTAGGCACATGGAGAGGGACAAACAGTCCCATGTGCATTGCTGACAAGCAGGAGCAGAGTGCTTTAGTTAAGTGTCATTCCTTGCACAAAGTAGGGACCCTGAATGCAGCCAGCTGAGAGTCAAGAAAGTGCTAAATGCTTATCTGTGTTTCTGTGGCCTCTAGGAGAGCTGGCTGAGGGGGCTTGGCTTTGGACTGTGCCTATGAAAATGTTTGCAGTCATGAGCTCACCTCCCTGCTCCAGAGGGCATGGATGCATTTTCTCACTAAACTTGATTTTGATATGAAGTGTACTTGATGTTGGGATGCAGAAGACCAAAGCCCAGGTCTGTGCTTTGGTGGAATGAATTTGTGAAGGGTTTAGAGGCTGATAATCAATAACTCCTGACTCATCTTGCCCATTAATGTTGGTTAGGATAAAGGCAGAAAAAGCTCAAGAGTTTGGGTATGACTTGACAGATCTGAAAAACAGAACAAGTGTAGAACAAGAACTTATTCTTTTCCTTTTGACACACTGAAGGGCTATATTTTATGTAGCCCATTTAAAAAAGAATTTTCTAATGCCCCCACTTTATCAAAGCTCTTGTGATATCTTTCCCAAATTTTCCTTTTGGAGTATATAAGAATGCGTTCCTCTACTTGGTGGCAGCACCTGACCTTCTCTTTTTATTTAGAAAAATATTTTCTTTGGACAGTAATCGGGTGCTTGCTTAACCACTGATGTGAGCTACTGCCCTTAAACTCATCAAGTATAATTTGAGTGTAAAACCTCCAGCATGGCACCTGCCTTGCATGACATTCAAAGCAAATTGAATTGTTTGTCGCAAGACAGAGTGAACGAGTTGGATCTTCCCATCAAGGATCTAATCACATTTTGAAGCATTTGTGCTCTGCAAGGAATGCAGGGCTTGCTGCTGTTAGTGTAGCAGAGAGGATGGCTGATTTTTATTGTGCTTTTTTCCCCCCCTTGTAGCTGCACTTTGTTCAAGCTGTCAAGGTGGCGGTAAGGTCTTACTGTGTCCTGATGGTGTACCCTAGGAAGAGATTCCTCCTTCTCTGATGTGTCATGTCAAAGGTAACAGATGGTATAAAGATACAGAGCAGTCAAAGCTGGAGAAAGTATCAGGGAGGTGTGAAGGGGATGAGACCAGAGAGCCAGAGCAGCTGTGGAGGTACTGTGAACAGGACAGCATCCACCATTTGTGCCTGAAACTCCTGTCTGCCCACATCTTCAAAAACATGAGGACTCTCAGTCATCCTCATTACCTCTAGCAAATACTTGGGTTTGATCCTGCTTTGAGAAAGTGCTCTCAAGAGTCTGCCAGGAATAATAGAAATTATTTTTATAATTGTAACAATTAATTTTAATGTTACTGCAGTACGTGTGTCTCATTTGAGTGCAGATATGCAGAGCCAATGTAAGTAAACATTTGAGAGGTAAGTTGTCTTTTAAAAACAGATGAAGAAGTAAGCCTAAACCTGAGAAGTGCAAGAGCATTTACAATTAGCTGGAGTTTTAGGAGCCTGTTAGTAACAGGATCAAGGCCATGGTTTGCCTCACATATGAGCATAATTTTAAAGAGGGTTTTTTTGTAATTGGTTTATTGACATTTGCTTAGTAATGACCAATCTCCTGAGGAGGAGGAACTATGCCTGGCAATGAATCAGGACGAAACCAAGGAAGAAGACCTCAAAACAGCTGAAAAACAAAAAGCATTGTGGCCAGCTGGCTGAGTGAGAGCTTTTGAGCAACCAGAGGGCTGTGGTCAAAGCTCATAGCTGCTCCCTGCTCTAAAGCAACTTTCAGGAACTCTAATTTGAAAGTTGAATGTTTAAATTAGCCTTCTACACTCTTCCATTTTTAGGCATCATAGTGCTTTTGTGTGCTGAGTTTTGGACTCCTTCACACTTTGCTTCTTTGAATTGTCAACCTAAGCATGCAGAAATCATGAATCAACCTCTCTCTGTCTCCAGTGGCTTAGAAACCATGAGATTTTAAGAAGTAACAGATGTTTTGTTCTTTTTATCTGCCTTCTGGTTTTTGAGCTTGAAGAGTTCATATTTTAAAAGTGTTTCACCTCAAACCCCAGGCTAACACTTTATTTATTCATTCTTCAAATGTAAAACAGATTCTCCCATCAGCCTCAGTAATGGAGGCTTAGACAAGAAAAAATCTGTGTTCATGAGAAAACAGTGAGTTGGCATTGCTTGGTTCCTTTAGGTTGTGTATGGGAATATAGGATGGGACTTGATTTTCTGGGTTACTGGGAATGGTCCTATTTTATTGCAAGCAGCCGTATTATATAATCCCATCTGAAGTTAGGCTTGACTACATTTATTTAAAGTACATTTCATTTCAGCCTATTTAGTACTTACATTTGCTACCCTCTGTATTCCCTGTGGAAAACTCTTCCAGAACCTCACTAATCAAACAGTTAAAAATGTTAAAAAACTAGATGTCGTCTAGTTTCTCATCTGTATTTACTCATGGCCAGGCTGATACTCGCTTGGTATTGTGTTAACGTCCTGCTGCAGCTGCTGTGAGTGTGTAAGTGAGTCTTATTTCTGCTTTTGCTTGCTTTCCTGACACCTGGCTTTTGTTCAGGTGTGGTCAACATCACCTTCATCCTTGCAAACTCTGAGAAAATCAGTATAATCTCCAATTGTTTTAAGCTTATAAACCACCCCCAGTACACAGTGGCCTGTCATAATGTTCAAATGTTGACTCAGTTACATTAGAAGTAGCATAATCTAGGACAAGATAAGGTTATGCTGCCCCTGGAAATCAGTGTAATCAAAGATATGCATATGCTTTTGATTAACATTTCATTCTAAAGATTGAGTAGGATTTAGTATGTGAAGTGATTTGATGGCAGTATGAGGAAAGAGTGGGGAAGGTACACTGCTTACCTCCCATGTGCTGTAGTCTAACCTGGTGTCATGTCGCCACTGTAACTGGTGCTGTATGGAAAGCTGGAGTGGAAATTATGTGAAAATTCAAGCAGAATGGGTGTTCTCTGGAGATTATTGTCCCAGGTAATCATTGTAGATTATATTAGCTCACATTTCAGTCTAACTTTGAGAACACACTTTTCAAAGCTAAGAACAACAAATTAGGCTGACATGCTGGAACTTTGAGTGATGACTTAAAGGCTGGTTAAGCTGAAGACCTGCACCTCAGTTGCCTGAAAGATTTAGTTGGAAAGTTGTCCATGTCCTGGGCTTGTTTGATGTACTTAAAGCAATGTCTGTGAACATATGGGACATTGTGTCAGACCTTTGGTAATTAGGGTTCTGGTGGATTAGCTCTATGGAAGCTTCTATCTTTATCTCAGACTTTCACCTGTGTGTCTCAAATTCTGGGTCAAGGAAGGTGAAAAGTGAGATGCCTGAAGGTGAGAAAAAACCTTTCCCATGGTTATTTGTTCTCTGTTAATAAACAATATTTTGATGATCGAGTTCCTAAGGAATCATGGTTCCTGGCTGCTGGCAAGTAAGATGTCCACAGTGAAAGACACGGCTTTGAAATGGCAAAACGAAGAAAGATCATGGAATTTAATCACAGGATCATTTAGACTGGAAAGTACACTTAAGATCATCAAGTCTCAATGGCCAGTTTCTGCTTGTGCTACCACTTTCCTGATTTAACTGCACAGCCTTAGGGAGTCATCTCTTAGGGAGATAATTCATCATTTAAATATGCAAGCTAATGTTTTTTCAGGCCCACCAAGCCAGTATGTTTTGACTGTACCCAGGTTAATTGCATGGCACTTCACAGTACCAGATTTTCTGTAACTGATTTGCTGAGTTTTTACCAAAAAGACTTGTTTATTCTGTTTTGCTTTTCTGGATGGTTATCATTATATGTAGAAACAGCAGTTTCATACATACTGGATTTCAGCAGCATTTATGGAAGAGTACTGATGCCTTTCTCAAAAATATATTTATTCAGGATATCTCAGTCTCCTTGGATATATTTTTAATTATTTCTCTTAGATTTTTTTTTTTGCTTCAAAACATTATTTTCTGTAAGGAAAGGAGTTTTGGATCCTTCTGCTGCTGAGGCTTGCCAGTCCTAATGCAAGAAGGTGACAAGGTGACATCCACTTACAATCCAGCAGCACCTCAAAAAATTTGTCACCTATGTAAGTCCCTGCACAAGGGATTAGTTAGGACGTTTATTGCCACTCTTGTGACAGGGTCTGTTTTTGGGCTCTGTCTAGTTGTGAGAAGGAAAAAAAATCAAGATCACTCAGAAACTGACCACTCAGTTAAACTCAAGCTCTTCCTCAGATCTTCTACTTAGACTTCTGTTCATCTCTTGGTGTATTTACAGTAAGTTTCTTTGGTTTTGTTAGTACAGACATTAAGACTTTTGAGTTGAAAGTATCAGTAAACTCAGATTCAACTCAGAGCAGCTGTTGCTTTAGTTGTTTCTCTTTGTTATGGTACTTGGCTAAAAGGTTGGGTTTGTTATTTGTTTGTTTTAGCCATGTAAACAAATGTCAAGAAAAAAAAAGAAGATATGCTTCTGAGGCTGAGGAATGTAATATTTATCATTTCAGATTTGATACAATCAAAGGTTAATTTTTATTCTACTGGACATGAACTTTTATCTATGAGTAGACTGCTATGGAGTGGGAAAGGCTTGCTCTTCTCTTTATTTCTGTATGACTTTGAGATGTGCCTGTGTTAGTGTGTGCCTTTCTGTAGCAGCACAGGCTACAGGTGAAACATACATGTGCACACATCAGAAATTAAATTGAACAACCAAATTAGTTTTGGCCCTTCTCCTTGTGAGCATGTAGGGGAAATTTTCAGAGAGGGCTGCCACCAAGTTCTAATGGAATTGTGGAACCTCCTCCTCTTACTTCCCATGTGTTTATTCTTGTCTTAAGGAGACAAACTTGTTTTTCAGTAGCAGTAATTTGGGCAGAGTTTTGTTGCAAAGGCTGGTGCCCCTAATGTGGTTGATGCCTTTGTGACAATAAACCCCATATTTAAAAACCAGCCAGATAGTAGCCAGTACAGTCACTGGAAAGTTTATTTCTTAAAAAAAAAAAAAAAAAAGGAAAAAAAAAGAGTGGGTTGTCATGTTGCTGAGTGTGAAAAACTCACTGTTTTGTAAAATCGGTACTCACAAATTAATCCAGACATAGTGATGCTCTTGAGGTTGGAAACATTCCAAAGACATTAAGAATTTTTGGTTCAAGGGTCTTCTAGCAAGAAACGTGAAACTTCTCAGAGAAGTAAAGCAGAATACTAAGTATGGAAAGGTGAGTCTGAGCACAGAATTTTGGGTGATATTTTCCATCAATCTTTTTATAGGTGTTTGATGGTTTGAAAATGTAATACTTTGTGTTGTAGCAATGGCTTGGGATTGTCTATGAATAGTATCCATTCTTTTCATATAAGAGCCATCAGAAATAGTACTATATCCTGTATGCTGAGAATTCCATTGATTGCTCTAACTGCAGGATCAAGTCTTTAGTTCATGACACCTGTTAAAAACTTAGCAAATTATACTTTTCTTTCCAAAGCATGGTTCCTGGTATCCTAGCATATAATTGTGTTATTATATATTAGAGTGTTACTTATATGAGTATTTAGAAGTGATAGGTATGGTTTTGTTAAAGACCTAGTTTGGGTTTTTTTTGCTTGTTTTTATTTATTTATCTTTTTATGGTGTACGGACTTCCGTAATGCTTGGAGCTGTGATTTACATGCAGTATTTCAAGCCTATTGTGAATCTTTAGAGATCCTTCCAGCCCTTATGTAGGATTCTTGCCTTATACTGGCTGCACAAAACATCTTAAATGTAATCACAAAACCAGATTTCACAAACCACTTAGCAGCAACATAAAAGGTTAATGTATGTTTTATGCTGGATTTGGAGGCAGTGGTTTGGGTCTTTTTGCAAAAAAACCTCTGTTTAATACAGTATACTATTGCTGGAAATAACAGTTACAGTAAGCAGATTTTTGCCTGTGGCAAATGCAGTCATTAAAACAGGGCTATAAATCTCCCCTTGTATAACTGCATGCGTGGTGTGTGTGCTGTGGGTATTTTTCAGCCTGTTACACTAAGTGGTGAAGAAAAAAAGCATGGCTACATGTATTTTCAATGTAACTATGTAACTCTATAGCTATATAATGGTTTTTAGGAGTTGTATCTTCCCAAATCACTTGCTGATCTATCAGTGTGACGATGCTGCAATCAGAGACTGAGTGTATTGGGTACTTAACTGTTACTTTTAGTTCATAATGCCAGTTGTTCACAAGTAAAAAAGTTTGCCTCTTAGACAGACACGTTGTTCCCATTATTTGGCATTTATTTTAAGACCTAAATCAGCAGCCTGCACATAAAGAGCTTGGTTTACTCCTATTTGAGTTTCTTCGTTTTTTTGAAGACCACTGGTGAGTAATTTTTTGCTAGCAAAATTTTGCCCGTAGGGCCACATGTGCTCTGGAAAACGCTGTGGGAGGTTCCAGCTGGCTGGCCTTGCAAGCTGCTCAATCCTGAAGAGCATCTCCATATGTCTGCAGTGTTGGGGAGTCACTCAGCATAGGTTCTCAGCACCTTAAAGGGTGGTTCTGCTAAGGTGAAATGTGATCCTTATTCAGTAGGCTGCTCTTGGACTTTTAATCTCCTTAAAGCCATCACTTGAAGTCTAAAAAAACACGGAAGTCCTTCTTTTCATAGAAATTATAAATCATTAAGGTTGGAAAAGTTCTCTTAAGATCATCAAGTCCAGCTGTTAGCCCAGCATTACCAAGTCCACCATTAAACCATGTCCTTAAGCACCACATGTGCATGTGGTGGTCTTTTAAAGCCTCCAGGGATGGTGACTCAAGAAATTCCCTGGGCAGCCAGTTTCACTGCTTGACAACCCATTCAATGCAGAAACCTTTCCTCATAGCCAACGATTTGGGCTGTTGTGACCCAAGAGCAGGACCCAGCACTTGGCCTGGCTGAAACTTTCACTGCTGATCTCAGCTGATCAATGCAGCCTGTCCAAATCCCTCCGTGAAGACTTTCTGCCCTCCAGCAGATCAACACTTGTGCCCAGCTTGGTGTCATCTGCAAACTGACTGAGGGTGCCCTTGATCCCCTTGTCCAGGATACCAAACAGGGCTGTCCCCAGTACTGAGGCCTGGGGAACCCCGCTGGAGACCAGGCACCAGCTGGATGTAACTCCATTCACCACCACTCTCTAGGCCCAGCAATCCTGAGAGATTTTTACCCAGCAAAGAGTGCCCCCATCCAAGCCACAAGCAGCCACTTTCTCCAGAAGAATGTGCTGTTGAATGGAATTTGTTATTTTTGCTTTGGGAAAACTTGGGACTTATAAACCAGAATTAGAAGCAAAACATAAGTATTGGTCAACACATGTAGAAAAAGGAGGATTTTGCTGTTGCTCATAGCCTGTGCTGTAGCTCAGCTTTGAGGACCTGTCCTTCTTGTAAAACATTCTCAATCCTACTGTCTTTATTTCTGCTTTGTCTAAAGCCTTCTTCAGGCTTTTAAAGACCATTTTATTGCTTAAATTCTGAGCTTTATAAAAATGTATCTTTCTTCTGTTTCCCAGGAAAGGAAATGCCACAGGTATGGTATCTCAGGCATGTGGAAAAGTTGCAAGCAAAAAGTGTGGGACCATAAAATCCTACCTGTGTAAAAGTTTTAGATAAGAAAAATCTCATCTCATTTCATCTCATCTCATTTTAGTTGTTTGAACATCAGATTCACAAGGAGTAAGAAAGGCTCTCCCAGTTGTGCATGGGGTCAGAGTTGTGTCAGTGGGCAAGGCACCCCAAGCGTGTGAGCCATCTCTCTCCAGATAGGATGAATTTCCTATCACGATACCTCTCTCTTGTCCAGCTGTGGAGAGAAAAGCTAGACAATAACTTTAGACATAACACATAGCTTTCAGACAGCCAAAGCTGGGCAAGTTAAATTCCACTGTGGCCACTGGTGCAGCTGTGGGGGTGCTCTGCATGAGCCCACCACTTTGCCCCACAGCTCAGCCCTGCTGGAAATACATTGCTTTTAATGCATCCATTGCCTTATTTAAAAGCATATTCAGGCACATTTGGGTACACAAGTGTATTTAGGGACATTTAGGGACGCTGTTGCCAGCAGTTATGAGAAGTGAAGTGGATTTTAATAGTGTCATCTCTTGATCATAATTATCAGGAGTGGAGGAGCGTTGGTCGTGCTTTTGCTGAAGTGCAGGTGATGGGGGAAGTTCAAGTCTCCACTGCTTTCAGGATGAATGGCTTTTTGTACAACGGCAAATATGTGGTCTGTAGAATTTTTATATTTGGTATTGATGTCAAACAGATCTTGTGATTTCTCAAGCTTTTAAAATTACTCACTCTAATCCTAACCCTAATTATAAATCTCCAGCAAGGGCATATATCCAGATATATTCAGCATCACTCAAAAAGAAATATAAGCCTTTCCTTAAATACTTGATTTAATGTCAGGATATCCTGAAATAGCTGGTGGTGAGAGCTAGCCATTCATAATGGATGTGAACTACATTTTTTTAAATTGAGAAATATTTGTCTTTAGTAGTTTACTCATTTGAATTCAGTTTCAGAAGACTATTCAAAATATGCTGATTATGTCCTCTAATATATTTTGTGTAAGCACTTATCTGTTTCCTAAAAGCAAGTAGACAAAATACGTCATGAATGTTAATGATAACAAGAAATAAGCATAGCACCATATTAAAGATCATGTAATCCAAGGGGAGAGGCAAAGCAGCAATGAGATGAAGGCCAGCTTCATCTGTTCAGTTTTGTCTGGCCTGAGTGTTTCTCCTGACGTACCCTTCCTTTTAACTTGACATGAATGAATTCCAGGCCAACTGGATGCTTAATTGCTGTTAAAATGGATAAATCTCAACTCAAGGCTCTGGAAACAGGGTCATGGGTGGGTAAATATATACCCTAGTAAATAATGTGAAATTGTGTGCCCTGGTTAGCATGTAACTGGAAGTGAAGAGCACTCCCAGTGCTGGGAAATCTTATTTCTTCGTGAACGAGAAGGAAGTGTGTGGGCTTGGAATGAATGGTTTCTGACAGTAATGAGCATAACTCACCTTTTCGTGGCCTCAGTTGTTCATAGTCTTCTTATAGTTGTGATATGTTGCATGAAAGGAATTATCTGTGAGGGGGTTGAATTCTTCTTTTGGATCACTTTCTTGTTTTCAGCCCTTTTCCCTCTCCCTGTAAGCTATGGAGAGAGAGCGGGGGCAGCTTGTGGCTGCAGGCACATGCCAGCGTATGGGAGCAGCGGGAGATATTGTCTGTCAGCATTTGTGCTTTCTTGAACTGCAAGTACTGGTTGTTTCCAGTGCTGAGATGGTGCCCAGCTATGATGGTCCCACAGGGTGAGAGCCACACACTAAACCTGTCACTGGTCTAATCTCTGTATCATACTGCCACTTGAGTAAAATGCACTTTGCTCTTGGAGCAAATTGTTCTGTAGCTACTTGTAGCACATACTAATTACTTTGTAAGATTTTTAGTACCCAGTAGATGGGATGAGATGTGAATTGCAATTATGACAAGTCTCTACATTTGCTATTATTTGCATTTCTTCTGCATGATTTAGACCTGCTATTTTAGTGAAAACATGAAGGCTTTTTATCTTCCTTTGTGTTCTCTAGGTCGCTAGAAGCAGAACTGCAGCACTTTATTTGGTTAATAAATCCTTGGCTTGCTTGGGACATGATGTCCAACCTCCTCAGCTCCCACCCACTGTGTGGTCTGAAGGAGTCTCCCGCCGGGGCTCACTCAGAAGTTGTTGCCTTTGGTTAGCTTGAATGGACCTGTCAAGGAGTATTGATGATCTGGGAAGAATTAAAGAGCCAGAAGGATATCAGTGACATGTGTCTTCACTTACCTTTCTTATCTGACAAAACCCATGTCCTTCTCCTGGCCAAAACCTTGCCTGATGTTTTAGTGTAGACAGGATGCCTCAAGCTGTTTGGTAGCAACAATTCAAGAAATACACTACGAAAAAGCAAAAGCTGATAGTATTGTCTGCTTAATGCCACATCAGGGTTATGTCTCTCCCTGGTTTAGTCACATGGTGTTTTTGTCAAGCATTATTACACATTGTAAATAAAAATTAGGTCCAGTACAAGAAGTATATTAACAGTAAAAATTGGTCAATGCCATTGTGATCTTGTGCAGACAAAGGTTCTTTCCCTAAGGAGATTTATTCTTATTGTGAGTCTGACAGGGTTGTCTGACTTCTCTAAGAAAATTATGATGAAGAAAGAGAATTCATGAAGTTGGTAGCAAGACAGTGTTTTAGTGGAGATCCCTAAAGTATGCTGGCACAGAACTTCACTTGAGGGCTGGTGAGAACATGGATAACCTAAACATTTTATAAAAAGGCAGAGATGAAGTATATTTAATAAGTTTCATACTGGGCATCTTGGTCATAATCACTTATAGCACAGTCAAGGGAGAGGATTGTGCTGCTCTGCTCTGCACTGTTGCAGCGTCACCTTGAATCCTGTATGCAGTGCTGGGCAATGCAAAATAAGAAAGATTGGAGAATGTCCAGAGGATGGTGAAGGGCCTGGAGAGGAAGCTGTATGTGGAGCAGCTGAGGTCAGATGGTCCATTCAGCCTGGAGGAGACTGAGGGGAGACGCCAGTGCAGTTACAGCTTCCTCATGAGGGGAAGAGAAGGGGCAGACACTGATCTCTTCTCTGGACAGTGACAGGACTGAGGGAATGGCCTGGAGTTGTGTCAGGGGAGGTTTGGGTTGGATATTAGAAAAAGGTTTTTCACCCAGAGGGTGTTTGGGCACTGGAACAGGCTCCCAGGGCAGTGCTCACAGCACCAGCCTGACAGAGCTCAAGAGGCGTTTGGAAAATGCTCTCAGGCACATGGTGTGACTCTTGGGATGTCCTGTGCAGGGCCAGGAGATGAACTCCAATTATCCTTGTGAGTCCCTTCCAACTCAGCATATTCTATGATTGTATGATCCAATGAGGTTGTTATGTTGTATTGCTCTCGCATAGCCCAGGAATCTCTAAGTTACCTGGGTATTAACCTTACACAAATTATATTTACAAATGTAAATTTAAAATGAGATGTATGCTGTCTCTAAAGACATAAAAACTGGGGTTTCAGCATTAAGAAAAAAACCACAAATTAGATAAAATCAAATCCTTTTCCAGCTACACACATTATCCTCAAAGTTAAATGGATTAAAACACTTTGTGGAGGAATTCAACACAGACTGAAAATGTGGTCAGAAAAGTCTCATTGTGGCTGCCTGATGTTTGACTTTTGATAGCACATCCCCAAAGACTTCTCTTTGACGTACCTTGAACAGAGAATGCTTGTTTCCCACGAAGTCTGCTGTTGCTGATAAAGCTCATTTCTATCTAAGTGGTATCTAATACCGCAGTGCTGTATTCTGGCCTTAAGAAAAAAGCAGCTGAATGGCTCATTTGCCTTTTTTAACCTGCTGTGCCTAAAGATGTATTTTAGCAATTTTGTCCAATGCCCAAATCACAGTAACTAATTCTGTACAACATCGGTTTTCAAACAGAGCATAAAAGAAAGCATTTCTGCACAGTAAAACAAAATAGAATCTGTAAAAGCTGTGTTTCAGAGGCTGTGTTTATGCACTTGTGACAGTAAGTGGTGATGCTTTCCTTTGATATTCGAGGCCTCTCTCTGAGTGACACAAAGCAGATCTCCTAGGAATCTCCTTAGCTTGGACAGTTGGTATGGCTGAATGAGCAGTGAAGAAGGGTGTACATTATTGTATCTGAAGTATTTCACATAAACTGCAAGCACAGGCGGTTCTGTAAGGTGTACACATACATATACATGCACACACACACACACACACGCGGAAGTGGTGGGAAGTCAGGTGAAAGTTGAATGTTCCACCCTCAACATAGCTAAAAGTAAAATCTTGCTCACAGTCAGGAGGAAGGTCTCTGGAGATAAATGAGAGGCTTTTGTCTAGCTCAGACCACGTGCTGTTAACAGACACCGTGTACATACAGCTTGGAAATCCTGCTGGCCTTTCTTCCCTCTTCAGCTCCTCCTGCCCCAGAGATATGAGCACAAATCCCTTCCTTCCCTGGTTTGCCGCAAATTTATAATCAGATCTCTGCTCTGGCTGTGCTGCTTTGCTGTTTGATGCTGGCTGAACATGCAGGTCAGTCCTGGCAGGTTTGGATTTTGAAGTGGCTGGAGGTGAAGTCACTGTTTCCGCAGTGAACACCGGCACCACTCCACTTGTGCTCCCCACAATGATGGCTATGGCTATGCGTTTTTTGCTGACATAACCATCAGACTCCGACAGTCTAGAGGCAGTTCCACCTTCCAGAGACCTGAGATGACCCATGGATGAAATTTTTAGAGCATCTGCTTTGTGAGGAGACATTGCAAGTTGCAGGCAGGCTACAAAGGAAGAGTGGAAAAGCTCCTGAGGGTCTTTCTGAAAACTGTGTAGTTATATTAAAAAGGGAGGTAGTTATTTTTTATCTTTCCTTGAAGTTGTGGCTTGACTACATCATTACAAGGTGCCTCTGAAATCTACTGGTAGAAGCAGCCATTATTGTAATTCTTATCATACCAATTCCCCTAACTCCTATGTCCGCTCTAGTTTGTGTCCCAAACTAAAGGTAGCACTTTTCAGTGATGCACAAAACAGAGCCTGTGTCTTCCCCTTGCAAATACCTTAAGAGTACAGACAGTTCTCACTTCTTCTCCTGTGCCTTGGCGTCTTTAAAAGACAGATCAGACTCCAAGTATATTCAGTTTTAAGGTCTTTCAAGGCTTCTTAGAGAAATGTTGAACACATTTCCTGTACATCCATCAGGTTGGTGACAGGTCTTGCATAACCAAACAAGAAACTCTTGTGTATTGGGGATTTGACTGGCAAAAAACTACTCAAAAGTTCTGCCTTTCAAATACTTAAAAGAAGGAATTACTTTTGAGACTTGTTTTGCTCTTGCAAGTTTTGCTTCAATGAAAATGTGTTGTTGATACACATTTTGTTCATTAGGAATGAAATCAGATCATCTCTGTTTCACACATAAATACAAAATTACCCCATGTCCAATCTGGAGCAGTTGCAGAATGCTGCAGCCAAGCTTTTCTTTAGACAGTCCACGTCAGTTTTGGAAGACAGGCTGGTACCAAATGGGTCCTGCAGAAACTCTTAATTTAAATAGAATGCAAGGTTGTCTTCCTTACCCTGCCTTGCACTTTGGCTGTCAGGGCACTGCATGGAGCTGGAGCAAGGCCTAGCTGAAGACAAAGATTTAGGGTGTAAAATTATTACATTATAGCTTAGCAGCAGCCACAGCCTGAAGGCTTCATTTAGGAGTGTCCTTTCTGGAAACTTCTGTATCCAGTTGTTAGAATGTACTTTCCTGCCTCTGATAAAGTAAAAAATAAAATATGTACAGTCCTGGATGGTGTGAGCTCTTTCTGAGATTAATAGTAACGTTGAGATTGATGGAAAGGTTTTTCCTGTTGCATTTGGTTTTGCTTTAGATTTAGGATTTAATATTTTGCCTGAACACCTCTTATTTTTTTGATGGGGTTTATTGTGTTGTTTTTTCCAGTCTTGGACTTGTTGCATTTAAATGAAATTATTTTCTTCAAAGGATTTAATGCAATCATGGTTGAACTAAAATGTATCCAAATAGAAATAATAAATAGCTGCTTTGCATCTCAACCTGATTTTATAGTAATAATTCCCATATTCTCATAACACTTCATATTCTCATGTTTCCAGTCTGTATATAAAGGTTCTGGTTTTACATTTGATGACTTAAGAATTGCCTGCTCCTTCATTCTAGCAAAGTGTTTGCTTATGCATAAAGAAAATGAGAAAAAATGAGCAGGCAAAGAAAACAAAACAGAGAAGCAAGCACTTCTTAACGTTAAAAAAAGAAAACTTGAGAAGGTGGTTAAATTATTTTTGCCTTGAAACAGAGAGAGAAGTTGTAAAAGTGGGAGGCAAGGGGTGAGGGGTGTCACAGAGTTTGGGTTTTCTATCCTCAATTATGCGCTGGCTGCTATGCTGCTGAATTACTCTAGAAGCACTGAATGGTGCCATTATATTCCTTTTCAAAAGTTGTGGGCTATGAAATTCAATCTGAGGTATTTTTAATGAGTGTTCTGAGCCTCAGTTGCAGCTCTTCCCAAGAAACAACGAGCACAGTGTGCCACTAAATAGTGCCAGGGCCGGGGGTTAAACTCATTCAGTTTTTTGCTTGCAGGGAGAGAAAGTAATATCAACATTTATTTGACAGGTATATGCTTGGTTCCAGAGTTCAGCTTTAGTAAAACAGCTTTCCATAAAGGAAACGTTCTGAAAAATGAGGTTCTATCAGCTTCACATCAAACTCCCATCTAGTTTCTGAAAACAAATCTTGTGGTGTGTTTTCCAAAGCCAGTGCCCACAGTGCATGTGCTGGGCTTGTTTTGTGGGCATCCTTGTGCTGCAGAATGCTGGCAGGCACATCCCTACAGGCAGAGCCTTGTGGTGGAGGTGCAGCTCATGCCAGATGGAGACATCTGCCCAGTTTCACTCTTGGCTGTCAATTAAACATAGATAATTCAGAGGTAGTCTTTGTTAGAGATGTGCCTGCTGGCCTCCCTCTGTCCCCACTAAGGGTTTTGGTGTCCTAGCTGGAATGGCTTTGCTGTGACTCCCTCCCTTATTGCCCCTCTGAACTAGACACAGCTTTTCAGTGAAGAATTTTTAGCATGTACCTGGTTTTAAAAAGCCATGTAGCACAAAACTATTGTTGCCTTCCACTTTTCTTAACTGCTGATTTGCAAAGTTGTGTGTTTCAGATCCTGAGGAAAGCACTGTTTAATGCATCTGCCCTGCAACTCACACCAAGATCTTAAATTTGTGATGGGCTGGCTCTGGTTTTTGCAGGTCATCTCCATGCAGTGTCAAGGCTCTGAGGCTGGAACACATCACGTGGATGATACTCCTCAGAAAGGAAAATAGTCACTTCCAGCAGCGGGTGGTTGCCTTGCTAAGGGGATGAAGAACAGCCACAAACTACTTTTAGTTGTGCTAGTAAAATTAGGCAGAGATGACTCAGCATTTACAGGAGCTAATTTAGGAAATAAGATGACATATTTTTAGTAAGTTTTCTCATTGTTCTTTTAATGCCTCATTTTTCTTGTCCACACTGTGCATTTTAATGATGTTCAAGGAAAGTAATTTTAGTAACAGTGATGCTGCCAAGAGTTTCCCACTGGAAGTCTAAGAATTTAATTGTTGGTGTGTGAAATTTTGCAGCCTTAAACAGTTATTTAAAAGACTTGCTCTGCCACTGCTGATTTCCCACAAATGTTTCACACCTATCTCAAGGACGTTATGGCTGTACTACAAAAAACAGGGTTTGCTTTTTTCCAGGAGAACTATTTAGCTTCTGCAGATACCTGGACTTGGGTTTAGGTTTTTTTTTGGCATTACTGAGATCAGCATGCACGTTTCATAGGTAAGGATGTGTTGTCTCCATTGGGACAATTTCTTAGAGGATATTTAAACAATAACAACAAAGTTTTCCAGTTTAATTCATAAGCAGGTGTGATCAGAGCACTACTTTTAAATTGATAAAGTGAATTTTAGTTGCATATGTGTGAAATGTAGAATCTTGTAAAATCAGTACAGAAAAGTTAATGCAAGATCAGTCTTACTTTCTAACTGAGAGTTAGATACCAGCTAGTTAAAATGCTGTAAACAGAGCCAAAGGAAACAGTGAACCCGGAAACTAATCATGAAGTAACACCATGAGTAACATTTTGTAATAAACAGATGTGTCCTTAGACTACTGTGGCCAAAAGCTGAATATTTTTGGGTTATATGGTTTGTGGTGTTTAGCCAGTGAGTTTGTTTTTCTTTGGCATTGATGAAAGGGGGATGAATGTGTGAAACAAATTCTGTGGATTTTTGTCCCTACAGCTACCTGAGGACGAAGTTCTCCAGGCTCCAAGAATCTGCCCCTTTCTTCCCCTTTCTTCTTTACAAAGTGCTCCACTAGCTTTGTGGTGGTTGCTGCTGATTCTGCAGTAACAAACGTCTTGTCCACTAGAAATATGAATAATTGAAAGATGGCAAATAAAATCAGTATTAATATCAGTTTGCATTTGTAAGAACTGCAAAGAAATCACATTATTGGAGGATTACACCTGGAGATGACACGTTGGTTTGTAATGTGAAAAGCTCAGTCTGAAGGTGCCCAGCCCATCTCTCATCCATTTTTGTGTTCTCTCATGCACATTGGAATGGCATATATAATAAATATAGTGTGGGTGGTGTTTGCCCATTAAGGTGCAAAGCTTCATTTTTATGAGCCAAGTGAAAATAGAGCAAGCAGAGGCTCCAATTCCATAGCTTTACTGTACTGTAATTATGGAGATGTGCAGTTACCTGAGGATTTACTGTAGCTGAGTTTTGTATTAGTCTGACTCTGATGTAAGAGAAAGCTTAACCAAGCGGTACTGAAAATAGCCTCATCATAAAACTCTTCATTAGCTTTGCTAGATAATATTTTTCTTTTTTCTTTTACAGCATTTAACTATTCAAGTGGATTATTTAGTTCACCTAAATTTTACTGTTGGCTGTTTCTACTGAATTTGATTTTTGGGCATTGGAAGAAAGTTTAAGGTGTAGCAAGAGCAGTCCTTCTGCTTCTGCCTATTTTAGAAAATATTTTGACATAAACCAGTTTGTCATGATTAGAAATCCAAGACCATGGGTACAATAACAAATCCATATTTCAAACATAGAAAACTGCAGTTTTCTTTTGGAGACCATGCCAGAAATTCAAGCAAATGAGAGAGTTATTAAACCCCTTCTCTTTGCATTCTTTGCCTCGCTAATTGTTTACTGTGTTGATTTTTGGTTAGCAAAGAAATTCCTAAAAGAATTGTTGTTGAAGTTTGTCATAGTTGATGGAGGGGGGAAGTTTAACTTTGCAGCTGCATTTTTTTAAGGTAAGATACCTGAAGTAAAAACTACCCTGTCTTAAAATCCTGCTGTTTGAAAAAAGGCGCCACCGCCACCACCAAAACTGACCAAAGGGTAAAAGTGTGCATCAGAGACTGTGGAAGGCAGCCACTGGCATTAAGGGAATACAGCTTATGTGGTGAGTGTAAAAGCAGTCCACTAAAATCTTGAAAGAAAAGAACACTAAATAGTCTCATTGTACACACACAGCAGATGATCAATCGCCCGTTTTTACAGCAGCATAAGAGACTTATTCTGTTCCTGCTTCTGGCCTCAATCCGCCCTTTGATGGTATGTGCTCAGTCTGTGCAAAAGCATGTGGGATACGTGCCAGGAGTGGAGCCCTCAACTACATTCAAATGGAAAATATCTTCAAAGGAATGAGGTGCCTTTAGGTTATCATAAAAATCTGCCTCTTCTGCAGCCTCTTTTCAAATGGGATGCATACCTGGTGGCTGCAGGTCCACTGCTTAAAAGCAGTGGTGGGAGGGAGTTGTGGCTGCTCTGTTCAAAGGTGTCACTTCAGTGCTGTTCTTTGGCCTGGTATGGAGGAGGGATGAATCACACTTCTTCCAACACTTCTCAACTACCCACTGTTAAGCTGAACAGCCAGGTAAAAACTAGTAAGCCCAGGTGTAAGAGCTATCTTGGTGGTCTGATGCTATTTTTGTAGTCATCTAATCCTTCCTATAGGATTAACACCTACGCTTTGAAAGGGAGGAGAGGAGGAGAAGAAGGGCACAGATTCTCCAAGTGTCTTGGCAGTATTAGGTCCAGAGCAACAACACTCAGACCAGTGATTCTTGCCTTTAATCCCACCTTTCAGGAAATAGACTTTTGCTAAATGTGAATTACGCATTTAATTTTAGGCTAGTAAGGAGAACTGCTTAAAATATGAAATTTGTCTTCAGATGCTGACAACATTGTTCTCCTGTGAGTAGTTTTAGAGCCTTCTTTGAAATTTCTGACAGGTGCTTAAGAACCCTGTGCTCAATCTCATCTGTGAGGTTATTTTTATTTGCTTATCATGGACAGTTCTTGGTTGGTTTTCTTTCATTTCAAATCTGTAGATACGTACATACTTTTTAACAGTTTCAAATAACTGAGAAAGTTGTACTGTTAAGAGCATGGGGTTGTTATTTTTAGTAGTGATTACAACAGTGTATGACTTCAGAAATAGCAATGAAGTTACTGAGTGAAGTTTTCACAATCATGCCGTTCAATGCCATTGTTAAACTGGAGTATAAAAATAATTTGGCAATCTGATAAAAGGCTGATCTGATAAAAGGCTGCTCAGTAGAAGGGATTTTTTATGGTCATTAACCCTGAAAGACCAAATACATTTTACACCTTGTGCTTAACCTTTGTGCCATATAGTATTTAAGTGTTTGTAAAAATCATTTAGCATGATCAAATTTCACATTTCATTTTAGACCATTTGAGCACCCAGAATGTGATAGGAAGAGGGCGTCAGTGGAAGAAACGCCTGCCTTTATGTGGTGGCAGGTGTGAATTGTAAATGTACCTTTTTCTTTAAGATGAACATAAAGGAATTATTTTCTCTCCTATGAGCAAGTAAAAGCAAGTGTAATTAAAACCCAAAACAACACAAATTTCTTTCTGACCCATTCGCAGCTGTTTTGAAGAAGAGAAGGAGAACAGAGTAGTCTGTGTTTCCACATGAAACTATTTCTTACTTCAACCAGAAATCGGACTTACATTTTTCAATGTTCAGAAGAAAGAGTTTATTTTATTTGGGTCTTTTAAGCTGATATTGCTGCTCAGTAATGTAAAAACAGACAAATAAGCAAAAACCTTTCAATCAAAGATCTTGTTCAAATAGCGATCGGAGATTATTTCGCTGAACAGATAAAAAATGGTAAAACTTCTATTTGACCATAAACATATATACTTACTTTTTGGTACATAATTAGTGAAATAATTGCTGAATTAACTGTGGGAAGTGGTGTAATGTGTCCAAACCTGCTTCTTTTAAAGCTCTGGATATCTTGTATAATGGCTATCAGATATAGCCATGTGCTTTCTGGGGGTTTTTTAAAAACAAAATGTATTGCAGTCTGTGTCAAAGAATGGTCTGTACAAGTACATAGAGGGATATTTTTTTGAAAGGATTGTTTTTTTGCTAGAACAGGAAAGAATTGTTGAACCTATTAAAATACTCACCATTGGAGGATCATAAGCAATATACTGTTTTGGATTTGGTGGAAGTAGAATGAGGCTGAATTGAGTAGAACTGAGATAATGAGGAGACAGCAAAATATTGAATATATAATGTGTAGAGCAGGCTAGTTTGACTGGGTACCTTTATAGCTAGCAGCTAAATGCGATGATGCACATTGTTCATAATTTAGAACTTGTCGTTCCCTAAAAATGTAAAGCTACTTTTAAAATGTGATTTCACAGAGCTAAATGAAAGACCGGTTCAAAATGCATTAAAGAATAAGAATGTGTAGCTGGAACTCAGTGATCTTCTTTTTTATTGTAATGAATTTCTAATATTATTTTGGTGTAAGTAAATGGCACATCATGAGAAAAATAGTAATTCTCTGGTATATCAGTCTGGCTGGGGCTCACCTAATCTCAGATGGTTCAAGCAGATGTCAGGGTAAAGGATACAGCTGTATTGCTCAGGAGAAGTTCCCTGCCTGTGTGCTCAGATGGCTCGTTTGGGGTGGGAAGAGTTTTTTCATTGATTGTACAGGAACGTGGCTGTCAACAGAAGCCAGAGCAGGGGACTGCCACCTGCTGCAGGTGCTTCCCAGCTCCTGGGACTGCATGTGACCCTCCCCAGCTGTATTCCATCAGGATACCATGCCCTCCTGGTTCCTTTCCCCTGCTGCCTCACAGGGTGGTGGTGTCTGTGGCAGCAAGTGGTCTGGAGGTATAGTCTTGCCACCAGCCTTCATTGCTTCCATGCTTCCGTGTCAGTGACTCCCACGGAGCAGACTGGTGCTGGCATGGAGCAGGGAAAGCAGCCAAGCTCTGGCTTATGCAGATGCTGCCATGGTGCTGTGGAGCAGGAGCCAGTGAAGCTTGCCTAGAACTTGCTGTGTGAGACATGGCAGCGGGGCCATGCTTCATGGTTGGAAAATGCCTTCCAGGTTCTGTGGAAAACTTGTGTTTTCTCCAAGGCCTTGTAACCACGCTGAAGTCAGGCACAACTATTGACTTCAGATGATGTCATCGGTGTGGCGCACTCATTCCTGAATGCTCCCTCTGTCAGCTCGTGTTTACTGTGCACTCATTGACTCCTGGTTCTCTTCCATACCCAGTGGACTCAGCTTTTAATTTATTGTGTTTAAATTTTTTAGTAGGGATGTCATGGAACTACACTGAATCAAGATCTCTCTGAAACCTTATGCGTTCCTGCTTTTTTAGATGTTGTACTTCTCCTTCTGGTCCTGCAAGACCAGAGTTTCATCAGGCTCTAAATCTCAGCAGATTTTATATGCACAGCCTTTCCTTTGAGGGAACTGTCAGATTTTATTTTGAGATACACTGATCAAAGATAAGATGAGTTTAGAATAATAATATTTACAAATACTAGAGTAAGAAGCATTTGATTTTATTGAGGCATACTCCAGAGAAAATGCCAAGTGACATAAATACAGCAAGACTGCTGTTCAACTGTTTAAATGCCTGTAAGAAAAAAACCTTTATGAAAACACTAGCAGGTTTTGATCAGAGGCTTTTACTCATGGTCTGAGATCAGACAGCTGTGCACTTCTCAGCTAACCTTGAGTGGTGTGGTAATGCAGGTGGGCTCTCTGCCTTTTTTCCTGTTAGTCAAAAATATCAAAAAAAATTTTTTTTCCTGTGAGGAAAGATGAAGTTTGATCTTTGTCGAACAGAAGTCCATCAAATACTTCAGCTAGAGATATGTACACATTGACTTGTATGTTACTGTTCCTCTGGTTGTGCAGGAGTAGGAAGGCTTCTTGCTGTGAGGATGACTGATAAACCCATTCTTCCTCTCTCTAGCAGCTCCAGCCAAGCTGTGAAGACCTGAGACTTCCCTGGAAGCAGGAGTATTTACTTGTAAATGATTTGTAGGTGTGTTTTCAGAGCAGTAAATATCATTCTTACACTCAATCTAATGTGTTTAATGTTCTTGTGTTGCCTCCAGTGAAGCGCCCTTAGCAGAAAGCTCTTTCATTGGGACAGTGCGTGTGTGTTTGTGCCTGTGTACGGTCATAGGTGGAGTGGAAGGTGTGGGAAGCTTTCTGTTAGAGCTGACATACCAGGCACAGTGGTCAGTGCAGGCTGGGTGGTGAGCACTGGGAATGCTTTTGGTTTAATGAAGCTGGAGAACATGGAGTGTATTCAAATATACTTGCACTTGAGACTTACTTTGGATGCCGTTGTGTCAGATCAAAAGTGCTCTAGCTAGAAAAACAGAAGTCATTTTTCCCCTTCCTTCTTTGCATCCTTCTGGCATTTTACTATTAATTACTTCAGTTACTGCAAGGTTATGGTGAATGCTTAAAAAATTGGTACTTTTATCAGTGATTGTGCTTCATGGTTTTTTTTGACAGTATTCATGAGCCTAATGTTTGCTACAACAAATATTAACAAACAGTTAATAGCTTGAGTGAATGTTGCTTCCTGGTGGCTCAGGTCTCTCAGAAGTACTGGGAATATGTTGGGGAAAAACCTGTTCAGCAAGTTTTTGGAGAAGTGAGCTTGGCTCTTCTCTTCAGACTTTCAAAAGCAGCCACCACTGAAGGGTTCAGTCATTGTGTCTTGCATGACCAGGGTGACAGTGCTGCTCTGGTGGCACATACATCCTAGAAAATGTGCTTTCCCTAGAAATTCAATTTCTCTGGTGTAAGCCTGACTACTGCTTATGTACTTTTCATGGTTCATATTAGAGAATGTTAGATAAATTGCCTTTGGAAAGGTGCTTTTCCCACTTAGGGTACTACCCTAGGTGGAAAAAGCCTGTCTTTATTTTTTGGTATCCCAGTGAAACAGACCAGACTGCATTATGATGCTTTTGGGAGGAGGTAGGATTGAGCAGCTGCCCACTCTCAAGTAGGCTGTTGGTCTGGGCACTGCCTGGAGATGCCAGGGCCTGGGCTCAAGCTGGTCTGTCCACCTGTAATGGTTGTCTTTTCTTCACTTGGTTACTACTGTTTCGTTTTACTCCATTATTTACTGGGCTGAAAGGGAGGAGACCAGTCTATAGGTTGAGTGCAAGTCCAGGATGTGATTGTTCTCTTGTAACAGCAGGGTTTGTGCAATTTAATGGGTTATTATTTGTTCTGAAGTGAGTGTAGACCTATGTTTCAGTGCCTCTTGAGTTAAAATAGGTGCATTTGTCCAAGGAACAAAAATATTTGATTTCAGTGATTGGCCTTTTTATACAGAGATGGGTTTTCGCTGAAGACTTGCTGGTGATCTGTAATTTGTAGTATTTTCTGCAGGTGTGGATTTAATGGATGGGCTGATGAAAAGAATCCTTACAATCAGCAGAGTAGTGGCTCTGGGAGCTAATATTGGGCTAGAACATCTGGTCTTTACAAGGGAAGGCTTTCAGTGTGTATGACTCCTCCAAATTATTTGCCAGCTCTGCCAGGGTAGCACAGACAGGCCTGGAGCAGCCTCAGTGCCTCCCAGCAGGCGGCTTGGGATAAGCCCATATGAAGTCAGAACCCAGGGCTTGAGCCTGTTGCATATCAGGCAGCACCCAGCAAACCCTCAGTCCTTGGTGTTTCGTATGACAGGTGACAATCCTGGATTGTTGTACGCAGATGTACGTGCACCATCACTTGAAGGGCCGTGGGATAAAATTAAAAATTCACAGCAGAAATTAGCCTTGGTAGACATAAGAAAACTGTATCCCAAGTCCCCCTCTTCTATTTCACAGTACTTCTCCTTCAAAAAATAAAAATGCACTAAAGATGGATTCGGAGCTGCCATGCATGGATGGATGGCTATTAATCTTTAGCTTTAAAACTAGTGTAATTGTTGTCAACTGCCCTTGGGTATGGTTGTAATATCCACTGGTTTTGTAAACAGTTTTGGCAGTGTTGTTTGCTGAATAATTTCTTAGCATAATAATTTTTCTGCTAATTAAAAGCATCTTTGTAACCCTAGGCTTTGTTTTCTTCTTACAGCAAAGAGCTCCAGGGAAAGTTTTGCATGATGCTGTTTGCAACCACCTCAACCTTGTTGAAGGCGACTATTTTGGCCTTGAATTTCCAGATCATAAAAAGATGATGGTATGTAAAAGGATTCATTTTCAGCTGGTTTTCATCTGCATGCACACTGTTTTCTCTCCTTCTGCTCCTTACTTGTGAGATATATTTAATCCTCAGACCTCAAATGGAAAAGGACTTCTAAAAAAGAATTGTTCTTTCCCAGTGGAGTTGAAGAAATGTGTTTAAAACCTGATTATTCCTGTCAAATTTCATCTGCATTGAAAGTAATGGCTAATTCAGACACAAGTTGGGAAAGTGTTTTGTTTTTCTAAGTTGCTGTGCAGAAGCTAAAGGCTGAACTGTTACAGAGCCTCAACTCTTGATTTTATAGTCCTGCTTGATTTGGGCAGTTGATAAAAAAAACACAAAACACATCTGTGTTCTTGCCATCTAGCTAAAATATGCATAAGTATGCATAGTAAAATATGCATGAAATAAATATATTTCTTGGTGAAATGATCAGTAAGAATCTTGTCTGTCATGCCTTAGTGCAGGCATTAGACAATAGACATTAAAACAGAATGCTAGTGATCATAGTGTTCTAGGCTAACTGTAATTAAACAGAATTATTTTTAAATGGATGTCAGTCTTTAGAAGGGATCTGCTTCACAGTGTGCTGCTGGAATTACATGAAGCACACTTCACTAGAAGGGTTAGCATTCTGCCAGATACTCTTGGCTATTGCTTGAGGTAACTTGAGAGCTTAATGTAACTTTTCTCAACAGTACAACTGTAGTATCATTGCAGCAGAGGGTCCAGGTAGCTGTGTTAATAATGGCATTCTGGAATTATTGATGTGTGTATGTAAAACTGAAACAAATCCTAACATCTTTTGTATATACAGTTGCCTTTTAGTTTTCTAGAAAATAGAGAAGGTCATTTGATCAACCTTTTCTACTTCACAGGTCATTAAGTTTTAAATAGATGACTGTCTGCATTTTGCTCAGAGACCTGAAGTAAACTAACAGTTTTCAGTCTTGTGAAAACAAAGTGGTTTATTTGCTTGAGGCAGAACACAGGAGAGATTGAGGTGCTGCTGCTGCCTGAGGCCCTCACAGTGGCAGGAATTGACTGGCTGGAATTAGGTACAGACAATCATGGTGGGGGATGCAGGGCTCTGAGGAAGAGGAAGGTGGATAAACCCCCTGAAGCACGGTGCCAGTTTGACCTGAAGGAAAATGCTTCCATGCATTGAGCATGGTAACTCAGCTGGCCCCTGCTCTTGCAAAGGGAAGTACCAGCCAAATATCTGAGAGCACCAGTCCATGTTCTTGCTGGTTGGTCCAGTCTTTGCTTCTGAAAAACAGGGAGCTCCACAAACCTTGCCCATATCTAGTCAGCTGTGCCCCAAGAATGGTGAAATTCAGTGGAATTAATGCCTTCAACCACCCGAAAGCAACTCACAGAAACTCTGAAGCAGAAGATTTGATTATGTTGTTTCAATGTGGAGCAGCACTCTGAGAGTATTATTTACACTTAGCTTATTGTAACCAGTTTATATGATTCAATTGAGGTGAATGTTCCCATGGGATTTAAAAATGTCTGAGCTTCATAAAGGCCATAATGTAGAACTCAAGCATTGTAGAAGTAAAAAACTCTGCAGTTTAATGGTATGTCTGAGAAATAAACCACACATGCATATTTTATATTCATATCATCTGAAGAGAATGAGTTGCTTTTCCAGTGTAGAGTGAAATGTAAAAGGAAAAATAAATATTTAGAGCATATTTGTTTGGATGTAATCATATGTATGTGAAGTCGTATATTCACAATTTGGCTGTGTTTATTTCAACATGCAAGGCTCCAGATCTCATATCTGACATATTGACAGTGGTATGTCAAGTTGCCTGGGAGCTGTGCACATTCAAGCATGCCATGCTTGGAGCAGACAAGATCTGCATGGGAGATGATTGTGGAGGGTCTGAGTGCTCCACTTCCTGCTGGGACAAGGAGAAAAACGAGGCACTGTGGCCAGGCCTGGGGTTTCACAGAGTTTCATCATGCTTGATGTCTGCCCCAGTTCTCCAGCTGCTGAAATCTGGTCACCATCATGGAATGCCAGCCTTTGTTTAACAAATAAATAATCTAGCCTTGTAGTTCTGGAGAAAATGAAAAACATTAATCTTAATTAAGTCCTTGCATTTGTTTTCCTTTCTGGTTTATAAACCAGTGTCAGATTGATGGTGTTTAAGTACAGTGTGGGAGCTGCACAATGCAGAAGTTTTGATTGCTTGGGTTTGGCCATGGTGGTGACATTGTCATTTTGCCCCCCCTTTCTCACTACATGCATTCAGTACATGCATTTGCACTATCCAGCAGTCAGTTTAAGGATGTTATGACTTCCTTGTAGGATGGTTGGGAAAGTAGAGAGAGGAATGGTGCACTTGTATGCTCATGCTGTACCATAAACTACCTCTGTGGAGAAGAGAGGGGGTTTTTCTGGGTTTTCTTTTTTTTTCCTTTGTTTTTTTGGTGGGTCTTTTGTGAGTTTGTTTGCTTGTTTTGGGGATTTTGTGTTTTGTTTATTTGTTTGTTTTTGGCATCAAGTAAAAGACATTATTCTCATAATCGTGTAAATTGGCTATTTCATATTCAAAGTTTCTTTTTCCCCTCTCATTATACTTGGCAAAGTCCCTGACCTTTGTTGCAGATTATGTGCATGCGAACTTTCTGAAACAAAACAGTTTTAAGTTATTCAAGTGTCAAAGTGCGTCAGGACCAGTTTAACATGTGATAAAAACTGTGTTGCTGTTCTTGGATAACCAAGTTTCTTTAAACTGTGAAACGAAAGAAAAAGACTTTCCTAGACTGAGAAACATAAGAAGAATTACATTGAGTAACATTAGTGCGTGGGAAAGGGCAGGGCTGTGAGGTCTCTGCTAATTGGAATCCCTCATATTAGTAATAATAAAAATGGCACATGGCATTGGAGCAGTTACAGCAGTGATACAGGCCTGCTCCTGTCTGGCTTCTCAGCTGATTTTGGGAAATGGGTATTTTGAGTATGTTTCAGTCTCTGCATAATCTAAAATTACGAAAGGTCAAAGAAGTAATAATTCTAATACATACTCTTTTTCTAGAGGAGGACTCAGTTAATTTGGTTTTTAATGGCTTTAACCTTTGTGATGGTTGTAGAGTGTTCTTCCACAAGTTCCAGATGTCTTCAAGGGAGGCCCTGTGCAGTTTAGTGAGATAACAAAATATAAATCATGGGCATGGGTGGTTACCCATGGACACTGAGCACTATGAGCTGTCTCAGGACCTGTGAATCATCTGGCTTTTTTTTTACCTTCTGCGTGACTGTCCCTTGGCTTTTTGTAACATTTTGCTCCAGCCTTTCTAACTTGAGACTGCAGGATGAGGGGATAGGCTCTCAAAACTGTATTTCCACCCACTGCTTTACTTTTGGAAGCTGAAGGGAAGACCCCCACACTGTCCTGGAAAATTAGTTGTCAAATGACCCACACACAGAAGTTACGCTGTTAAGAATGCCTGGGCCTGAATTTCACAGCTTTATAGAAAAGAGAAAATGTTTTACAGCTCAAAAGTAAGCTTTCTACCACCCATCCTTGTCCTGTTGTCTGCTTCATACCTGTGATCTGGGAGGACTTCCCTCCTGCAGGTGGTGGGAGGGAGGCTCCTTCACCTCCCTGGAGCCCAGCAACAGAGCTCCACATTTAGGGCCAGACCTCATACTGGGCTTCCTGTTGGGTCCCCCATACCAGTAGGCTGCTGACATCTCATTTCTCTATTTGTCCAGCCTCAAAGGCAAGCATCAGCTCCATTCACTTCCCTTTCTCAAGATCATTCAGGGTTTGGAACTCAATGACAATATAGGACTGTCTTTGACTGAACTCCTCATTTCAGTTGTTCTTTCCACAAAATTAATGGCTCCTGACCACATGTGCTGGGATTGTTGGTGTCTGGGACAAGTGACAGGGGGATTACCTTGCTGTTTCCCAGCTCTCTGAATCTCTACTGAATGGCACAGCCCCATTCATAGTGCTGTTTCCTGAGCATCTCCCAGAATTTTGGGGAGAAAACTCACCCTGTATAATTAAAGAAAGCATAATGACCACCCTGGAAAAAATAAATAGTTAACTGATAATCTAGGTATTGCAATTATAAATGCTCCTCTGGTAGTTTGTTTATACATGATCACTTTCTTTTGTTTTCAGGTGTGGCTCGATCTTTTGAAGCCTGTTATGAAACAGATTAGAAGTAAGTACTTCCTTGTTGACATTTCTTTCCCCAGTCTGAGAGTACTTGAATAAATTAGGACTCTCTCGGTTGCAATCTTTATATTCTCAACCTTCTGCACTAAATGTTGCTGGAATTATTTTCTGATTCTGGCCTGTCCTTAAAAGATGTGCCTGTGAATTTATGTCACATGAGCGTATGAACAGGCTGACCCCACCCCATGGGAGGCTGGGGTTTAGTCAGTCTCTGGGAGAGGCACTGGTGGCAGTGGAGGGAACAGCTTTGTAGAGAAAAAGAGTGCACTAAAAGAAGGACTAAAGGAACATACATTGCTGGCTGGTAGTAGCAGGAATCAGGATAGAAGGAAGACTACAGGAAGGCTTTATTACTGGGAAGGAGCTGGTAGATGTATTACAGCTGTGTGGACATTGCTGCAGAACTGGGACTTGCGGAGACAAGGAGGAGGAAAGAGTTGGAATGGGGGAAGCTACAGTGGGTGGTAGGAAAGAGCAGGAAATTGTAAATAGCCACCAGCTCTAAAAAGAATAGAAGTGAACAGGAAAGGTTCTGATTATTTTGTTTCTCTGTCAACTGTCAGCCAAGTTCTTAATTTATGGAGCTTAGCCATTGAGATTCAGTTTTTCTAGGTGCTTTTCTGGTCATATTAGTCTGAGTGTATGCTCTGGCAGCTCTCCCTCTCACAAGACAGGCGTGCATTGGTCCTTTTGTCACTGGTCATACTTGTAAGAATTGGAACAAATGTGCTGTTGTTAAAACAGAAATAGTAATTTGCTAGTGGACTTCAAAACTAGAGTGTATTTTACCTCCCTCCTGTTCTGAAGCAAGGAAAGTAGATACACATATATTTTATTGGATCAACTGATGTAATTGCTAAAAACATACTTGGTTTTGGCACAATAGCCCTTGACCAAGTTACTGTTTTATTTTATTGTGTGTAAATTTTATTGGGCAGTCTCCAAATATCCTGCATACTAACAAAGGACACGAGGTTAGCATGTCTGTATGCACTGCAGGTTATGTGAATCATCCCTTGTACATCACTGTGCATATTTGGCCAGCATGTTATTGATGTTTGTTAACTTCCTTTGACATTTTCCCTAGGACCGAAGCACGTTGTTGTAAAATTTGTGGTAAAATTCTTCCCACCCGACCACGCTCAGCTGCAGGAGGAACTGACAAGGTTAGTAGCTGTGTGACTGTTTCTTCTTGTTAAATATCTGATGGACAGAGGGAAGAAAATGGAATTTGAGATGACTGGGTAAGGATTGATGACTGCCTCTTACTTTTAGCTTTGTGTTATTTGTCCCAGCCTTGAATGCACCTGAAAAAACAGGCCCTAAGATTCAGCTGCAGTCTGTGCTGAGAGATTCTGCAAAGTGCAGGAGGCCTTTGCATCCTTGGATATGGAGTCCTGGGAGAGCTTTACTGACTTCAAGAGAAGTCAGTTTGGCAACAGAGTTCTCTGTTTGGCATGATCAAGTCATGTATGGGCGCCCTGGGGTACCTCTGCCAGGGGACATGCGTGACTCTGCACCCCCATTTGGGAGAGAGCTGTTTTGTGTGAATTGCTGATTTGCAGCAGCCTTGGACCCTGTCAAGGGTTATAGCCAACACAAATGCCAAAGGTTTGCACAGGTGGAAGTGTGACTTTGGAGATGGACAAATGAAAAGGAGAAGGAATAAAATTAAAAATAAGAATGTAGAGAAAGATGCACACATATGCAGACAGAGTACCTTAATACTAATGTTTAAATGCCTTTCAGTGCATTTCAAAAACTTCATTTAAGCTTTGAATTTCACACTGTATTGGCACAAAAACTCCTATTTCTCTGTGAGTAAATATGTGTATGAGGAACCCATTAAGGTGGTTGGTTTTTTTTTACTAGCAGGTGCTTCATTTATGGTCAGAAACATTGCTTTGTTGTGGTATTTCTTCATGGCAAATTTTCATTCTTTTTCTGGTCTACAGTATTATTAGCTTTTAATTACATGTTTCTATTCTGATTCAGAATATTCACTATTAGTTTTTATTTTCAATCTTCTCAAAAGACAAAGTCCTCTTTTGCAGAGAGTTCTGGTGTCCTTATGACTTGCATTATAAAGAACAAGTCTAGTTTTGTGGTGTTCACTGTTTATCTTTGTCATGTTTTATTTTGGCAATAGAGCATTGGAATAGAAAAAAAATAAATAATTGATATTGCTTGATGGCCTGGGAAGAGAAAAGTAGAAATGTGGGGTAGGCAGAAGGAGTATTTACTTGGTAAAGACTAAAGAATAAAAGAAAGTAAAAAGAATAAAGGGATGAATGAAAACTCGCAACATGATATTATTAATGAAACATTTCTGTTTCTGAATAGGTACTTGGCATATCTGTTTCTTAGTATGTGAACTGAAAATTAATTTTTGGTGATCTCTCTCTGTACCTGGAGATGTGTCTCTTAGTCCTAATGACTTTTTTTTTGTTAGATTTTAAATATGTATGCTAAGGGACTTGAATATATATACATAGCACTGTGTAGGATGTGAAAGTATATCCATGGGGAACTGCTTCATCACTTCAAGAAGAAGAGACTATAACATTTTTGTGCTATGTTCCTCTACCAGGGTGAATTTTGTATGGGTAGACAGATGTCTGCAGGTTTCAGAAGGATGTTACGTAGATCTGCTGTATTATTTCAGTATGTACACCCAAAGCACTTCCCCATACTCCTCAAATCAGCTTGCCCCTTTCATTTAGTGTGCCTACATCTTCTCATTCAGAAACCCATTGTTCAAATGAGAGCTTTTGTCTAAATCTATTAAAATCTAGTCTTACTAAAATTATTGAGATCCTAGTATGAGTTCTCCAGAGGAGCTGCAGTCTTTGGAAGGCTTGTTAAGGTGTGTCTCACCACTTCAGGTTTCATACCAGCTGTAGGAAAAAATGCCCATTGCTAGCTCTTCTTTTTTGAGGGAAGAATTGGATACTGAGTGGAACTAAGCAAATTTCTGTTGAAGCTAGAAGAAATTTAAATGATGGAATAATGTCTTAGACTTCTGTTGTCTCCGCATTTAAGCTGGCGCTGTAGAATTGCTCTGCATGGCTGAAATGGTTTGGAGGCAATGTTAGAAAGGGCTGGTACATGGACAGTGCAGATATTAGGGCCACAAAGGTGTCAGAGCTAGCTAGAGTAGTTTGGTCAAGATTTTGTGTCTCATTCCCAAGTTAGTGCCAAAGTGGAAGTTTAGAGTTCACTTTGTATTCTACAAGAACCAACTGATAACTCTGAATCACTGGTTTATCTGTCATTTCTTCATGGTTAGAAGCAGCTGCATTATCTCTTGCTGAATACTTAATAGCTGTCACGTTTTCTAGCACTGTCATATCTCGTTGCTCTGGTTCCAAATGGAGGGAGGAAGAGAGAAAAATAGAGATTATCTTGGTTCTTCAAGGCAGCCACCATCTACAACTCTAATGGCAGTAATACAGTATCTGTTGTGTTTTATTTACCCTCTAAACTTAGGTAATTCAGATCACTTCTGTAGATTCCAAAGTGTGAAGGGAAGATGCAGTCAAAGCCAGAGTTAGGATACTTTCCCCTCTTTCCCTCCTGCTTTGTGTAACCTTTTGTTCACTTTTGTTTTGCAGGTACCTATTTGCATTGCAAGTGAAGCAGGACCTGGCACAGGGAAGGCTAACATGTAATGATACCAGCACTGCCCTCCTAATCTCACATATAGTACAGTGTAAGTTCCCTTTTTATTTCTTTCCAGACAGATAAACAGGATGCTTGGTTGGACATATTTTGCAGGGTTACCTGTTAGAAGCTGCTTTAGGGACAGGTTTAAGCCATATCGACAATTTATTGTAGCTCTGTGTAATAGCATTCAAACACAGATAATTTACTATTTCAAACAAAGAAGAGTTTCTGATTACTGGATTTGAGTTTTTAAAGCAATTGATAGGTTGCCAAAGATAGTTTAAAAATTATACTTTGCAGGCAGTGGCAAACATGTTGAATTCTGCTGAAATCCTGTTTTATTATACTTTGCATCATGTCAGTAGGGTATTCAGATTCCTGGAGATCTGTATGCTGTCTAGAGAATGTAGTAAATAAACATGCTTAGAATGCCAGGTTAAATCACAGTCCTAAGAGGAAAAGGATAGGGAAGAAAAGAAAACAATAGATTATAAGCCCCCCCGCTTTTTTTTATTGCAAAGCATGCACAATAACACTGTCTAGTAGAATCATGCATTAATTTTGTTCATGGCATCAAAGGTTTTTTTAGCTTCCACAACACTTGAAAGACAGTATATGTTTCCCTTTTCAAGACTTTATGGATACTCATCTTGAGAATAACATTAGGAAAAAACCACTTAGCAGCAAGTATAATGGTTGTAATAGACATTGTTTTGCATGGTTCTTGTACAATTCCATATCGTGTGCTTGCACTGCGATGCTACTGTATGGAAAGTAGAGTCAGTAAAGACATTTGGGAGCTCTTTGGAGGTGAGCAGAAAAATCTCATGATTCTCTGTCATAGTCTGTTGAAGTGTTAGGGCAGTTTCTCACCAATTGCTGTTGGAAAGGCAGGTGTTTTACGGTTCTATTTGCTATGGTCATCACTGACCAGTGGGAGCGAGTCACAGTAAGATGCTGTGAAATTCTATAGTCCTCATACTATTTTAAAATTGAGTGTTTTGGCAGCACAGACTTAAAACCTTGCTAGTCAAGGATTTTATTTTTTTTGTCTCCTGTTTTTTCCTGCTACAGTATCCAACAATCCAGCTGTATTTCTTTTTTTGGTTAAGCTAGTTCTAGTTTTCTTTAATCTCAGACAATTAAAAGAATCTTCGTCATTTGGGGAAATTGAGTCTCATTTGCTAAGCTGCATTTTAGGAGGCTGAGTTTTCCTACTAAATGTCTGTGCACCAAAGAAAGATGTTGAGGAGCAGACACCCTAATGCATGTGTCTCTTTTCATTTGAGGTATTGATTTATGATCATGTTTGCTAGAAAACTCTGCTAGAAGTTTGCTGTTGTCCTTTTTATTTGTCCATTTTGTGTCTCATGAACATTTTTCTGTGAAAATTTTCTCTGGTAAGAGTCCATAGCTGTACTTACTTGCATGGCTGTCTTTATTTTGTCTCTAGCTTATTTTTCAATAAATAAGCAAAAGAAATATTATGTATTTGTCTGCAATAAAAATCAGAATAAACAGATGATAAGAGTAATGGTATCAAAAGGGAAAGATTGAGAATGCAGGTTAGTTATTGTATGTCTTACTAATGCTGTGCCACTGAGTGGTTTCCATGGGGAATATCTGATTCCAGGAGGCCCATATATTATGTATGTAAGCTTATGTCAATGTTCTATACTGTTACTTATCATAAAATCACAATATTACAGCAAATAGGTTTCTGCTAAATTAGCATGTATATTACAGAATGATTTTTTTATTTGAAGTATTCTATTTAAAACTACCTTAAAAGCATTGTAAAAAGTGTTAGAAGTGAGAGGACACTTGGATACTGCAAACGATGCACTGCAGTGACTGTGTGAAGATGGACTGACCATGAGCCAGAGTGTGCCCAGGTGGCCAAGAAGGCCAATGTCACCCTGGCCTGCATCAAGAACAGTGTGGCCAGCAGAACCAGGGCTGTCATTGTCTGTCCCCTTGTACTGAGCACTGGTGAGGCCACACCTCAAGTCCTGTGTCCAGTTTTGTGTCCCTCAAAACACTCAGGTGCTGGAGTGTGTCCAGAGAAGGGCAAGGAAGCTGGGCAAAGTTCTGGAGCAAAGGTGTTATTAGGAGCAGCTGAGGGAGCTGAGGTGGTTTAGCCTGGTGAAAAGGAGGACTTGGGGGTCTTATCATTGTCTAGAATTGCCTGACAGGAGGTTGTAGCCAGGTGGAGGTCATCCTCTTCTCCCAGGTAACAAGTGACAGGACAAGAGGAAATGGCCTCAAGTTGTACCAGGGAAGCTTTAGATTGGATACTAGGAAAAATTTCTTCATGGAAATAAAAAATTTAAGCATTGGAATCAGCTTCTCCAGGAAGTGGTAGAGTCACCATCCCTGGAGATATTTGAGACATGTAGATGTGGCACTCAGGGAATGATTACTGGTGGACTTGGCAGTGCTGGGTTAACAGTTGGACTTGGTGGTCTTAGAGGTATTTCCCAAATTAAGCAATTCTGTAATTCTGTCATAAGAGGAAAAGAGCTGAAATACAAAGCATCAGATTATCAGAAGTGCTGATGCAGACAGAATACTGCGTGGTGTAGTGTACTGGCCAGGTAAGAGAAAAACCATCAGCAGTGTAAATTAATCTTTGGCTAAATCACTTGAAAAGATTTTAAAGAATAGTTGCACGTGAGGCTGACAATATTTGCAGTGTATTTCCCTCTCATTCTTGATTGAGTACTACTAGAAAGTTATTTAAGGTTGAAAAGGAGAGTAAGGCAGTAAGTAAAAGCTTGTTGAGTACAAGGTCAGAGAGAACGAATTCAGAAGTAACTTAAAAGCCAGGAAGAAAATTTTGGTAGTGGATTAGCAGTTTAAAAATGCTGAGAACATTTGAAAAATCATGTAGAGTTGAAGGAAGTGTCTTCTGTACTGTTGACTCTGAAGAAAGCCCTGCAGGAGGTGTGTTAAGCTCATCTGTGTACACAGACATGGTGGTTTGAACTGCATTTTGAAGAATCCAAGCCCATGTTATTTGAGATGTTGCAAACTTAGGTGGGTTTATGGCTTCATTAAAGAACAGAAACTTGCCGTATATTTGAGGTAGGATTAAAAACCTTGAAGATTTTTGAGAGTGGGATGAGTAAAACTGGAAGCAGAGAGCTGTTTCTGAGATGGGGACAAACAGGACAATTTTAAAAAGGGAAATTCTCAAAGGTTGTGTAGTTCTACCATTTTAAGGAATAATTGAGAGCAGATGGGGTGAATAAGGGGTGTAAATCAGACAGTGTCAGTTTTCAACTCTTTTCCACCTCTGACCTTCAAGGTAAAAAATGTCATCATGTGTCTGCAGGCAGTTTGGGTCAAAAAAGGTACTGCTCTGTCATTCATAGATGCTTTGGTTCCTCATTCTCAGTGCCTGCACAGGCTATTGCTTCCCCTGTGCATTTAAGGTACATCTGATCCCAGTTTGTCAGAAATGCAGTGTTTTAAACGTGATCTGAAACCTTTCCTTTTTCTGAACAGGCTTAGTTTGAGCAGAACTGGATCAAAGGTTCATTTATATGGGTGGAACTGAAGGTGAAGCAGCTGTATCTGAGCGTGGGTCTGTCATATCCTGGGTCAAGTGTGCAGCAACGTGTCTGACTGCATCCTGCATTTAATTTGAGGGCACTGTATTTTAATTTCCCTGACGTTACCAAGGTAGCAGCCTTTGTTGCAGTGATATTGCTATTACTCCATCAGGTTTGCAGGCAAAAGCTGCTATGCCTATGTTCAGTGAAAAAAACTAATAGCAAGATTTTCAGAGACATTCCAAGAATAGCAGGCAACAAGATAGTAATTTGGCACCCACAGATAGATTGCCTGCCCCTCACCCCCCCCCACCTGCCAAAAAAAGGAAATTTCACTGAATGGACTGCAAAATGGAAGGTGGGTGTGCCATACTGTTGCACACACAGTGTTGAATAACTGCAGCAGATGGGAGCAGCTTTGAGGAGGAGGGAGACAGAATGTGTCTCAAACTGCTGCAGAATTAGAGGAAGACAAATGTTTCATAATCCCATGAGGTGGATTACAAACTAGTGTTCAAACAAGCAAACAGATCCATCTTTCTGACTTTCTCTCAAAGGTTACCATGTGGGACATGGGCCTGGAGAGGAAGCCAGTGCCTGGCTGCTCCATGGAGAGGCACCTGAGCCCCTTGAGACACTGTGAGAGAGATGGATGAGTTCTGCTCAGTTAGTGCTGCCCTCCCTGTACCCCTGCCCTTATCCCCCACACAAGCCAAGGTAGCATTCATGGCTTTGTCTCTTCAGCTGGCATCCAACAACTTAGTTATGGTAGATGGGAGAAATCCTGGGGTTTCTCTCACATATCAAATACTAAACAGGGGAGAAGAGAGCAATGTGTGGAAGATAATATAGTGGGAATCTGAATCGTGAAACCATGGCACAGGTTGCAAGGAACTGTGTTTGCTTCTCTGCCCTCTTCCCTGCTGCCAGGGTCTTCTAGATTGACCAGATTATTCAGATGTAATGTGATGCTTTAATATGCTCCTCTTAAAACTCTCCACAGCTGAGATTGGGGATTTTGATGAAACCATAGATCGTGAACACTTATCAAAGAACAAGTATATACCTCATCAAGAAGCACTAGAAGACAAAATCATGGAATTTCACCGCAACCACATGTAAGACTTTTTTGGTTTTGTTATTGGCCTTCCTTTCCTGTAGAGTATTTCTAATGGTAAGTATATGCTAGATTTGAAGCACAAAAGAGCTTTGGACATCTAAGTTTCTTGAAGGTTGCATCTCAAAAACTGTTAAAGCCTATGAACTTCCTGAAGGTTACTCCTACCTTTTCCCATCATCATAACAAGATGTTTAAAGCACAGTTGATTCGATATTCATTCAAGCGTGCTGTTATTTTACAGTCTATTTCATACAAAATGCTTTACTGCTGATTTTGTGCATGCAGGTATGATTGCAAATCACAACTGATCAGTCAGGCACTTCTGACAGTAGTCCTTTGGTTTCAAGGACACTGAATGTTGCCTTTCAACCTTTCCACGCTGTATTTTGAGATAGGTTGAAGAAGGGGTTTAGTGATAGTTTTAGGAAAAGCAAGGAGTACTTGCAGAATTGTGGATTTGGGGGAAGAGAATTCAAGATGATGATGCAAATTGGTATCCTAGTGTCTGGAGAAAACACCTGTACTTGGAAGACGGTGAACAGAAGTACCAGTAAGGCTTAGAAAAGTATTTTTTTAGCTGTCAAGAACATGTTAAGATGTGAACAGTTTCATTTTTGAGCTAGGTTGAGTAATAGGTGAGTGGTAGTGATTTCTATGGCAGTAATAATCAAAGCTTTGCATAATTTCATCACAATTAATGATTCGGATGCTTATGGCTTCACAATATTTATGGTAAGGTTTTCATGCCTTCTGTTTTACTTAATTTTGGTATTACAATCACTTCCTAATGCTTCCATTCATTATTTTCTTAGGAATATGGCATGTCTTCTAATGGAAAAAACAAAGGGAGGTAGTAAATTCTGTTAGAGCTAATGGTTTAAAATCTAGCTGTATCAGGTGCCTCAGAATTGGAGCAATCAAAATTTAAAATTTTGATTGTAAAGTCTGTGTATTTTGACTGTAAAATCTGTGTATTCTTTGATATTTATTTAGAGTAAGTTGTTGTTCTAGCTGATAAAAGTCTGGGGATGTAGAAAAACCATACAGATATTATACCTCTGCCAGTTTTCAGTCTCTTTGATCAAATGTCTCTTTGTTCTCTGGAGAACCTCTTGATCTCTATTAAAAGGCGTGACAAGCTTGTGAGTGTTCTGTTTTCTTTCTCAAGGGGACAGACACCAGCAGAGTCTGACTTCCAGCTTTTGGAGATTGCCCGTCGGCTGGAGATGTACGGGATACGCTTGCATCCAGCCAAGGACAGGGAGGGGACGAAAATCAACCTGGCTGTTGCCAACACAGGCATTCTGGTGTTTCAGGTTAGAGCGTGATCTTGTACTTCATAAAGCAGAGAGATTTCTGACAGCAGTAAGAATTCAGGAGCTCAGCCATGTCTACAAGTATTTAGTTGGGAAAATGCAGGAACTTCCAAAATTATTCTAAGAATTATCTTAAACCTGTTATAGCTGCATTGGGTCCTTTGCTTCCAGGACCTCCTGCCTTATGTGAATTCACAGTGTAGAGCTCCATCTGCATCCACGATGTGCTATTCAAGATGCAAACTGAGCTGTGGCTCACAATTTGCAAGTTGGTCACGCTGACACGTAGGAGCAGGTAGGTCTTGCAGGCATGGTGCACATTAAATGGGTGAGAAGCAGAGACAAGTAAAACAACAGACAGCTGGAGTCCATGCAGAAGGATGAAGGCAGTAAATATAAGCTCTCTGTAGTGTTACTTCAAAGTTTTTACAGTTTTCTTGACCAGCCTTTGCGATTTTATCTTTGCTGAATCCATAGATCTTACTTCTTTCCTTTAAAGATCCAAACTGTTTTTCTTCTATTTTTTCCTCTCCTTTCCTACTGCAGTCAATCTAGTACATACTCATGAAGCATAATTAGTAAATTTGTCAAATTCTCATTCTGCAGTTCCCCTTAGTAAATAACAAATTTGGCTTTTACAATTGTGAAGCTATAGGTAGTCAGCTGGTGTCTGCTGCTTTCTCTTTAGATGCTTACCTGAATCTGTGCTAAAAACAGTAAGTAAGCTGTTCTTTAAAATGTCCCTTTTTACAATTGTCAAAAAAGACTATTCATTTTAACTGTTTGACTATAATGAAAATACCAGTGTTTTCAGCCTTACAAAATACTTTGAGTCCTTTCATAAAGAAAAATAACAGCAATAAACAAGCCCAGAAGTGTCTGACCCAAATGCTTTAAGATTTAAAAACATCCAGCCAAACAAACAGCCAAAAAGAGGCAGCAAATTAAAAAGATCCCTGATCAACTAAATGAGTTGGCAGTGGAACCCCAGAACTGAAGCATAGGTTGAAACATGAGAACACTGGGACATTGTTAGAAATGCACATAACTCAAGCAGTTGTATGTTCAATTGCTTGCTTCCCCTGCTCCCCCACAGCATTTTCATCAGCTGAATTAATGAACTGCCAGGCTTTGTAAATGAAGGCTGTCTTCAAGGTGAAAGTGTGTGTCCACAGAGAGCAGCATGGACCTCAGAGTCCCAGCACTCAGCTGAGATCCTGTAAAGTAGCTGCAGGTTGATGGCCCAAGGCTTGATTTGACAAGGTCTGAAGTCATGTCTACTCGACCTAATGTGTTTGGGACTTTGAAAGCACTTTTGTTTTGTTTTTAAAGTTTCTGAAAAGCTTGGAAATTTTACTGGGTGAAGCTCCAAGACTGAATGCTGAAAAGGAAATTGGGCTCTGACCTGCTGGAGTCTGCTCAGCAATTGGCGTCTGTCAGTAGGCTTAGGGCTTCCTTCAGCCACTTCATAGGTCAAGAGCTAAGTTCTTATTTTTATTTTGGTTATAGCTGATAGAAATTGAAATATGAGGATCTCATTAGAATGAACCCAATGAAAATAAAGGTTCACTCACAAATGGCATAAGCTGTAGTCAGACTTACTTTAAAGTCTGCCATTTATTTAGAAATCAGTGTCAGTGCTGCTGATTATTTTAAGGAGATTAATTATGTGATTCTTAGACAGCTGGTTGACTTAGCAGAGATCATTATACTGTCATTACTCCTACAGCTGTCTGGTGATGGTGCCCAAATCAACATCGGTTTCTGCTTTTAGCAATCCTGTAGTAGCTCTCTGAAACCTCTGTGCTGTACTCTAGGAATGTTTGTATTGAAGTCTCCATTCAACAAACTGCTGTAGTAAATATTTTAACATACCACCTCCAATACCTGCTGACATAGATTAAAAATGAAACTTGTGAAGGGTAGGGGCTAATGATGTAGTGGCTGGGAGTTGGAGTACTATGAAAATATTTCCTTCTTGCTGTTTGCTTATGGCATTAGTTGCTTTTTCCCAGAAAATAATTTTGTGGCTCTTCAGAGACAAATAATTTGTTTAGATTGCTTTTGCTCCTGGCGCTCCCTATGAAAGGTCAAAATACACACAGTGTTTTGTACTTCCAGTACAAAACCTGCAGTTGCTTTTTTTTTTCATAGTAAAGCAATATTTAAAGAGATATTTATTTTGCCCTGCAGATGTAAAAAGAGGGAGAAAATCTACTTCATCAAAGTGAGGTGGCATGTGTCTGGATTCCCTGCATTCTCTGTCACTGGTGGAAATAGAGTGAGGCACCTTTGGAAGGTGATTTAGTCCACAGAAAATCTTGAGTCTGCATAGTAGCACAAGATAGCAAAATCTGGCCCAGCCTGTCTTGTGCGGTAATACTGGGTTGGATATTTCCACAGTAACTAGTCCTGTATTGCAAGAGTTTAACCGTAAGTGCTTGCCTTCAGTCATTGCACCAGATGTTATGGTTTGCATTATCAGAGGAAGAGTTATAAGAATTGTCATCATTTCAAGTGAACAGATGATTAATTTATGACAAGCTTCTTTAGTGGTTTAGATTTTTCCATTTGGATCTGGAATGATTAAACCCAGCTGGCTTTGTTCTCTGTAGGGTCACACCAAGATCAATGCCTTCAACTGGGCCAAGGTTCGAAAGCTGAGCTTCAAGAGGAAACGTTTTCTTATCAAACTGCGGCCTGATGTGAATGTAAGTCCTTGTTAGGAGTTGATGAAGCTGACAGAAGGTTATTTGGTGAATTTCTACTCACTGATCACACGTGGTTTTTAATCACCTCATGAATATTTTAATTGCTTATGTTCACTGTTGGTACTGTGCACATCAACCTGGCAGCTCAGGTGAGCAGTCGTGGCAAAGGACATGTAAACTGAATCAATCATGATAGAATGTCCCAGAGTCATCTTCTGCTTACAACTCTGGTACTGTATCATCAATTCTTAAGGTATAGAATATAATCAACTTCTTCTCATTAACATTCAAACCACTGCTTTATCTCTGTCATATTTGTCAATGAAAGGAGTTTGAGCAATAGCTTTGATACTGACAGGCAGACCAGCAGTGTCTCAATGTTAGAAGGATAGGGCCTGTTAAGCCTGAAAGCCAGTAAGTTGGGAAGAAACTTCTGGGGTTTTTTTCTTTTTTCTTTTTTTTAGCATAGCACCTGATTTGTCAATGCATTTCTCTAATCTATGTTGCTGCCCAGCTTACATTGCAAATACTATCCCAATTTTCAGAGTTCATTCCAGGACACCCTGGAATTCCTTATGGCCAGTCGAGATTTTTGCAAGTCTTTCTGGAAGATCTGTGTGGAGCATCATGCCTTTTTCAGGCTTTTTGAGGAACCTAAACCAAAGCCTAAACCTGTTCTTTTTTCTAGAGGTTCTTCATTTAGGTTCAGGTAAGACATGCATTCTTTCCACCTTTGTTGCCTCTCCATTTCAAAATCACATCCATAATGGTCTAGGATTAAACGTGTTATTTTAAGTTCACCTTTTTTACATTGTAGTTTGCTCCTTCATATTTTCCATTGCATCTTCTCTGCCAGAATAGTGCAAAGAACACTCTGGGGGAAAACCCTGCATTAATTCTGTAGTAGCTGTTGAAAAGTAGCTTTCTGGAGATAAGATATAAAGTATATAGGGTCCAGCTGGTTTTCCACAAGAAAATTCACCTGTGTCCTAAGCAACACTGGCTAGCAATTTTTGGGGATCCTTTGAATCCTCTGCTCCTAGGATGGGGTCTTTCCTATGTACCAGTGTAGGGATTGTTGCATGTCCCTGTGATAAACCCATATTTGTGTAGTTAAAAGCATTGGCTTTATGCTCACAAATGATTTACGTGAGATGACCACCTCTGTTGAGACCAGGTATACCTGTGATATTGTTAGGCCTGTAGGAAAGCTTTCAATAGTTGGGTTATTGTTTTAGGGGTTTTTTTTTTCACTGCACTGGCAGAAGCGTCATTGTAGATATTGCATTGTGTATGCCAGGGGGAAATCCTTTTATTCATACAGTTTATTTTGTTTGTGAAGCTGATACAAGCTGTACAGCCACAAATGCTCTTTGCTGAGATGAATGATGCAGTCTAGATGCCTTGCACAACACAGTGCATATTTAGCCATTCTGACTCTCTTTCCACTTTGTTTGCTGCCTGCAAAATAAATTAAGATGGAAGGACTTACGTTGGGTAAACAAACTATAATTTACTACGTTTCTGCCTGAAGTAAATAGAAAATGGTAGGTGCATTCAACTTACCTCAGGCTGTGGAAAGCAGGTTTTGGCTACATCCTCGACTCACTGTGATCTGTGTTACTACATTCAGTAACCTTTTCCAGGCCCTGAAAGCCTTCAATGAATTGGAAGAATTTGGCTCTCAGTTGAGTGTTCTTGAGGTGTGAGTTTCCTGTGCTGCTTTCAGTTTGCTTTGGAGTTTATAGCTTTGCACAATAGACAGCACTGGGCTTCCTCACTACTTTGCACCCTGTAGCAGAAGGGTGGAAAGGGATTTCCAGCCTAAATCTCTGCAGAAAATGTGTGTTTTATAGTAGCAACCAAAGAATGAAGGAGATGTCAGGGGTTTCATCTTATTTCCAGGGTTTACTAATATCAGATAAGGCTGCTATTTGACTAAAAAGGATTCAAGAATGTATTAATTCATGAAAGGAAAGCTTAACCCCTGCTTCACTTTCCATTGTAGTGACTTCCCAGTAACGTAGTACCCTATAGGGCCCACAAAGTGAATTGAAGCAGTTCTGAAATGGCATCAAAAACTAGCTCCATAGCAAAAAAAAAAGAGACAAGTAATGTGCAGAATGGTAAAATGTGTGTATCTGACCAGGTCCCCTCCTGTATGATCTTAACATGAGTTTCTGCTGGTAGTGACAAATACTTTTCTGGTTGCTGTGACTTAATATGCAAGCCAAACACAAGGTTATGATGACCAGGTGGTATATTGTATTAAGTACTTTAACTCTGACTTTCTTCCAGTGGTCGGACTCAGAAGCAAGTTCTTGACTATGTTAAGGAAGGAGGGCACAAAAAAGTGCAGTTTGAAAGGTGAGAGGAAATAAATTTATTATCCCAATATATTATAATCCAAGAAAAGTAATGATTTCCAGTTAGTTATAGTCTGAGATCTTGGCACTGGTCCAAGGAAGAAAATTCCTTCTCTGCTGGTTTGACTGTTTATCAAATGTGTAATTTCCCATGGTCCTGCATGTTTTGGCAAAAGTTTCATAACTTATAGTTCACTTAAAATCAGTAGTCTTCAATCTGTTTTTCAGCAATGAACATCCTGCTATCACAGGTAACTTTCTCCCAATTTGATTTGCACCCTCTTTGTTGGGATGTGGTTAATGTGTGTGAACAGGCATATTCAGCTCAGAGTAAAACTGAACGTAAGAAAAAGTACAGCCAAACTCAAGGGAGAGGTCTCCAGGGAAACTGAAAGTCTTCTAGCTTGCTCAAGCAGTTCTGTCTGAACTCATCATGCTCATGGTGAGATGAAAGTAATGGCCAAAATGCCACAAAGACCATGACAATACTTCATTGCTTATGATTCATGCTTACCTGATAGACCATTTTTGCTTCAGTGCTTCTCCTTTTTCTTACAGTGGTATGTTTGCAACACATAGCACATTAAAATTTTACAGAAAGGAGGAATGTTAGTCTGTTTTGGAGCAAAATTTTATGAAAGCTGTTATTCAAAGGTTTTGTTTTAAAAGCATGTCTCTTGATTCCTGTTTGTAGGGAAAAAAACCCCTGAAATAGCTCTTTATGTGATTTTCCTTTTATCTCCAGGAAACACAGCAAGATTCATTCCATCAGGAGTCTGACTGCACAGCCTTCAGAACAGCATACAGAGGTGCCAAAACAAGTCAGTGATGTTGATGAAACCCTGGAAATGAAATCCTTTTAAACATTTCTTGTTAGATTACCCTCCACTGATTGCTGTTTTAAAGCCCTAGGAGCGTAGTTTTCTGCTTGTTTACCACTTAGCTGGGAGCTAAGGAGCCCTGGGTGTCATAAGCTTTAGGTTCTGCTGAGTGAAACAGCATTGCTTACAGACAACCAGACACATATAAATAGTGAGCTTGTCTGAGCAGTACTAATGACCATCTGAAAAATTGCAACCCTCAGTGTTGCTGCCAGGGTCCTTGGTTGTAACTATTGCACCTGGGGAAAGCGTAATTGCTTTGCTGAGAGGTCTTGGTTGCCCATTTCAAGGTGTTAGGTTAGTGTTAACCAGGTATTAACCAGGGAAGAGAACAATTATTTCCTCAGAAAAATTGCACCTCTGGCCTTCTAAGCCATTAGCTCTGGTAGATACCATATGTATTAACTCCTGCTGGGAGCTCACAAGTCCAAAAGCCCAGCAGTGGTGAGGCTGCAGCAGCTGCAAGTTCCCAGGTCCCAGCACGGCTGAGCATGTATTCACTGTAGGCACCCACGTGAATGCACACATATAGCACATGAGCACATTGCCACACGTGTAAACACTGAAAAGAGCACTCCCACAAGCACAGACAGTGCCAGTGGCCTCACCCTCTTGGGCTCTGGTTTCTCCAGTTACTGGCATCCAAAACACACCAAACATACGGGCTGATGGCTCTGCAGGGACAGCCTCCAGAGGAGACAGGTCTGGAGGCTTCATTTCCCTGACTTGGTTGTTGTGGTTTCTCCTACTTGCCAGTGTTTTCTATGCTCATCTGTGTCTGTGGAGAGGTGAACCTTTGATCACATAACCTCATGTTAGGTAGACCTTAAAATGTCAGGAGCAAGCTTCTAGGTTAACGCATTTAAGAATGCTACCTGAATCTTCACCTTCTATGCATCATTTCCTTTTGATATTCACAGGCTTTCTCCTTTCTGCAAATTTAGGAACTTCAGAGAATTTTGTAATAGATGGAGCCCATTTCAAATAGCTTGTAGCATTTTAATGTTGCTGAGACAAGCTCAGGTAGATGGAGCATGGCTGCTGGGCAGATGTCTGCAGAAAAGCCAGCCTGTGAACCAGTGGCAGCTATGCTCCAGGGAGTGAATGTAGGGTGCTCAAAAGCCCACACATGACTTTTTAAATGTATCTAAGTAGGCTGTGCAGAATTTGTTTTATGTTTATATCTTTACCTCCAGCTTCTCAGAGTAGTGTGCACAGGTCGGTGTTTTTAGAGTGTTAGTGGCTGCCTTACAGCTTGGAAACACCTAAAATACCCTTTTTACATTATCACTGCATAGTGTACCTTCTCTTCCCTTGTTTAGCCTATGGGGTTTTTTTCTGTTCTTCCAGATCAGAAACCTCTTTGGTTTTTGGGGTGGTTTTTTTTTTGGTTTGTTTTTTTTTAATTCTAATTTGTTTTAAGGCTTGGGTTACCTCTTTTCTTTCCAAGAGACTCCTGTGTTGCTGCAGATGCGAAATTCTTGTGCATAATTACATGCAGCCTTTTCCCTCTGGCTCCCATCCCTCTCAAACCTCTTCCCTCCCACCCTTCCTCCCCTTTTGTCCTTCCCTTTGTCTCCCCTTTGCCTTCCCTCTATCTTTCCAGACTGCTAGAGCCTATGGAGACAGCAATGATGCTGCAGCAGTGCAGAGCTGCCGGCAAGGCAAGGAGCTGAAATCTTCCACAGAAGACACTGGACAGCACAAGAGCCCTTCCTTGAAGAAGAGTCCAAAGGAAGGCAGAAAGGTGGATGGAGCAGTGGTCTCAGCAGTGGAGGAAGAAGAGGAGCCTGCCAAGGATAAGATGCAGCAGAACAGACCTCAATCACAGCAGCCAAGCACAGGTCCAGCTTCCAGGGCTGCTCATGGCAGCAGCACCTCCATTCCTTTCATTGACTGCAGTGATGTAGATAGCGAGTATGATCTCCTCAGAGGACAAATAACCCGGTCATATTCCCAAACAAATGACAATTATGAGGGTGATTTGACCAGTGGTGCCTATATTCACTACAGAGATGAAAATCGCAATAGAACTAGGTATAGGGACTCCTCAGCTTCTCTAAAGTCTTCCCAGTATCTCTCTGAAGAGTACCTTGATGATAACACAGCTAATCTCTCCTTCTACACTGGGGGAAGCCCCAGGATGCCAAGGCATAGCTCTCTGGTTGATGAAATGTTTAGGGGGCCGGGAAGCCGTAGTCCACTGGCCTCTCCATTGCCTCCCAGCAGCAAAGAGTCCAGCCCTAACATGAGCCTGAGCAGAACTGGCTCTCAGGGTTATGTCTCAGAAAATGGGCACGACTGCAGGGCGAGGACTGGCGAGGAGGACAGCCATGCCACTAACTGCCATGGGTATTGCAGATATTCTCCAGGCTCTCAACGGCCTCGTGCACAGAAAACCCATAATCTCTGCAATAAGTCAGTCACAGATCCGTTTATCCTAAGCCAGATATCCTCAACCCCTGCGCAGGAGTATAGATCAGAGAGATACTGCAGAGGAGGTGGGGTGGCTAAGATGTCTTCTCCAGAAGGCAAAATGATGGCCAATGGTATTCCAGCTGGGGCACAGTCAAAGCAGAGCCCGGTGATGCAGTCGCTGCGTGCCAGTGGCATGATGGATCACATGGCTGCCATCCAGATGATGGAGGGCTCCACCAGCAGTGGGACGGAATCCAGTGATTCTGACTCAGAAGTCATTAATCCCTTCACTCACCCCCTGGTGTTTGGAAACCCCGTTGTGCTGAGCTCCTCTCCCATGCCTAGAAATAAGTACTCCTTTGGAAGCCTTCAGCTTGATGAGGAGGTAGAGGAGGATGTGTCTGTCGGCCTCAGTGATGAAGATGGTTTGCAGGTCTTCAGCTGCTAGGCACCAGCGTGTGTGAGACCAGGGGATACTGTGGCTGCTCAGTGGTGTGGTTGCATCTCCTGGGGCTCATGATGAGTGGCTGGTGATAATTTCAGGTGCATGGGCTATTTCAGACATCATTGTTGTACAGGCCAGCCAGAGGGAAAGGATGCTAGAACACAATAATAAGTCTCAGTGATGCTTAACAGTTTGCATCTCCTCTGAAAGGCAGGAGGAGAGGAAAATTATTACTGATTTAGGTACCTCTATAAGACTTTATACACTCTCCTCTTCTTTGTGTGAAGTCTTGTTTTAGGTCTGTATTGTAGCTGCTTTGATATTTGACTAGTTATTTTGACAAAACAAACAATCAAATCAAGTAGGTACATTGTGCTCTTTTATATGTCTGTTACAATCTTTTTCTCTCCATATAAGGAGAGCAACTTATGAGTGCCTCAACAGAGTTAGGAGAAAAAAAAATAACTTGCAGCCAAATGCAGGCAGCTTGATATTCAAGACCAGGACTTGTTGAAATCTTGAAATATGCTGGAAATTTTTTTTCATAGCAAGAATGTGTCTGGTCTGCTCTTCTTCATAACTAATTTTATAATCTGATGAACTGAGGGTACAAATCAGGCATGTATAGAATTACAGTATTGTCTTTTTATTCAGTGGGTTAAACAGGGTGATTTGGTGATGGAAATTTTGAAATGCCAAACTCTTCCTTGGGCAAGAAAAAGAATAGGATAAAAGATACAATTCAAGTGAAAAAAGCTTTGATCAAAACAGCTCTAATGAAGAGTGATATGAATATTACTTGCAAGGCAATCCTTTCTATCCTTTATCAGTTAAATATAGAGATATATTGCAAGAAATTTTTAATTGCTTATACTTTCAGTGAAATTATTATAGAGACATCTAAGTTTTGTGGTGGGTGGTTTGGAGATGGTGACTGTTTTATTTTTTGCTTTGATCACAAAAAATCTTTTTCTGTGCAGGATCCAATTACTCTGTCATAGGCTACTTTTTTAGTAGTGCCACCTCAGAAATTTTTCATCCCCTGACAAGAGAATGATAGGAGTACCTGTGCTCCAGGGTGATGGTCTTCTGTTCTATCCATAGAGTGGATATGCAGAGAAGGACAAAGAGAATAATTCTGTGTATACTTGCTTTTCACAGGCTAAAAGAATTGAGAATTAAAGTATCCTAATAAAATCTGATGTTAGTTTCTCCAAGTAAAGTAAGAAAATCAAGATGAAAGGTCCTCTGTATGGAAACTGTTCTACAGTTACTAGAGCTGGGAGACAAGATGTGCTCTTTATAATTGGCCTTATTTTTAACTTTTATATATTTTTCTTGTCTAAGGATGAAAATAAATCCCAGAATTGTAACTGACGAACAGCAGCATTGACTGAACTGCAGGTCACTCCCAGTGATCTGCATCATGCAGTTCATGCATGTAGCAATGATTAATCCATTCACATAATTACCAATGAAAAAGTTACAGGACTTTGTAAATTTAAACAATATAAAATTTTTCAAGATTGTTTTTACAAAAATTATAAAATGAGAAGTCTTTTTAATTTTTCTAATGCCTTGGTCTATGCACACTTTAACAGAGTTTAATCTGAGTGAAGGATATTTAAAAATATACCTACAGTAGTTAGACATGTGTTGTTGTATACTTAACTGTTTTGAAAGTAAAATATATCTTTGTGTACATATAAGTATCAACTCTCTCACTACTTTAAAGTGTTGGTTTTCTTAGAGATTAGATACCTCATTCTTGAACAGGAATCATTTAAAGCATCTCTTTAGATACTGATATTTTGGGGACAGGGAATACTCTCATTTATTCCTGTAGTTAAAGGCATGAGTCTACAAACAGTGAGATTGATAATTAGGGAAAAGCTTGCTTGTATATGATTCTAAAAGAGGATGGTTTGTGTTTTGGATTTAGAATAGCTGTAAAATAATTGCCTTGAAGTTCACAGTATATAAGATGAAATGTAAGTAGTTGAAGCTCACATCAGCAAATAGTGTGAGCATGGGAAGGTGGGTGCATGACTCTCCTTTTGATTTATTTTTTATTGCCTGTGCAGCAAAAGTATCAGTAGGTATAAAGTAAAGTAATAGCAGTTTGGACAGATTAATTAATTGCTTCATTAGCCAGTAAAATTAGAGTTCAAGTAATGGACTTTCAGCTAAAGGATTTGTAGTCATTTCTGCTACTTAGAAAAAGTGAACAGATTTCACATTCACTTTGGATGCAGATGAATATAAAATTTTATAAGTAGTGTTTGCTATTTTGCATCCTTTCAGATGTTTCCAGACCTGGTTCTTCTCTCATATGCCTACAAAGATGCTAAATTCATAACTTTTTAAGAACAGACCCACTGGGTAGCTGGAGTTAGCCTAGTTTCTAATAAAGTATCTCAACAGCTTTTCTTTTCCCACTTCAATATTATCCTCAAAAATGCAATATGAGGAGTTTTCTGTCTTCTGGCATTTTTTCAGCTTTTAGTGGTGAAGTAGTGTTTGTTTTAACACATGGAATTCTTCCAGTTAAAAGAAATAAAGTTTATAAATTACATAGGAAATAATTTCATTTAGGATTAATTACCTCTGCAGCATTCTAATGCCAGTGAAGCTCCGTTTAATATCAGCAGACAAGGTTGTAATTAAAGCAGTCTGTGGGCCAAATTCCTCCACCAGACATGTGGTTCATGTCTGAGCCCTTGCCAAGAATGGTGAAGTGAGAAAGGAGTTTTAAACGTATATTTTTAAATAGGATCAGGCCCCTTAGAGTTCATTTGGGAATTTGTTTCTGTGGGACAATCAAAAGGACCTTGCAGAAAAAGAGCAGAAACCTTTAGGGCAAGACTGCAAATGAGATGAGATGGAGGAATTCTTGTCCTGGCTCACAAAGTGCTCATGGTAAGAGGAGCTTGTCAGTTCTAGTTTGTTGTTGCAAACATTTATTAGTTTGAATACACTACAACAGTAGTGATCTAAGCAGTGATCTTTGTCTCAAGTATAGCAGGTAGTTACAGACAGAGTAACTAACAGATTCTCCCACCAATTCCAGTAGACTTTGGAATGTGGCTGATGGTATTTTTGATTCACTGGTCTAAAATTGTTATTGTTAATAATGAACTTCCAGTCCCATACTCACCAAGTGCCCAGATGTCCTTAGGCAGTTGGTACAAATGAGGCAGCTCACTCCCAGCAAGACTGAGCAGCTATGTCCAGTCTGAACTGTGTAGTCCTGAATCACCCATCTCCAGTCTTTCCAGAGGGTGTGGAGGAAGCCTCTTGTTGGGTTGATTAATTCAACTCTGTCTAGTTTACTAGTTGGGTAAATATGGAGGTGAGTTGCAAAATCAGTTAGGGGTTTGTCCATAATAATGTGCAGATCTAGGTAATCTCTGGATAAAAGACCCTCTTTTTAATTAAATTAATTCTTTGCTATTCCAACTACTTAACCACATTCAGCCATCCTCTACAATGGCAGTGGAAAGGTCATATCAGACAATTTTAACGTTTCTCCTATTCAGCAGCAGCTGAAACTTGTGATGTCCTCTTGGCATCTTCTAGATTTTTTTTTCATGGTATTATTTCCTAGAATCTAGTTCTCCTCAGTGACTCAGGATATTAAATCTGTCAATAAATAGATGAAGGAAAGATGGACAGTAGCAAGTTGTTGTAGGAGCCAAGAACTGCATGGGATATTCCAGGTGTGGAGCTTTGGATAATTGCTACCTGAATGGCCTAGACTGCACTCTTTTCAGTTTTAAGTCCATATCCCCTAGCAAACTTACTTGTGCATGGCAGAGAGAAGTGTTCTCTAAAGATGATTTGCACCAGGTGCTGCCATTTCACCCATGGCTCATAGCCTGCTTAACAGGCACCATCCTACTAACCATTGCAGTGCACACTGAGTACAGATTATATCAAAGAAAAACTCGAGAAATTCCCAGAGGTAAAAAATTTCAACATGTGACTGAAAGTTTTTGAGTTTGCTGTATTCTCATTTACCTTACTATGCTATACAGAGCTGAGTTATAGGTAGATGAGCATAATGAAAGAATTGCATGTCAATAGTTTGAAAAATCGTATCACTCTATTAGTTTTCTTCAAGATTAAAGGGCATGCAAAGCTAGAAAGAATTTTCTCCACAGAGCAGCATTGGTAATGGTGAGTGTAATCAGTAGAACCCAGTAAAGAGTGAAAAAAAATGGTTTGTGAATTAGTTCACTAAATGGGGCCAGTATTACTTGACCAGACTGCTTCAGGACCTGCATTTTCTCCCCTGAATAAATATTGCAGGACAGGTTTTTATTTGCAGTGAGGCTTTTATTAGTTAAAGCAGCTCTGTTCATTCTGAAGCAAGGGCATTCACGCCAGAAGTTCCTGTTCTGACCTCTCTATCTGTACATGCAAGTACTTGGTGGTGACCAGAGAAAGTCAAATGGTGAGTGGGTGAGACAGATCTAAAAGCTGTTTAAAAGCCCCTTTTTTTTCTTCACTAAGAAGCAGAGATGTTTTAGGTTCTGTCCTCTTCAGTCCCACGATAAGCACACATAGGGTCTCTGTAAACAGAAGTTTCTTCTGGGGAACTCCAGGAAGACAAGGAAAAGAAAAGAATAAAAAACATCTTAAGCACACAAAAAAAATCTAGCCCTATTTATTTGCAGTTGCCTTTGGCATAATGTGCTTTCCACTCTTTTTCTGAGAGTTTCAAGTCCCTGTAGTTTGATAGGGTACTCAGAGAGCAAGAATTATGTTGATCAGTTGAACTGATGAAGCAGACCCAATTTTGAATTTTGGTTAAGCCGGTGATTCAGATCTCATTAGTATGATCTACATGTAATTAGCATGAACTGTGGTTATTTCTGGAACAGTTCTCTAACAGAAAAAAGGATGCCTGACCTATAAATTCTGTCAAATTCCGTGTTTGTTTAACTAATCTCATTTGTCTTAATGAGCCGTTAGACTGCTGTCAGAGGTGACTTTAGAATGAAATTTTAATTGCTGCAATTTAACTTCTAATGATGAAAAACAAATTACCAATCCAAGTTTTTCCTGACTTCCACACATGTTTGAGGAAGGTGGGTGTCCCAGCCTTGTGCACAGAAATGTGGATCACTGGAGAATCCCTGTCATTCAGCAGCATGGTTGTCACTAGCTGGAAAGAGCAGTGAATGTGAAGGAAAGAGGTTCTCTGTCCAAGCATGTAATAAAGTGAAATAAGCCAAAATCCCTTTTAGTCTTCCAATAATGCTTCTCTCTCTCTGTCTCTCTCCCTCTCTCTCTCTCTCTCTCTCTCTCTGTCTCTCTCTCTCTGAATAATGTAGTTTCTTAAGGCAGCTTCTGTATACTTTAGCTCATCTCTTTCCTCTTCATTTAGGGGGTCAATCCTCTTCTCCGTAAAATAATAAGAGAAACCCTAAATATACGAAGGAAATTGAATCTTCTGGAACGATTTTTAATATGTAGGCCTTTCTTTTGTTAGCTGCTGTCAGACACAAGTGGTAGGAGAAGAGTCCTTTTCTCAGAAATTCAGCTGCTTGGTGGTGATGGTTGTGGGTCTTCTGATGGTAGGTGGCAGATGCAGAGTGTTAACATCATGAGGCCCCAAGGCTCCCATCACCTGGTGTGTAACTTTTCTCAAATGTCAGTAGCAGGGGACTCTGGTTTCAGTCAAGCTACGTTAGGAAAAATTTTTGCCCGTACTGTCAGGTTCTAGAAAGGATTGAAATTTAAATCCTAGGAAACTGACATCAGCAAAATCTTTCCTCTTCTGTTTCTCTAGTTTCTATAGTTACTGGAGTATGCCTAGACAAAGGCACATATCTTAGTTACTTATCTGTAAAGGAAATAATTGTTGTGCAACATGTGCATCCTGAGCAAAGTTATCTTCTGTGTTCCTCCCTGTGGTTAGGCTGTGTGGTGCCATTGATATTTTTCAATACAGAATTTCTAGTTAAAAATCAAAGGCATCATATGAGCAAAAATCCTAGTTTGGGTGACATGTAGCAGTTTTACAGAGTGTTTTGTCTTTTGTTCTAATTCCGTGTTCTATAAAGAGCATGTAGAATAAGCTTGGTTTATGTTGTTTGTTATTAAAAGCAGTGAGCACTTTCTTTTAAATGTTACAAAATCTGGAAATCCTTTATGCCTGGCTGAGCAATGTATTCACAGGCACGTTTTTCACAAGTGTGTGTGTAAATAATGGTGGTGTTATTACAGTAAAGGGAGTAAAGACTATAGGATCATAAATTTGCATGACATAATGGTAAATAGTTTGCTTAAAAATGGTTGTAGTTTTAAGATGTAATTTTTGTTGATGATTTTTTTTGGGTAAATTTTGGCCCCTAAGAACCATAAAAATCTACAGTTGACACTGATAAAAATCAAGTCTAAAGGCAGTAATGATACAGCTGTCACTGACTGAGCATGGAAGGTTGAAGGAAAATGAATGCTTTCTGATTCGAGAGCTTTCAAGCTTGTTAAAATTAGATTAGATGCTTTCTTTAAAATGCTGCAAATCTGGTTTTGAGAAGAGAACAGGCTTTTGCCTTTGATGGTTTTCAGCAAGATCAGAGGTAGTTCTTTCTGTTTAGTTCAGAGAATGTTAGAGCTCATGCCTGTTGCTTTTCCACGAAGCACTTAAAAATATTTGATTAACTGAATCCTTGTATTTCCCTTTTCCTGCTAAAAAAATCACCTGGGCCCACTAACAAAAGTACATAAGCTTGGCAGTGTTCACTTACCCTGCCCTTTCCTGACTTCTGTGTGTGCACATGCATAGATTTTTTAAAAATAAATCTCAGTAATAAAAATTAATTTTTAAGATTGGCAGTGCTGGGGACTTCATTCTCATTTTTGTCATTTGTTTAATACCTTTTAAAGAAAAACATTTTTTGTTTCATTGTATGCACTGTTTTGTCAGCATGTACCTCTCTGGGAGAAAAAGCCTTTTCAATGTTCTGTCTATCCTCAAAGCATGGTATATCTTCTGTTCCTTGCATTGTTTGGAGCACTGTCTCAATGTCCTTTTACTGCAGAAATGCCTATTTTGTATTTGGAGTACCTGATTCCTCCTGTTACAGTGATCCTGCCTCACGGAGCACTCCTCGCCTCAGAATTAATGAAAACTCTCGCCAGGTTGTGACTCTCAGGTTGAGAAACCACACCATGCTGAGGAGCAAAAGAGAAGAAGGGAGCGAAAGGTCTCTTTTTGCAGGGCATTTGGGCTTCACTGGGCACAATCAGATTGCCCTTCATTTCCTAGTGAAGGCTGCACCCAGCAGTGCAGGCTGTGTGCCGTGGTGGCTCGTAAGCAGGATCACTGCAGTGCTGGGGAGGTGTCTTGGTGGAATGGACAGTATCTGTGGCTTTAGCTTACATGGGGGCTGAAGGTTTCCAGTTCTATTGTAGCACTGTGTCACGTTGGTTTAAAGGCAAACAAAGGCAAACTAACCCTAACCCCGGGTACAACAGGAAAACCTTCTGTAGGTCGCTCCATTTCTGTCTGGAGAGATCAAGGCTAGACAAAGGACTGATGCCCAGTGACCTTGCATTCTCCCCAGACTGTAATGCTCACTCTTTGTTCTTAACATGTGAGTAGACCCTGATGTAGGCCAACAGCAGTTACTGTCTGATTTCACCCTCACCGCTGTCTAATACTGCAGTACACCAATAAAGCATGGACCTTTACCAGCTGGAGAGGTTGCTGGCTACTAAACCAACTCCAAGCTTGATGAGACTCTAAGCATGTCAAGCCATTTAACTGTGTATGCATGGAATTAATTTTTTTATTATTATTTTTAGTTTCACCTGTACCTGAAGGCTTTTACTCATTCTAACTGGTATTTTGCTGTAAAACTGTCACTGGTTTAATTGTTCTGTCCAATTGCTGGCTGATGCTTTGTCCGAAATATGAGGAAATTGGTTCATTGAGAAGGTGCACCATTTTCCCAAATTCTGCTCACTGCTGTGGGCGTACATTTTGCAGCTGTGAAGTCAAAGTGAACCTTTCTTCTTCTCAGGCTCCTCTTCAAGCCAGGCAGAGTTAGTGGTTATGTGTGACATTGGATTTCTTCACAAGCTTGCTTTTAATTCCTGTTCCTCCTCAAAATCTTTGGTACTGCATTCAGGGATGTTTGTACATTAATTTACAGCTATTGTGTAACTATTTTTCTAACTAACAAACTGTATCCACTGCTCCAGCTTGATTCATGTATTGGGGAAGAGAAGTGCAGCTTGATGAACTGGTTTCCCTCAAGCTTTTGTGGAAGCCAGTGGGATTTTTTTCCTTACATTGAGGGAGAACAGAGCAGAATCTCTATCCCATAACTCTTCAGCAGCATGACTGTGCCTGGTTCACAGCTGGAGAGGGAAGGGATGGACACCATTATTAAACTCTTCTTCAATCTAAGGTACTTTATTGATTGGTGAAGTGCATATGAAAACTTCTGCTGCTTTATCTGGTGCTGTCTCTCCCCCATGCCACATATCTTCTCTGACCAAAACATTTAGATGCACATTAGAGCTATGCACTAATTTCACCACTGTGAAAATGGAAAATTAAGCTAGATTGTGTCGCCGCAGCAGTGGCAGCTCTGTCAGATACCTTCTTATTAAAGAGCCTTCATAAGTGATATGTTAAGTAATGTCAAGGAGAAAGGGGAAACAACTTGGGTTTCATCTGCCAGACTGGAGTTTTAGAAAACACTGATCTGACGTTAAAGTTGAGTAACTGAGATATGGATGTCACAGTCCTCCCCTTACTGCAGAGCAGGCCATGGAGCAGGAGCAAGAGAATAAGCCCTGCAACATTCCAGGTAATGAGAAGGGTGCTTTTCTGGCTCTCAATATGTTTTTAATTTATAATAATAATAACAACCTTGAGAACAATAAAACTCTCAAGAGTTGACTTGATGAGATCTTAAAACGGTACATGAAGTTTTCCAGCAGAATTTCAGTCACCTTTAATAATGGTTGAGGTTTTCTCTCACTTTCCATAACTGAGTCATTATCACTTCTTGGTACTCCACAGAAAAGGAGCATTCCCATGAGCATCTTAACACTACTGTACTCTTCCACTCTGTTAAAAAACACTGTGTATGAATGGGAACTGTTCCTTTTTAAGTTGATGCAGAACACTAAATGGCGTGAGTTTGTTATTCTGCAGTTGCAGAAGAAAAGGAATGGAGGAGGATACACTCAGGATACACTGATTCCCGTTTGTCTCCCTCACAAAGAGGAGAGCTCCCCTGTGTTAGGTTCATTTCTAACCAGAGATTTCAAGTCATCTCATGCTGCCTACGTAGTGAAGAAAGGGGCAGCAGGCAGTTCAGGCCACCTGTGGTGTGAATTGGCCTCTGGGAGAGACTTCCTTCATCATGTGGAAAATACTGATTGTAATTGTTTTTAACTTTGATATGAGCCATGTTTAGAGCAGTGTCACTCAGCCCAACACTCCATAGCACCACCCTCAGCCCCTGTGGGCTCACAGCTCTGTGTGACAGGAGCCAAGAGCATCACCGGTACAGTGAGCGGGATGGATCACGTCTGGTGGCCGAGGGCAAAGCCCAGCCTGCCCCTCTCTAGCAGGGCACCCACAGCTTGCCAGCACTCTGTGCCTTCCTATCCCCAAACTGCAGCAAGCAGCTGGTGTGTATTTTGACAAAGGTGAGGCTGTTAAGTATTTGATTGTAGCTGCTGGCTTCTTTTTGTGTAGCACATGGAATATGTATGTTGGTTGGGAGAGATTTGAGACACGTGTAAAGCTAGGAAGATAACCCATTCTTTCATGTCCTGTGGCCATGTAAAATGCCATTGGCATTTCATAGATTTTTTTTTTCTCAAGTTAGATTTCAATCTATCTTCAATAGATTTCAATCAAGTTTTGGTTCTTTTGTTACCTTCCCTACTGCAGCACTTTTCTCTGGTGTCAGTGGAACAAAGAACCACTCCAGGTATTTCAGCATTGATGGTAAAATCTGGCATGCCATGGTAAAGTGCATTGTCATTATTTGCCACTGTCATCAACCAGTGTTGGTTTCTCTTCTTAAACCCATACTAAGAAAATAATTGAAGCACATGCATAATAATTCCTACCCACTCCTCCAAGGATGTAATTTTAGTATATACTTAAATAATCCTCAGATAAACATTCTTTTGTGCTTTCTCTTGGTTTGTGTGTATACAGCTGACTCCATTAAATTTGAAAAATGGCCCAATTCTGAATCTAAATAAAAATCACTTCAAGTATGAGCAAAGACAGTTCCATGTTACCATCTGCAAACTATTTAGGCCTCCAGTGTGCAGTAGCATTTGCTATCTGGCACATGACATGCTAATAATTGCCTGCCAATCCATGAATCCTTTAGGGTGAATTGTAAGGGATTTCAGTACCTTGTAAATAGGATTGGTCTTCTCCCTTCTGCTTCTGTTTATATTCTGCAGTTTGTAGTTGATGAGTAGAGCCTGTATGAATATACTCTTCTGTGGCAGATCAGATGAAACACTTTGTTAATTGAGGTTATTTATTCCTCACCTCTGTGAAAAAGAGAAAGTGGCTTTGCAGCACTGCCATGACCCATCAGCATGACACGTGTCCTGACTGATTGGTGATGGGGGAGGGAAGAACCTCCATTTTCATTTCTTCATGGCTTACTGACTTTTTCACACCAAACTGAACTTGTTTCCCACATTTCCCAGAGCAACATCCCGTGTGTTGATATCTGTGTTGGTTGTAATTAGGCCCCAGAATGTTCCAATGTAAGGACATTTTGAGGTCCTTTTGTAATGCAGCCACTTTCTTATAACTAGATTCAATTTTCAATAGTTCAGTGTATTGGCAGGTGGGGTCTGAGTGAGCTCTTGCTTGTGGGTGGTGGTGGTGGTGGTTGGGTTTGCTCACTGCTCATGCAGTGGTACCAAAAGGGAGGGTGCAGCATTTCAGCTTGCTGCAAAATAACTTTGAGAACGTCAGTGATGCATTGACATGCAAAGTCTTGTATCAGTTGGGTGTATACACAGTGCTGTGAGCCACCAGGCACATTTTTTATTATACTTTCCATAATACTTTTCCCAGGTTAATGTCTTCCAACTGTAAGATAGGGCATCTTTCTAATTCATTGTCCTTTTGATATTTTGTAGTTTGAAATACTTGAGTTGTACTGATAAAAGTTGCAGTACATCAGAGCTTAGATCTAGGATTATAGATAGGTAGGTAGATATGTCAATATATCTATCTATCACAGATAGGTGCTATTTAACTCCTAGACTACAATGCTGTGAACTTCTCACAGAGGTGCAAATCATTTATTCGCTGTCGTATGACAGGCATAGTGCCAGAATTTCTTTGTTTCCACGTTTGAGGTGATATCACTTTTCTTATGTCTTTTGTAATGTAGTTAAGTACTTTTAACCTTACAACCTTGCTATTAATCTGTTTCACTATTTCTCAATGATGAATTCCATTTCTTTGGAAAATACTGTATACAGTTGTGTGCTAGTGTCAATAAAATTGACATTTGTGTAACAAGCTGTGGCATTTTCTCAAGTTTCACTGAACATTGATTTAGTGTAAAACTGTTGGTAAATCCTTTCTTGCTAGCTGTAATAATACAGACCTTTATTTCAGACAAATACTGCTTTGACTTTGATTTTTAATAGGCTACATAACTGTCATGATTACATAAACTCCTAACTGTGCTGTTTTTTCCTTCTCTTTTCAAAGGAATGATTTATAAACATGAACTGGTTTGGAACTGGAAAACATTAATGTTCTAGCAATAAAGCTTGAGTTCTTCCAGAAAATAAATAGGTTTTACTACTGGCCTAATTATATTTATTTTATATTATATTTAATGGAGTATCTCAGCTTTGGTTTTTTAGCAACAGGAACATTTACCTATCATAATTTAGGGAGGACATAATCACATGATAGTAAATTGTATTTGACCCTAATTATATACGGTGATGTATGTGTTTTACATTTCATCTTAGACAGCCTGTTAGCTGTGGTAGTCAAGAGCTTGTCACATTTTTTTTTGGTTGGATTTTAATGTATGATGCCAAAATGGCACAGACTGTAAATGTTCTTCCACATGACAGATTCTTCTTCTAAAACAGGTTTAGATTGTCAGATGTATGGAGGAGGGGATAACTGGGAGAAGACTGGGAATTTTTGGCAAACTTTCTTTCTGTGCAGTCATTAATCTGGCTGCCTCCCAGAAGACAAAATGCTAATTTCAGTAATTTAATCTAGTGTATATGAATCCATGGAAGTGTAATTAATTGTCTAATTCTTTAATATTTTTAATCCAAAATGAAATGGGACTTTATATCTGTGAAAATCTGAAATTGTCATGCTTTGTGCATTAAAAGTATTCTTTTCTTATGTAAATGTAATGCTAGCATTTCCATCCCAAACAATCAGAGGAGCATGGAAAGACTTACAAGGTATAATATACATACTCGTGTTGTGTGTAGAAATTGGGGAACTAGTAGTTTTCTCCCTTCATGTTAGATCTGACTGATCTTAGCAGCAACACTTCTGTAGAAAGTCATCCTTTTTCTCTAGACCTCAACTAGATAAATTGTACTAACTTGTCCTGTAGTTCCCTATGAAATACTGATTTGAGTGTTTGAAGTTCTACCTTGCTGGAAAGAATGGCACTCCTGGAACAATTACTGTATTGTTGTATTTATTCTCTTTCTATAGAGTGGATTGCAATGATGAAATGTTTTATACTAAGTCGATGTTTAGAATCATAGGATGGCCTGGGTTGGATGGGACCTTAAAGATCTCCTAGCTCCAACCCCCTGCCATGGGCCCGAGCACCTTTCACTAGACCAGGTTCTTCAGAGCTCCCTCCAGCCTGGCCTTGGGCACTGCCAGGGATGGGACAGCCACAGCTTCCCTGAGAAAGCTGTTCTAGTGCCTCACCCCTCCCACAGTAAAGAACTGCAGCTCAGTCATCTGTGCCTTGATTCCTTCCCGACAGAGATAGTCATTTCAGCCAGCTTTATCAGCTAAAAGACACTTAGCCAGTCCCATGGTGAATGCAAGTGGATGTACTTCCTCTGGCTTCAAGGCCATTTGGGCTAGTTTGAGGACCCTGATGGCTATGTCTTGTAGCATAATTTCACATGCTGCAATTTAAGATTATATCTCCTTGTGGTACTTTCTTGTCCTAATTGATTTCTCTTTTATCATTTTTCTTAGCAGGTTCTCTGACTGGCAGCCCTCACCTTTCAGAGCTTTCCATCAATTCCCAAGGAGGACCATCAGTGGCAAATATGACTTTATCTCCAAACTTGAGCCCTGATGCCAAGCAGTCATCTCCCTTGGTCAGCCCTTTGCTGAATGACCCGTCATGCATCAGGGCTGATGATGAGGAAGAGGTCAAAAGAAAGGTAGCGTGAATGAAGTTGGCCTTGTTTGTCTTCTGTCTGATGTGTTGTGATAAATCTGGGTCGTTCCTGTTGCTCCTGAGGTTTCAAGCAACCTCAGGAGCTTATTTGGACGGGGTCTCCTATAAATCTTAACTTGGTTTTGAGAAGTGAATTTGGTAGTTTGTTGTAACAAAAGTCATCTCCATTGTCTTACTGGAGAGAAAACTTCCAGGTGACAGAAAGAAAAGGAACAGTGTTGAGCCTGTTGTGGGAATATCCAACCCAGGCTCTCCAGTCTGTCTCTGCTGAGAGCACCACTGGGAGCATCTGGTTGTGGGAGTAGAAAATGCTCTCTTTGAGCCACAGCCTGCAGCGATCAGCTGGGAGTGCTTGGCTCAGACCCATCATTGCAGCAAAGCCATAAGGAAGCATCACATCCAAAACTGCTTTCTGAAGATAAAGTGTTTGTCTGAGCTGGGGTGCTCTGGGTGCCTGCTGGCTCATCCCTCCTCTGCTGCTGGGTGAGAGGGGCTTCCTTTTGTCCTTCTGTGCCTGCCTTTTTCTCCTCATCTTGGGGCATCTCAGGAGGGGGAAAGAAGCTCTGATGGCTTTGCTTAGAGGTGGGAGTTTGTGTAAGGAAGATGTCTTTTCCCTCTGTGCATAGTTAGCAAGATGAATGAAAGAAATTTGAGAAGAAGAAAATCCGAGAATCACTTAATGGAGCCAGGACTCTGTGGCGGTCCCAGACAGAGCAGCCAGTGGCTGTGTACAGCACCTGATGGTGGTTCCTGGGGTGCATTCTGGCTGGGAAGTGCCCACACAGACTCCCTTTGCAGGGCATTCACAGTGTTTCCACTGCATCATTTGTCTTCAGGGAGGAAACGAAGGAAAAATATATATGGATGTTTTTTTCTTAATTTTTGCTTCCTGAGCAACACAGAGGAAGACCAGCTGGGTTCCTTTGGCTCTTCAGAGTTAAGAAACTTTAAATCTGTAGCATAATCTAAAATACTTCCCTTCTCCCACTGTTAGGTTGTTCAGCCAACAAAATCTTACAGGTCTGAATTTTTTTGGAAGTATTTTTCCTGTGGATTACCATCCTGATGACGAAACTTAAAATAATCAGACACAAATATTTGTTGTTTTGTTAAATTTGACGCTTGATTTGATTGGTCATTTAGCCTACAAAGGATTTCTTCTTGAACTTCACTACATGTCCTGCTCCAGAAATAAACTGAAAGGAGCATCAGCACCCCAAAGCAGTAGAAATCATCTTGGCAGAAAAAAAGTCTCTCAAAAACCCACGGGAAGTTCTCTTGTGTTTGCAGGGAAGGGCTGCTTTTAGGGCTTCAGGGCTTAGGAACATTCAAGGATGAGTCACAGCATAACCACAAGCAAGGGTCACTGGTTTGTAGCTCTCTTTGTGATTTATTATCTACAATTTTTTTCCTCCATAAAAGCAGAGGAAAACCTAATGTGCTTGCAATTCACAGAGGTTCCCAACTGAGAAAGCTTACTTCATTGCTAAAGAAGTGGCGACCACGGAGCGAACATACCTGAAGGACCTTGAAGTCATCACATCGGTATGTTTGCTTGAGCCTGACTCACAGAACACGTGAAGCTCTGGGCAGGGGTGCTATTTCATCTGCTCCATTTAACATCCTTGATCTGTGCTGTTTTTATATTCTGCACTGTAGTTACTCTTTGCTGTGCAGGGCAGTTCTCCTCCAGGGAGGAAGTGACACAGGAATCAGAGAGCAGAGGTTTGCTCTGTGGTTAGTAACATGTGCTAAGAAACTGTATCAGGTTGAGGAACTTGGGACACACTTCAGTTATGTTTTCTGCTCTCATGCTTTGTGGTTATAATTACTAAAAATGCCTGTGGGTTTTCAATGACTTCTCTTAAAACTGAAGTAGCTCCTTAGGGGCACATATAAATGTTTTCTACTGCATTAAACGCCTTCCGTTTAACATGAAATATTGCAGAGTACCTTTTTGAATGATTCTGATTTTTCAGAAAGTGAAACTGTGTGTTAAATGAGTCATTCCTCTGTAGCATCTGATCAGAGTGTGTTTGTTAAAATCACCAAGGCAAATTGCTGCCATCTCTGCACACAGAGTAACAGTCTTGTTTCACTTCTGAGAATAATGTGTGCAAGATCTGGTCTGAAACAACCATTTTTCTGTGAAAGGCACTGGATCCAAACCCCTTCATGGCATTTTGGCCAGCTCCAGACCTCTCAGCTCTTAATCACCTGGTGAGGTGCATTACCCACTCTTGTGTTGAGTGTTGTGGTAAGGAGAACATGCTTCAGGAGAGAGTGTTGGGACCAGCTGGGAACCAGGGACACACTTTCTCCTCAGCATCTTCTCTGTTCCAGGATCCCACGTGACAGATGCAGCTAATCAGACCCCAGCTTAGACAGAGCCAATATAGCATGTTTTTTACAGGCAGCAGAGTAGCTGTGGCCCCACTGCTACTTACCCTTGCTTTTTGGGAAGCCAGCCTGCTGAGAGAAGAGGCCAGGTTCTCTGGGACAAGTCTGCAGTCATTGCTGTAGTCTCAACAGCAGATATGCTGTTTTCATCTAATATTTCACTCAGTGGCAGCAGTAACATAAAATTTTAGCTCTTCAGGGCTAAAGCCCATTTCCCACCCCATCCTCTCATTCTTGTGGTAGGCAAATTTGAATTTGCTGGATCCCCAAGAGGCATGGGCCTGATGATTAGCATACAGTTGTGTCAGTTGTGCTCCACAAATAACTGGTCCAGGAGGCCACTGAAAGTGAACAAGCAGCCAGCATAGTTGGAAAAGGAACAACTGATGTGCATGAATTTTGAGACTTGGTAGATGAGCTTCAGCTTTAGTTGTGCTTGGTGCTGAGATAAAGCAGGGGAGAGGGAAGCTTGGGAGGGATCTCTTTTTAACCCAGCTCTGGCTCAGCTCCAGCTGATGCAGTGTCAAGCAAGACTGCTCTAACAATCTTCTATGGTCCCAGCAGCCTTCTAGGCTCTGCTGGAAGTCAACCACACATAGCTGGAACTCCTCAGGGCACTAAAGAGTGAGCAGTGTTACCATGTTGAAGACAATAGGCATTACTACCTTGGCAAGCTGCCTAGTCCTATGGTTTTGTGTCACCAATAATCTGTTAGGGTGAAATAAAGAGAATATGGAGCAAGACTGAGCAGGAGCCTGTTTCAGTCTTTACAGTGCCTGTCACTGCCACTCCAGTTTTGTGATAGCAGTGTCTTCCACTTGCTCACTTGGCAAAGTGATGTCCTCTGTGTGCACACAGCAACAGGGGCGTGGGTGCTTACTGACCCAGCTCCTGCCAAAGGCATTTCACATGGAACTCAGCAAGAAGAAAATGCAGAGCATATTTTTTTGCTTTTACTGAATTGTTTACAGGTATTGTAATGCTCTTTCTCTTGCACCTGCAGCATTTGCAAATTCAGTTTGTATTGACTAACCAGTTTGGGTTTGAAAAGAATTTTCAAGATTTGATCAGTAATGGCAAAAGGGAAGGGAGTTCCTTTTTCAGCTGTGCAGGGTCTGATCTCTGATAAGAGCACCATTCAGCACACAGGAATGTCAGGGATAGTCTGGGTTGTGTTCCTAGTGCCAGATAAATAAGATCCTTGCTGGTTTAGCTGTTAGGAGTATTTGAGTTAGGTACATAAAGACAGAAAATGATCATACCTTCTGCATTCCACCTGCTGATAATTTTGCTTCTTTTTTCCTTTGTAGTGGTTTCAGAGTGCAGTGAGTAAAGAGGACTGCATGCCTGAAACACTGAGAAATCTAATTTTCTCCAACTTCGAACCTTTGCACAAATTTCACACTGGTTTTCTCAAGGAAATTGAGCAGAGACTTGCTCTGTGGTAAGACTGTTGATTGTTATTTATCTGTATTCTTTCATGCAGTTTAGCATTTTTGCATTCCCTTTTTGCTAACTCCTTGTGATCTGCTGTAGGGCTTAATTTGTGAAAGTCACAGATGTTGGTTATTAACAGACAGGGTTTATTGAATCGTGCTTTGTTCATGTTTACTTGACAAACTCTGTTGTTCAGATATCTCAGTTACAGACATATGCAAATGAGATCATAATTCTGGATGAAGCTTTCTCTTGCCAAATGTCAGTGTTTCTACATGGCAGCTCCTTTGAAGAGCATGCTCTAAGCAAGGCTTATCAGTAATAGAGAGGGAGAGACAAGGACCAGGTTCTGCTTCTGTCAAAATAGGTACAGGCTGGGAGGATTTCACAGAGCAGCTTCTCATTCTGCAGCATCACAGCTGTGACACTCACAGAGCCTACAGTGCTCTCTACAAATTGACAGTGTTGGAAGAGGACACTGTGCTTGAAAATTATCCATTCTTAACATAATACTGACAGTGAAACATGGCATTTTTTACAAAATAGCTATGAAGTGAATAATTCTTCCCTGGCAAGGCACTTAATTCATTTGACCACTGAAATCTTAGCAGAGGCAGCAGCATAAGCAGAAGCCTTCTACTTGCTCTGATTAGACCTGTCTGGACTAGATTGTCTTGCTCTGTGTAGGCATTTTTTGTAACTTATCTTTGGTTCTAGGAGCTGAGCTTTTCCTCCTCAGATAGAAAAGTGACAATGAAAATCATGTGAAAGCAGAGCAGGCAGACCTAATGGGTGTTAATCAGTTTAATTAAGACGGGTGCCTCTTTAACTAATGAATCAAAACAAAAGCCAAACACAGTCTCAGAGTGTGTGAGTTTAACTCTTGCAGTGTATTGAGATCACTGAATGAGGGCACAGCACTTTGCAGACTAGTGCTGTCCAAACCCACCCTGCAGAGCTGCAGAATTAGCACGTGTTTTCTGGGAAGAGGGGAATGTGGTACTGCCTCTTAGAGCTGACAACATCCTCACCCAGGACTTTGGTTAACTCCTAATATAATTATTGATACATACATAGTTTGTATATGTATTTATATATAATAATACAGTTACTCCAAAGACATGTTCTGCACAGCCCCCCTGCCTGTGTCACTCTTTTTTTCATTGGTCTGCTACTGGTGTTCATTGCATTGCCCTAAGCAGCATTTTTTACAGGTACTCCAAGGAGGCTCTTTCAGATGTTATAAAATACTGATTGTTTCTTCAGCCTTGGTGTAAGATTAACAGTAGTTGGAGTTAATCCCCAACTAGCTGGGGTTAATGTGTGTGGTGAGAGAAGGAAAATTTGTGCAGTTAGTGAGGAGCAAGTTCTGCTCTCTGTCAGACCAGTCTGATCTTGCTGACTCCTGGGCAGATGTTGAAGTAGAGATATCCCCTATATCCTTCTGGTGGCATTAGAGGTGGATGCAAACCTCCTGTTCAGGTGTGGTGTTTTTCAAAAATTGGATGATGCTGCACTACCAGCTTGCTGTGGAAAGGTGACATTGTAGTAAGTGGAGGGAAGGACCAGTTATGTTAAAAGAAAGAAAAAGTATTTAGGCTTCTAGACTTTGTTTTACAGTTTTACTTTGTTTCTCCTTTTCAGTTAGCTTCTTTTAGAGCTGAGTAAACCTTCTGTTTTTCAGTTTCTCCATAAAGTTTCACAGGGTGATAAACCTCAATTTAAAGCTCCTAATATCATATTTTAACTGCACTTACCCAGTGATTTAAAGTGCTGATCTGATGCAAAGTTACCTTGCAATCCAAATTTATTCAGAAATATTCTGCTGAGGTAACTTTGTCCCAGCTGGGCACCTCGTTCTGATTTTGTCAGCTCAGCTATTGCATGTCCTTCCACAGTTAGTGTAAGGCCACTGGGATTTCTCTGTTGGCTGCTCTGAATCACTTGACAGGAGAGCAGTCACGTTCCTGCATTCAGTTTGCAGCCAAGAGCCTGGATGCAGCTAGTGTAGTACCCCTGCTGTAGACAGTGATGGCTGCTAAAGTTCTGGAAGATTTGAATACGTGCCTTGGGAAGGGAGGCAGACTTGCTGACAGGTATTATTTTGGAGGTGTTGATGTTTCTATATAATGCCACAGATGCTGAGATAAGCCACAAGCAATAAACTCTGTCCTACAGAGATTAGTGTTTAATTAAACAGTGAGTGACAAGATTAAAGAGCCCCTCAGCATCTACAAGAAGCTGGTGGCAGTGTGGTAGGGAATTCCTTCAGCAGCATGCTCAAGGTCACTTAGCTCAGTGCCAGAATGGTACCTCTCTCTTTGGCCCCGGGTGTTTTTAAGGCAGTGAGAGAGAGAGCCTCCTGCAGCCAGTCCTCTGTGTTCCCCTAGTGAGTAGGATGCTGAGTTTTATCAACTTAAAGTGCAATTCAGCCTGCTCATTGTACACAGACATAAGTGCAGTTCTCTAAGGTTTGTTTCAGACTTCATGCTGCATGTTGGAAGATCCAACAGGACGTCATTCCCTGCTCTCTTAGGCCTTGCATCATACTGAAGCTGCTGCTAATGCAAAAGAGCTGTGGTGAGACCAAGGCTTGGGGGGATTGCACATAACAATTGTTAGATGTCTCCATGCCTTTAATTTGTTAAATCATCTATAGTCTTTTAGTATTTGGCTGGAGGAAGCTCAGGTTGTATGCATTATTAAAAGCATTTCTGGCTTGCTTGAAGGCTTCTGAAGTGTTTGAATCTGCAATCAGGGCAGGATGTTTGCTACAGAACATCTTAAGGGCCAGGGTGCTTTTGACCTGGTTATAGATTCTGGCAGGTCTGATCTGTTTCTTTGCACAGTTCACCCATTTTTCTCTTTAGTGCTGCATTTCCTAAAAGCAGCACGTCTCAGTGTCCAGGGTCTAGTGACAGTTTTTAATATGACATAGATTGATACTGACACCAATAGTCAGCTGCAGAATATGGGCAGTCAGTGCATTTTTCTCAGCCAGAGTTTCTTTCTGGCCATTACACTGAGAAGATTCCTGGTGGTTTTATTGCACAGCATCCTAAGATGAGTGATAGTGGGACCATGCTCTGGGCTCCTACCTGTGCTGTTTCAGGGCCAGTAAAGCAGCCCATGAATCTCCTCAGTTGCCCCAGCTGTGCTGAGGGCACTGGAGACTGTCCATGTTCCTGGGAGCAAGGGAAATACCCCACTGGAGGCTCCGTGGTTTGAGGAGAGGAAGACCTTTGGTGGATGCAAGCAGGCAGGGTGCTTTGCCCTCTCTCACAGGAAAAGGAGAAGAGCAGGAAGCTGCCTCAGGGGGGAGAGGGAGCAGCACATGTCAGGCTGTTCAGGGAGCAAGGGCCAGAAGAGCTGCATCCGGCACTGGGGCATCCAGGTGCTGGTCTTGGCTGCCAGGACTCCTCAGCAAGGCTTTGGATGCAAGGCCAGGAGCTCCCAAGCCTTTTTGCTGGGAAAAAAATATGGGAGGCATGTCAGTGACTTTAGGCTGGCTCCTGTTTCCCAAGACCAGTGAGATTTTATGGCAAGGAGGAAGAGGTGTGGGCAGTGCAGGCAGAGTGTGACACACTTCATCAGCTTCTGGGTGGTTGAATCTGAGAAGTCAGCTAGGAGGAGTCAGGTTCTACTCCTTCTTTTACCTCAGCTGTTTAATAAGCTGTTCATTTGGGCCACAAGCACCATTTTCCATCCAGAAGAATTGAGTTCATCTTTCCACACCCTGTTAAATGTATTGCAAGTTTCCACACTGATTTCTTTAAATGATGACAGAAAGTGGCAGATAGAGAACCTTAAGTATCCCCCTTTTCTGACCACTGTGCAGCACAGAGAGCAATGCTGGGGCAAGCCAGGATAGCTGTTTCTGCCCAGGAATGCCCTCATCAGGTAGTACAGATCTGTGTTTTGGGCCTTATCCATGTGCTAGGAAAGAAAAGTATTATGTACTTCCCAGAAGTGCAGGCAGACTCCTCTTCTCCAGGGGAAGCTGCTAGTTTGACTTGCAGATCTTTCTGAGGAAAGCTGCTGCTCAGTGTTACCAGATGGGAATGTGTGGCTGGTAATTTGCAAAAAAAAGGGCTCTTATCTTAGCATATGAAAGGAGAAAGCACAATCAGGGTTTGTGGAAGCAAAGTTGAAAACCTCTAATAAAAAAGCACTCAGGGAGGTGTAGGAAGATGAGCCAAATGTTGATTTATTAACCATTTTTTGTTTGAGAAGAAATACTTGTGCTCAGGAAGAGCAGCCTGATAGACAGTGTATATAAACAAGGCAGCAGTCCTTATCTGCCTTCTCAAAAGCAGCGTGCTGCCTGTTCAGCTGGTTCTGCATGTCTGCTGAGGAGGCACGAGGAGGGCACTTGCAAAAATGTCTTTGTCCTGTGTACAGAGATGAGGTGTGTGTTGCAGTTCAAACCTCTGAGTTATGCACTGCAGATTCCTGAGCCCAAGACATTGAGAGGGGCTTAGTGCCAGCACACTGGGCTCAATTTTGAGAGGGTGGTTTTCATTGCTGAAGTCACTTTTGGGTACCTGTGGGGATTGGAGCTGTGCTACGCCCAAATTAACTGGAAATTGTGGGAGAGAAGTAGCACATGCAGGATCTGTTAGTCAGAGCCATATTACATCAGTCTCTGTGGCCCTCCCAGCAGGATATGCCCAGGGTCAGCTCTGAGGCTGTTCCACAGCAAATGCAGAATGCTGTTGCATTTACAGCCCTTTTTCAGTCAGTAGTGTTACTTGCTTGGATCCCTTACCATTTAAAAGCATTAATTACTGTTTTCTGTAGGTTGGGTTTCTCCCACAACAGGGGGAGCCATCCCAAGGTCTTTAAATGTATGCACACCCTCCAAAGGCTTGGTGTGACTCTGGGAAGCTCTGATGTTTCAGCAGTGCATTTCTTAGGCTCTGAGCAGCCTGTTGTGCACCACTCACTGCTGCAGTGCTGGCTGCAATGGGCAGGGCAGTAAGAAGCAGGGTGTGAGCAAGGAAAGGGGTGTTTGCTTTTATTGGCTCTTCTTTCCCAATTACAAAACATGCCTCTTATTTAAAAGGCAGTTGTAATGGGGAATGTTTAAGGTATTTTTTAATATTAGAACTTTAGTTAATAATAAAGTAATAAAAAAAACTTCAAAGTGTCTAGGTGTTCAAAGAACCAGTTATCCTATTCAGGAGGGAGTTCTGAGCATGTAACACAAGGTCACACATTGTAAATATAATTTGTTACAATTGATTTATTATTATTTTGGCTGCAATTCAAGGGCTGCAATCAAAGACTTGTGTGTTTGCCTCAAAAAATCTTTATTGAAATATCTTTTTCTTCTTTTTGGCCTTTCCACCATCCCCATTGAATTTCTGTTCCTTCTGATTGAGGGTATGGGCTGACTTGAGATTTCCTTCTATTATTTTTTCAATTATATACACTAAAAACATCATGTAATTTGAAAATCTGACAGGGCTGCTTGTGTAATCCCTGTAAGTCAAGCTGATGGCTGTTTGGAGTAATATATATAAGGTAGTGTCTGAATTTCTTGCCAGGTGTAAGCCAGTCCTCTCTTTTCTTGCTATTGTACACTTGCATTTCTGTGAAAAGGAAGGGACTACTTGGATAAAAATGGGAAATGATCTTATAATGACCAATAACATTCTCATTTTTTAGCATGATTTTCAGTGGCTTTAGACCTCCCCCACAATGTCAGTGGGATAAGGGCACATTATGCATGGGGAAAGCTGCTCCTACATCTTCAGTGGAGAAAGGCATCATAAATCAGCTCCTGATGAAAAGCTGTGAGACCCTAGGCCCTGAGTTTTGTCCCTTGTCACTGGCAGATAGATGCCATGTTCAAACAGTGACCCGTGAAAACAAGGAGTAAGAAGAACAATTTAGCCATTGATGCACAACAAATGAGCAGCTTCTTCCCTCTCAGCAAGCAGAGTGCTGTTATTCAAAACATACACCACAGGGAGAGTTCTCTTTCCTGCTCCTGTGCTGTGGGCTGTTGCAGCAGTAAGACATCATCTGATATGTTGTGTGTTTGGGTTTTATTTTTATATTCTCTGTATTTGGATGTTTTTTTCTTGGTGTTTCTGGTTTTCTTGGGATTTCATGTTGAGGAGCTGGGGAAGATGGCAGTGTAGCTTAGGGTTTGCTCTGGGGTCCCAGCATGGAGCTGGGGTAGAGTGGAGGTTGTGTTTTAGGAGGCAGATGGGAAGCTCTCATGTTCCCTCATGCCCAGTTTCAGCTTTCTCTGCTTCTCTGTCCACATCACAGCCCACATGCCTGTGCACCATCTCCAGTGGGAAAATCATCTCTGTTGCAAGGGAAATTTATTTCCCTGGAAATTAATTACTAAAGCATGAAGAGAGACTGGAACAAGGACCAATATGCAGCCATCACATTTCTGCATATTCTCCTAAGAAAACCCTGGGTTTATTTCTTCCAGCAGGATGCATCTGTGTGCAGCACAGGTTATCTCTATCAGCCTGGGCTGGGGGCTCTGGTAGCATTCAGCTCTTCCCTGTTCAGCCAACAGCTGGAGTGAGGCTGTTGCTTTTGGGGATGCCCTTCTCTCTGTCTCTGTCACTCTGCCAAGATGCAGAGTAAGTTTTGAAAACCCTGAAGGTCTGTGGCTGTTGGTGATGGAGGGGGACTATTCCTGATGTGTGTGACTGATGTGGTGAGATGCTGTGCAAGCAGTCAGTGCTGGTGGTGCTGAAGAGGGTCCAGTGGGTCAGCTTTTAGGAAATAAGGACCTGACTGTTCCATGAACAGCCCCATTAATTATTAGCTGCTGGAAGCACTCACTGTGACTTTGGTAGGCTTGGGCTCAGCTTTCAAGTAGCCAGCTAGGAGATAAGACATTTGCACTGTGTATTTTAGCCAATCTGTATTGTAGTCTTCAGATCAGAGAAGCAGTGTCTATTTAGAAAAAGCAGTCTGTAATGATGTACTTAATATTTTTCTTGGCAGTAAGTAGATAACTTTATATTTCATACTCACAAAGGTACAAAACTGCCAAAGTCCATTAGATTAAATCAAATGTAGACACATGGAAATGGATCCAGGTAGTGCCAGAGAATGAGAGAATAACACATAAAGCAAGAATTCGTATAGAGATAATTGCTGAATACCATGCCATTGCTGGCAGCAGCACAATTTCATCTGGCTTTGACACTTCTGAGCTTTTGTGTAGAGGCTCATCATGAACCATTTGGGAGGGGATGCTGCATGCTGGCTTCATGGGTGCAGGGTGGCTTTCCCTTGCTTCCTGCAAGGTGGGGCTGCTGCCTGGGACTCCCAGGGGTTGTGGTTTTCAGTCAGGGGCACTTGGATATGCACCACTTGGAGCAGAGCTTTAGTGGCTGGAAGGTTTTATTTACAACCTGTCAGAGGAAATCTCAGTGGGGAGAGCTGCTGGATGGGTCTGTCATGGGGGAAGGGAAAATTAAGGAACAGCAGAGTGGAGATGATTTGACAGACAGAGGCTTCCTGAAGACAGAAATTGTACTTTCAGTTCAGACATTTCTTGGGCATGATTTGACTATGGCAGTGTTTATATGACAGTGTTTTTGCGAAACAGTGATGGTAATTAAAGTTACTACTGACACAACTCAACTTCCTACCGCGGTGTAACCTTTGGGTTCAAAACAAAAAGGTTAAAAATCTTGTTGAGTACTGGTTTTCCTTGCCTAAATAGGCATGTGAGCGTTAACACACTAGGAAGACACACAATAGGAAATTATTAAAGACAGCCTATGAAACTGGGTGATGTTCAAATGAACATGGAGTAATCCCTTGTTTATCAATGGAGTCTCTTTGTTGAAAGGTAAAACTGGAAAGGGAAGGGGACAGTGCTTCTCCCCACACACTCCTAGGGCTTTTCTTTTGAAAGCATGGTTTTGTTGGAACAGATCTGTAACATTTAGGTTCTTATAGTCATAATTTTTCCTCCTGTGTTTTTAAAAACCACAAGTTTGGTTTCACGCAGATTGTGGTATCCTTACATGTCTCACACATGGATTTAGATACAGGAATATTTTTTTATCAGGAGCAGTGTTGCTCCCAAGTGCTGCACTCACCGAAGTGCAGCTGGCTGGGTGGGAGGCAGCACTTTGCATTTCTAATACCAAAAGTGAAATACTGAATGGAAATTCCTGCCAGTATGTAACACTTATGAGTCAAAGCCAGATGCTGGATGGAGTTTTTTTTGGGTTTTTTTGGCCCCACTGTCCCTTGCACAAGCAGAAAACTCTTCAAAGGAAGAACACGCCCCGGGTCCTGTTCTGGGGTTCAGCCATTGTATCTGAACAGAATTAACCTTCTGCCCTAAGGTCACATATTCTCATGAGACTCTGATGCCTTCTTTTCCCCCAAACCATTTCCAGCCTTCTCTGATGTGTTCAAAAACGCTAGCAATTTTCTTTAAAAGTCTAATCCTTCTGTTAAGTGCCTGCCCTCTCTGTTGTTAGGAGGGAAAGGCAGGCTGGGTGAAGGGTGTACTGTACCTGGGAATTACATGTCTGTCAGGAAGATTCCTCACAAGCTTCTGAGCAAAGGAGCATGGGGGTCAGGATTTTAAAAGAAATGAGCTATTCAGTTTCAGTGCTTATAAGTGATTATGCAGTTTTATTGCATGACTGAAGTGTGTGGCATTTCTGTTGCTGACAGGGAAGGCCGTTCTAATGCTCACATTAAAGGAGATTACCAAAGAATCGGAGATGTAATGCTGAAGAACATTCAGAGTATGAAGGTAGGAATGATCCTATAACTACTAAGCTTTGACACAGATTAACTTCAGCATGCTTTTCATTTTCATATGATGTTGCCTCTTGCACTGGTTTTTGCCAATTTTAATCAAGGGTTATGATATGAAAGTTTCCTTTGATGACGTAGCAAGCATTTGGTGGATTTCCCTGGGATTTCAGAATTGCAAGCTGATTTTAAATTGTCCAGCCCCTTTCCTCCACTCTCTTAAGAACAGAAGCAGCCAACAAAAAAGTTCAGGAGTATTTCATTTCCAGTTCTTTTTTTCTTCAAATAAGAAGGCAAAGCATTGGAATTTGTGTGGCTGAAGAGACTGTTCAAATGTTGAGTGTGCCTATTTTTTTATGCAAATATTCATGTTAAGATATTTCAGGTTTAGTGAACATAGGCTGGATATTGATTTGACTTGGAAAAGTTATATTTGTGCAGTACAGTGCCAAGTTAGGTGAAAGGTTTTTGAATAATGAGAATAATTGCCTCTGATGCCTTTAAAAGTAGAAGTAAAAATACATGTATGAACCGTAAATCTAGGTGTAATGTTCGGCAGACTTTGCAACTGTTCTTAGTCTGGCCACACCAGTATTCTCAATGCTCTGTGTTACTGAGAAAATAGCATGGAATGCAGCCACAGAAGCCTGTGAAAACTCTACAGGTTTGTACAGTGTGGATGTAAGCTCACCTTACTGTAATGTATCTGCACATCCAGGTCGGTGTGGGGCAGAACATGGCATTTCTCCTTCAGCACGCGGCTCTCCGAGTGATGTTGAAACTCTCCGATAAATCTTTCCTTGGGGATGGCCACTTGGGCATTCTGCAGTTAGTAAATGGAACAGCCTTGAGTCCTTGGCTGGAGAGAGGGCAGTTTAATCATTACAGCTCTCCCGAGATGTTGGCTAGCACTCGCTTTGTCTTTCAAAAGGACAGAGAGAGGCGCGGGGAAGCGAAGTGACGCGCGAGCCATTACACGGCAGATCAGAGAAAGGGAACACAGAAAGCTCCATTTCCCATCCCCAACACAGACAGCCTTGTCACCAATAAGGCAGCCTTACTCTCTCTGCAGTGTTGTTAGCCAGGAGCTGCTTTTTCCCCTCAAGATGTAACTCACATGCATTGGAAGAAATGTAGAGGGGACTTCTCTACCTCCATCTCTGCTCTCAAGAAGGATGCAACTCTTCACAAACAGTTTTTAGAATACCAGAGAGCTTTGGACAGACTTTGTCTGTGCTCTTAGTATCTTGCAGTATTAAACTGTGTGTCCTTTGCTGTCTGCAGGTCCTTCTGGGTCACTAGTCTAAAGGCAGTGTACAGTCCTCCTGTAACTTAGACCTGGCAGCGTGCTTTCACCTTTCCCATTTTCCCTTTCCCATTAAAGGGTTTTACTTAATTTGCTTTGAGATCCACCAGCACTGATCAACTGATCTGTGGAATAAAGAGACAAAAGCTAGTTTAACTTAAAAGAACTGCACAAGAAACAGAAATAAAGTTAGTAAAAACTGTCCTTATGATGAGACCTGTTAAAAGATCTGCAAACTGACACTATGTGTTTAATTAACATAGGAAAGAAGTTAAGAAAAGTAATTAGTGGGCAGCCTATGTAGCAGCCCAGAGGGTCTGCTGTGTCTTTTCCTGAGTTACAGACTTGTAAAATGAATATGCAGTGTGTGGAGGAAGCAGCTTGGCTCTAGGGAAGGTATGTTTCTGGTAAACATGTCACAAATCACAGGAGAGAGAGAGTTGACTGGAAGTGTGTCAAAAAGCACAAACTTCAGATTAAGACAGAATTTCTTCTCAAGTCCATTCAATTTATGCATTCACTTTCTTTTTGCTGCTGCTTAATATTCTGCCCTTTACTGGAAAACTTTAGTTGGCTGCTCAGAGAAGCTCTGTACATCCTGAAGAACCATTTTACCTTTTTCAAAACACATTTTTAATTCCCTGTGTAAATTGTTTAAAAAAAATACTGCCGAATGGTTTTAAGGGGGTGTTGTGAATACTTGTGATAGTGAGACCTAAATGGAATTACATATTTAATGCAAACCTCATTTATTGCTGGTGTGCAGCTCCCCTGCTGCCAGTGGGATTATTTAGAGACTGCACTAAGGAGAAAAGGATGTAGTCTAAGGATTAAGAGCTTGTAACATACCCATTTCTGTCAGGCACTGCCTCTGGTTTTGTGTTTGCTGAGTTTCCCAAGAGGTGCAACTTCTTATTAATAAGAGGAAAGCAGAAGCCAGAAGTCCATTTGCCTGCATCTCTCTTTCTCAAAACCACCTAAGGGAAACTGAGGCATCTAAATCCCTTCATCCTTTTAGAAAATCCCATTCACATTTTTTGGCTGTCTCCATTGCAGCTACTTGCATGAGCTGTGTTCCTGTCATCGCCTTGCCTTTGGATTCTCACTGATAAGAGAGTTGGTTTTGTTGAATTATGTACTTTAGTTTTCCCGGGAATGCAGAGGCGGTGGAGGTGTCTACTTCAAATGAGTAATGCCTTTTCTCCTTGGCAAGTGAATATCAGAACCATTGTGTTGTACAGTGATTTTGTTTGCAAAATCCCCACTGCTGTGCTAGTTGGATGTGTTATTGGATTAGGTATGGGCTGAGTCACGTCTCTCAGTGATTGTTAAGAGCCTCCTCTTTTCTTTCATGCATAAAAGCAACTGACAATTCACCTGCGAAAGCACAATGAGATTTTAATGGAGCTGGAGAATGGGATCAAGAACTCCCGCAAGCTGGAGACCTTCTGCAGAGATTTTGAGCTACAGAAAGTCTGCTACTTGCCTCTCAATACCTTCCTCCTCAGACCTTTACACAGGCTTATGCACTACAAGCAGATAATGGAGAGGCTTTGCAAGCACTACCCTCCAAGCCACATGGACTTCAGGGATTCAAGAGGTGAGTAAGAGAAAAGACGTCAGTTCCTGGAGCTGGGGAATGACATCCAAATCTGTTAGAGGTGTATGGCTGGAGGAAAGAAAAATCTCTTTTTTTAAGCCTACATAAAAAGAGGACTGAGTTGCAAAATCCACCACTCAGAACACCATGAACAGCAGGATTAAGGTTGCATTTCTGTACACATTATGCCACAGTCTGGGCAAGTACTTGGAATAGAATTCTGCTGGGGGTTATTAAACACACAGAAATGACAGCAGGTTCAGGAAGTCTCTTGAACTGAAAACAGTTGGAAGGTTGGAGAGAGCACGGGGAACATACCATATGTGCTTGTGTTGTTCCTAGCTTTCCCTAGAGATCCTCTAATAACACAAAATACTAGCCCAGGTGAACCCTTGGTCTGACGCAGTAGGGATGCTGTTATTATGTCTTTCAGTGTTATTTGTCTTCCCTTTCAAGAATACAGTTTGCTCTGTTATCATTTCCGTGATTTGTTTCAGGAGCTCAAAGCAGCCAGCATGGGTTGGTTTTGTATTTGGGGTTGGTTTTGTTTTTTTCAAACATGAAGAAATTGCCCTCCTGTAGCCTGAACTCGCTGCCTGCCATTTCTTTCTGATGGTTTGTTCTCCTTCCTCCTTCCCCCACACCTGTTGTAAGCTGTGTGTGTTTAAGGATAACTCTGTTATCATTGGTGCAGATCCTTGGAAGAACTGGGGCAGGAGCAGTGCTCAGCACAACTGCTCCCAGGCATAACATGTGGGCTGAGCTCCCTCAAATGCCATGGGATAAGACCCACAGCAGCAGGCAGTGCCCGGAATGCAGAGCTAACCTGACCTGTGGCAGTAAGAAATGCCAGAGACCTGTGACACTGGGGAGCTGTGTGACATGGGTGCTGGCCCAAATATCACTGCTCCCTGAGTGATCTCAAGGAAGGCACCGAGCAGTGCCTGCATGACTGTCAGCCAAGGCTAGGCATGAGGATGATGTGTCCATTCTCCTCTCCCCAGAGAGTGTAGCAGGCTGATTCCTGCTTCACTTTTGAAATGGATATGAACATAGGTTTCACAGGTGAAAATAAGAGAACATGAGAACAGTGTGACTTAGAGACCCCATTACTCTGGGATCAGTTTCTTACTAAGGTGTTTGCAGATTCTTTTTAAAGGTCAGAGTCTAAAGGAAGCAAAAAAAAAATTAATTTAATCCCAGAAGAGAGCCTCAGTATCCCACTAGCAGGTGGGTGTACTGTGTACTGAGCAATGATGTAAAAAGGAAGATGGAACCAGTGTTACTGTTCATGGGATGGTGATTTTTTAACACAAATGGCTGTAGCTGCTCTTCTGGCACTGTCAGCCAATGTCTTTGGCCCATTCAGAGACTGCCCACCCAGCCAGGTGTGTCAAGGTTGCTGCTCCCACACCTGAGGGCACAGGGAGCTGGTGGTGTCTCTGCAGAGAATGAAGTAGAGCCGTGATGTGACTCAGTGATGTGCAGCCCTTTGGTTGTTCTTGTTGATGGGACTGAGAACAAACCCCAAGGGGTTTGCCATCTGAAATGATACAATAAGTGACACTGCCATTTCCTGCTCTTTTCAAATACAGACCTGACCCAGTGTGCTGCAAGCAGGAGGGAAAAATGTATTTTTTTGAAGCATAAAGAACATCCCTCGATTGATCAGAGTTGTAGGAATTTAAGTCCTTTATGAGACTCCATTTCTTGGTGCTCTGGATTGACCATACCCTTCTTCTAAAGTTACTGTGGCTAAAAGAGGGCAAATTTTTTGGAAATACACTGTCTCTTCATCACAACACTCCACCCCATCCACTGCATAAGATGATGTCCAGAGTTTGTGTGGTTTTTAGTCTGCCTGAGTAGCTTTATGCTGTAGAGGAGAAGAGTAGCACAAGAGGGTTCGTGAGCTGGGCACTGCTGAAAAAAGCCATATTTCTTTTTGAACATTCTTGTAAATTTTTAATAAGCACTTTATGGATTTGTCCATCTAGCTGCTTTGGCTGAGATTTCTGAAATGGTGGCTCAGCTCCATGGCAATATGATAAAGATGGAGAACTTCCAGAAGCTGCATGAGCTGAAGAAAGACTTGATAGGCATGGACAATCTGGTGATCCCCGGAAGGGTAAGTAACAGAGTTGAGATTAAGATTTGATACAATTTCAAATCATTAGGTATGTTTTCAAAACCTCTTCATTAGGGGCACGTGTGAAATTGCCTTTCCTCATCTGAACCTTTTTCTGTCACCAGAAACTCTTAAGATGTAAACACAATAATGCCAAATGTCATGATTTAACCTCAGCCAGCAGCCAAGACCCACACAGCTGCTTGCTCACTGCCCCAAGAGCAAGACCAGGTAGAGAACTGGAAGGGTAAAAGCAATCAAGAGAACTCATGGGTTCAGATAAAGACAGTTTAAGAGGGAAAGCAGAAGCTGTGCATACAAACAAAGCAAAACAAGGAATTAAGTCACTGCTCCCCATGGGCAGGCAGGTGTTCAGCCATCCCAGGAGAGCAGGGCCCCATCACAGGCTTGGGAAGACAAACACCATCACCCCAAATGTGCCCTCTTCCTTCTTCTTCCCCCCACTTTATGAACTGAGCATGATGTCACATGGTCTGGAATATTCCTTTGGTCAGTTTGAGTCACCTGTCCTGGCTGTGACTCCTCCCAATTCACATGCACCTCCAGCTCCCTCACCAGTGTGGCTGTAGGACAGGCAGAAAAGGCTTTGGCTCTGTGTGTCCCCTGCTCAGCAATAACAAAAACATCTTTTTATTATCAACCATGTGTTCAGCTACTTGTGCCCAGCACAAATCCAAGATACAGCCCCATACCAGCCGTGGTGAAGAAATTAATTCTACCCCAGCCAAAACCAGCACACCATAGAAAACAGCACCTTTAAAGCAGGAAAAGGCAATCCTCTTTATTACCTTGTATTGACTTTTAAAGTTCTGTCTTTTGTATAGATTTGGACAGTTTTAGGCAATTCCAAACACCTTTTACAACAGAGGCAGTAAAAATGTAGCATATATCACAGCATTCAGAGCTTGAGCAGTTGCACATTTCTTCGTGCTGCCCTTATTTTCTTTTCCCAGCCCTTGGTGCTAGAGCTTGACAGATTAAAGGCAAGTAAGGCATTTTTGCTGGAAGAACTTCAGCCCTTTCACCATGCCTTGCTTTGAAACTCATGGCCCTGGGGAGGAGCAGTCTCTTCAGTCTACATGTAACATTGGGCAACAATTTTTGAGACAGTGTTGCCTTAAGTAAACACTTTTAGTTGTGACAGAAGAATACCAACATCTCTTTCTTACTTATCATGCCTTTTTAAAATCAAAGGCTCATTTCAGAACAAATGAGCCACAGTGTAATATTTGTAGCCTTTTTTTATTTTCTTAGGCACATGTATCTGTGTGTGCAAACTTGAGTTGTCTCTTGCTGAAGTAGTTTCCTCCCCGCTCCCTTGACTTTTGTGTGTAATACACAAAACCAGAACTTGCAGCCAAGTTTGAAGTTGATGTGCCGTTGGGAAGGCAGTGCTGAGCACAGGAATTTCTGCATTTGTGGCTGTTCCTCACTCCCTCCCTTTACCTCTTGCCTGTCTCCAAGCAGCTGCCACAGCTCATGTTTCTTTCTAGTGATCCACAGACTGTTCACATCCTTGGCAAGTCCCTCAGGACATTTCACAGCCTCTGCATCTCTCTATCTCATGAAATTAAACGCTGTCATCGGGTGTTTCTGCTACCCTAGTCTATTTAAAGTCTGAGCAGTCTTCCTGTCCTAGGAAGTTCAAAGAAAAGGCAGATGGGGGGCAGAAGTTGTTTCCCTGCCAAGACAAGAAGCATTGGCCACCACACTCTGGCACATGCCCAGGGTGTTGCTGCTTCCAGCCCGTGGCTGTTCTTCTGGTTCTGACTCAAGTCCCTGCCCTGGTGCAGGCAGGGCTGGGAGGCAAATGCCACTGTAACCCCTTCAGGTTGTCCAGAGCAGGATGTCTGCTGCTGCTGAGCTGGTTCCTGTACTGGATATGAAACCCCCCATGGATGGCTGTCCTTGCAGGTGGCAGTGACCTGCAGCTCGGGATCCTTGTGGCCATGCTGCTGCTGAGCCTGCCAGGGACTGTTGGGTGGTAGCACATGGTCCTGACTATGATTAATACTCCTTGGAGGCCAGCAACAGCTTCCAGTGGCCTCTCTGGTGCCATGAGCCTACTGTGGCACAGGGATAAGCACCTCTAGCCACTTTTCCACCCTTCAGCCCCTAGGCAGGGCAGGTGGGGGGACTGGACACACCAAAGCAAGCCTAAGGCATTCACACTGTTTCTCTGAACAGGTTGATCTGAGCCAATTTATTCCTAAGATGCAGGTGGTTAAGTGCTTTATATAGGTTTTTACATTCACAGTTATGAGTACAATGACCTCAGAAAGACTGTAATAAATAAATATAAACCTCTTCGCTGAAGCTGGAGGGAGTGACTGAAAAATTATATTTTCATGGGTTTCAGAGAAATATAAGGGTGAGTTACTGCACAGTTCACAGTAAGCCTAAGAAATCCAGCATTTTGAAAGTTTCAGATGTGCTACTTTTCCTCTATTTCCATCCCAAAACATTCTTAAACACTATGGTCTGGATTGATGAGCTGTATTTTATGACATGGATGGTGCTGGGATAGCTCACCCTGCCAGACAAATGTCTTTCTTTGTCTGCTGCTAATGGTGATGTTGAGTCGTGTAACTGGTTTTACACTGCAGTCAATGAGAGCAGTGTATATCATATGCCCCACAGAAGATTACCAGTGGCTAACCAAGAACACATATATCATTAGTTTTTGTGTCATTTGTACTGTGAAAAATACTCATTAAAAACTGAAGAAATAGGGAGCTGTCTGAAGGAGTTATTGTCAGGTAAAAACAATTTTGCTTAGCTGAATTTTCTTAATATGAATGAACGGAGTTTATCCTAAAGACAGTTGCAAACAGGAATTATCCTATAAATTAGATTTCTAACATATTTAATAAAATTACAAGTCCTGGTAACTGACAGTCAAGTCATTTGTATGACCAAGTAGTCATATTTCTGTTTACATAGTAAAAAAATTGTAATTTCTGCAGGAGATAAATTTTTATTTTGTATTTGTTTCCCACAGGAGTTTATTAGGCTGGGCAGTCTTAGTAAGTTGTCTGGAAAAGGTTTACAGCAACGGATGTTTTTTCTGGTAAGCAAGAAGACAATTTTTCTTTGTACAATGAAATGTAACTCTAGGCATCTACTAGACATAACTGTTAGACTTGAATTTTGAATTACAGTATTTTTAAACAGCCTTATTTAAATTATTTAAATAAACAGCCTTATTTAAATTATTTAAATTAGCATAATGCATCACCTGTGCAGCTGGTTGTTAAGCACCTACATTTCTGTTCAAATCCAATATTCTCTTCATAACTGCTTCTTACAAAGAGAAAACTATTTTTCATATGACAGTGTGAATATAATGATAAAATAATACCTCCTTGCACCTTGTCTTAAATAAAAGCAGCATCATTACAAAATGAAAAGTGGCACCAAGGATAGTGATCATATTCAGAAAAGAAGATAAAGAGTGACTCCTGGTGATATGAACAATAATTCACAAAATGCTCTCAGAACACATTACAGAACCAAATTTTTCCATAAATCATCCAGTTCCAACACGAGTGCCCAGCATGTTGATGGACCTGCCTGTACTTGGAGATGCGTTTTGTAAGTTTTGCACTAGGGGAGTTTGTCTGCTCCCACCACTTTGACATTATGGTGATCCCACTAGGTCTCAGATCCATGAGAGTCCACTGGATAGTTCCTCCTCTCTTTTCTTCCCAGCCAGCTGATTTGCTCCCAAGCTCCTCGTGTGACTGCTGTTGTGCCCTTGGTGCTGAGGCCTTGGGACACCCAGCAGAGTGCACAGATTTTTTTAGTACACAAAACCCTGAAGAGTCAGTGCAGTGTGGCAGAAGAATGCTTCTTTGGCTTCTTGTGTGCAAAAGGTGAAGGCAGTGGCTGTGTAGAAAAGCTTGTCAGTGTGCTAGATTTTGCAAGGTGTTTGACATTTAATCTTTTAAATGAGCCAAAGATATAACCTGATAAATCTACCTGAGCAGGATTATCCTCTGCCTCTAAAGGCGCTGAAGAGGAAGCCTAAATGAATATGGTGTGTATTTTCTTGCATACCAACAGATACTAGATGATGCTTTGGTGTTATACCTGTATAAAACATTAAAAAGTCTGAGAACTAGACTCTCAAGCCAGTTGCTTTCACTGTCAAAGAAGTCTTTTATCTGTCTTAAGCACCAGAATCTATTTGGATGTAAAATCCCAGGTCGGTACTGTGGGATTCCAAATACACATGTAGTCATTGGCATAATTAAATCCCCCTCTAGTGGCTGATCCACAAAGTTTCATTAATTACTGCTGCTGCATTGTAGAGGTCTGTGGCAAGAGCTCTGTTTCACACCACAGAGTGTGACCTTCTTGATGCAACCATTTGGTTTGAGAAAAACATCCTTTGACCCAGGTGGCCAAGTGAAAATATTCTGTTCATTTTATGGCAACAAAATGCAGGCAGTCATTTGACATGCTTTGGACAACTGTTGTTACCTGCAGGAAGCTCTACAAATTGAGATTTTCAGTCTCTTCATATTTTAATGTATTTTTAATGTAAAACCATGTACCTTAAAAGAGGTCTCCCAGCTTCCTTTTGAATATGGGGAGTAAAAGACAGCCACTCTGTTTATAAGGGCTGAGTTGGACACACCTCTGGGGCAGGTTCACCTATCTTTTCTCTCAAAGCAGGAGAAAATATTGGCGAAGCACACACCCTGCATAGCTTCAAAGTGCAGCAGAGTGTGAAATGTACTGCTCTGTTTCACTGCTCCTGTGGCTTGGTCGTTCTGACCCAGAGATCACAAAGGGAACATTAGAAAGCATCAGAAAACATCCAGTGGAAAATTATGGAAATGTACCTAAAACTAGCTGGAAAGGAGGGCAGGGAAGATAACAGGTGCTAACACTAGGTAGTGGAATATTGTGGAAGCCAATATTTTGGGTTCATGAATTAGGACTGCCATATAAATACTCAGCTTTCCTGTATTCACTGTTCTCTTTTTTTTTTTTTTTTCACATACATACATGCCAGCCAACACCATTCTAATGATGCTTGTCCTTGCTTTTTAGTTTAATGATATCCTGTTGTACACAAGTAGAGGCCTGACAGCATCCAATCAGTTTAAAGTCCATGGGCATCTTCCACTGTATGGTATGATAGTAAGTATTGTGGGAACTTAAGAGATTCATGCTTAAGTGGCCATTTGTGATCCCATTTAATTGCTTGATGAATTTCTGCTGGGCTGAAAACAGCAGCAAAGTGGGGGTGTTCTCTAAATCTGTCTTGGGTTCAGCATCTGTTCCTGCAGCCTTCTGCACAGAGGTGATCACATAGCAAAAGTGAGGGGTTAGAGGCATTTCTGAGGGCTGCTTCCTCACAATGCAGACTTCTCTGAAGATGGCTTCTTTGTTTTTTTCAATTCAATAATTAATTTGACGATGATTCTTACAAGTAATTCATTACCAATTCATTATAGACACACACAAGACAAGTAAACAGTAGCAACAATCTAATTTCTATTAAAAATGCATTACCTAATGTTTCCAACTCTATATCTTAAAGGCAAAGTAGTGGGAATCTGGCAATGAAATGTTATTTGGAGCTCCTGTTGCAATTATTCTGGAAAACAGCCATTTCAAGCCAATAGCACCTATTTACCTCTTCTTGTATTGTTTCAAAAATATTTTTGCTGATTTCAAAACACTTTCATTCCCTCCATTATTTTCAATGGAACTTCTCACTGTTTGGTATCAATTCCATGCTGTTCTCCTGAGAATTGAACTAAATTGTCACTACCACAGTAACAGATTTTCTCTAAACACTTGCAAATTTTAATGGAATCTACTCACTTGTTGATGGCCATTTGGCCTGGACTTGCTCTCAGCAGAGCTGTGCTATGCTACAGTTCCCAGAGCACTCCCAGCATTTAACACATCCTTTTGTACAATAAATCATTCTTCTGATAAAAATACTGCTATTTTCTTTGACACAAAGCAGACAAAGCTGTGCTTTTGGTTCAAGATGTTATTGAAGAACTTTCTATTTTTCCAACTTGCAAGGCACTGTTTTTTTTCCTCAATACCTCGCTCAAATTTGTTTGTGAGCATTTCTCCTCTTTTCCCCAATGGTAAGAGCTCATTCAGTTCACTGTTTTACCTTAAGAAATATGTACTTCCTGCAATCTGACTGCATTTGGCCTTTCACCTCTCAGATGGAGGAAAGTGAGGAGGAATGGGGAGTTCCTCACTGTCTGACACTGCGAGGTCAACACCAGTCCATCGTTGTTGCTGCAAGGTAATTCAGTGGAGACAAATCCACATGTGAGTTGTCTTTTTCTGCAGCTGTCACAGTGGGACAGAGAGGCATCATTTTGTTTGTATTTGCTCCTAAAACCATCTCCTCAAAGGTATATTCTTTCATGAAAGCCACTTGTTAAGAAAAAAGGGGATGGGACACAATACAGTGGCAGTTGTGCAAGTTGGAGCCAAAACTGAGTTATTATGGAGAAAAAATTAGCATCTTATGTCTGAATTTATTTATTTCAGTTAAAAGTAAGCTCAGCTTATGTCTGTTTCTTAGAGTTTGCTTTTAGCCTGTATGAAAGTGAATAAAACCTGAATTTTCATTGTTAGTACCCGCGCTGAAATGGACAAATGGACTGAGGACATCCAGATGGCAATAGACCTGGCAGAGAAAAGCAGTGGCCCTGCCCCAGAGTTACTGGCAAGCAGCCCACCTGACAATAGTAAGTAAATGCCAGAGAGTAGGTTTTATCCACTTTTGTCACTATGATTGGTGGTTGCTTCTAAGCAAAGTGGTGAGAAGTGCTGGCCACAGGTCAAACTGAGACATTTGAAGTTGATTTATACACATATATATGTATAGATATATGCCATTTTAATGTTCTTGTTGATGTTAGCAGAAAGTTTCATTGAATAGAGAAGTGACTTAAGCATAATGATTCCAGGAACTATTTGGGCAGTGCCTGTCCTTGGAAGGTATTAAAAACACCAACAAAGCATGGTAGTTAGCCTTTAATTCTAACATTTGTAGAAACACATAAATTAAATATATACAATATAATAATCTATTTAAAGTCTGCACAAAATTATTTCTAAAATGGTGTTTTAAAATTAGTTCACAATACTGCGGACAGAATTGATTTGTTTAATTTTTCCAATTATATATGTTGTTGCATAGAGGAAGAAAGATGCTTTTTCCCTGCATTTCATAGAGTCTCCTGATGAAACTACTGTAGACCAGGAATCTGAGGACGACCTCAGTGCATCCCGCACCTCACTCGAACGTCAGTCACCACACCGTGGCAACACTACGGTGCACGTCTGCTGGCACAGAAATACCAGTGTTTCAATGGTCGACTTTAGTATTGCTGTGGAGGTATCTGCCTCAGAACAACCTGAACTGCAGCTCCAGGCTCGCTTTTGAATGACAATTTCCTTTTTGCTCCTCCTTGTCAAGCGCGCTGTTCCCTTGTCTCGTCCTGGGGAAGTTCAGGCACGCTTATTAAACCGCCTCCCATGTTCCCAAACGATGGCATGAACCGTCACTCAAGAAGCACAGATCTGCTCCTGTAGTGCACCCCTGTAAAATCAGTTAGAGCAGTAATTTTCATAGAAGTAACTGTCAAAAAAAAAAAGCTGATGCCCTTTAGAATGTGAAGCAGTTCAAACTGTCTTAATGCTTTCAGTCACAGAGGCATTTAATCATTGCTCGAGCGGAAAGGATATTGTCTTTAGCTGCTGCAGCCAGAGTTTTAATTATGTGTATTACTAACTTACTTTCTTTACCTAGCCATCTTTTCTGGAACCGTGTCTCATTGCTCAGTCTCATCTGCTTTTTCTTTATTTGCATTTTCCACCTCAAAATAAACCCCTTTTTTACCACTCTGATCACAGCTAAGCCAATTTGATACACATTCGTTAATTCTGTACTCAACGGCCAAGGTGCAGACATTGTCTTTTCAAAGATTGAAATGAAAGACTCCTACCTCAGTGTAGCTTTTAGGATGAGGTGGTAAGCCTGCTGAGGTGTTCTTCCTTCACCAAAAGAGTCCAAGGAGCTCTGTGTACTTTATCACAGCCCTCAGCAAAATGGAAATTTATGCTGTATGAAAATGGAAGACAGAATCTTAAAGCTGGGTGGATTTGCACTTGAGTGGCAGCCCTCAAAACATCAGGCCACCATTGCTCTAGAGAACAGATTCTGATACAGAACATAGGGATACAAGAACAAACATATTCACAGTTTGTGTAACTGGCTCTCTTTTTAAACAGGAGGTGAATTTGTTGCTGAAGTATGACAAAATTATTCTGTACTTAAAAATGCTGACTGTAGAGCCTCATTTCAGTCCCACGTAGGTGGGATTTTCCATTCTTCACACCCTTAGATCCTGCAAGGGAGGAATAGTTCAGCACAGGACCAAGTCTCGTATTTTTCCCTAAAGTAGAGGGCTTATTATAAATAGATATAGAACTTATACCAGTTATGCATTCTAATGATTAAAACATTTAGTTAGGCAAATCTAACTAGGTCTGAGATCAGTGTTCATTGCTGCTCATTTTTGTTCCTGCCCTGTGCCTCAAATGAACACAAAGCAGTGAAGACCAAGCACACCCTGGAGCCATACGTTGTTCTGTGAAAACATCTCCAGCTCCACTGCTGCTCCATGCGTGGCAGGTCCTGCTCATGCTCACGTCGTCCTGTCGGTGCCTCTCACGTCAGCATTATCATTTATTTTCTTTGTGTCTCTCCCTCCTTTCTGTCTCTCTCGTGGTAGAAGAGCCTCTCTCTGTCAGTGACTGTTCCTCCCTACCTGCTGGACTGATCAGTGATCAGCGGCCTGTTTCCATTTCATATGTCTGCTGGTACCGAATGCAAAGCCTGTCCTTTTATGATATCCTCCAGAGTAATGAGGTAACAGAAAATTAAGGAGTACACCTCTAACTTAGGGCAAGGAGGCAGTAGTCCAGATATCAGATAACAGGATGAGTTAAAGGAAAGGCTTTAATGCATATCCAAGGCTGGTGAAAACAGAACTTTTTAAGAATACTTAATTTGTAGTAGCTAAAACAGGAACCCCCAATTTCAACTATTAAGCTTTACAAATAAAGGCAGCTTCTGCCTTAGATAAAGAGAATTCTGTAAACACCTATTGTGATCCAGGCAAGAGCCCTCCCAGTCAACAAGAAATGGGAAGTCATTAATAATTCACTGAGAACATTCCCCCCCCCCCCCTTCATTTGCAAGGAGCAATGATGCTTGGCTTTCCATCTTCACTATGTGAAGAGCAGTTGCTTCAACCAGCCATTAAATACATGTACTTGGTTATGGCTTTCTCCTCCTTTACGTTAAACTATCCAAAATCCAGCTAAAAATAAGGTTAACAGTCCTTGGTTTTGAAATCTTTGAAAAGTACTATGTGAAGTCCCTGGGTACGGAGACCTCAGTCTCTATATGCAATTCTAAAGTATGTCATAATTTTCCTTTACATCACAAATTCATGTCAGACTTTCTGTTTCCATTTTATTTAAGTATCATTCCAAAAGAAGAGAGTAGGACTAACAAGACTGAGGTTTAGTAACAGATTGCTGAAAGCCACCTCAGTTGATAAAATAATAAGTGTAGTAGCTTTGAGCTTTTGGCAGTACCCAGCTGCAAACACAAAAATACATAAAGTACCGCTCAGCAGTAGAAAAAATGCAGAAGAAAAGTACGTCCAGTCAATCAAAGCATTTTCATTTACAACCAGGTCACATAAAACCAGATAAAAGCAAATAATTTTTCTTACAATAACTAAGCTGCAGGCACCTTTCACTGTTTTACTTGGCTGCTTTTGATCTGTTTCAGAACCAGCTGTCTGGAAATCTGCTAAGAAAATTCAAAAACAGCAACGGGTGGCAGAAGCTTTGGGTGGTGTTCACCAACTTCTGCATGTTCTTCTATAAATCGCACCAGGTAACCGAGAGGGCAAGTGTGAGTGGCTGGAGAAGACAGTGGGGGGTTCTTTTCCAAAGAGGCAGCTGAGAGAAAAGTGGATCTCAGTCACAGATGGTGTAGGCTGCAGCAGCAGGTGCACTGCACACACAGCCTTCACTGCCACCGGCACACAGAGCAGGGCTTGTTCTCACTGCTCCTGGGCCAGTTCTTTCCTGAAGCTTTCAGCAGTCACAGTACAGATCATGCTTGGAAGCACTGCAGAGCTCACCACTGCTCAGAAGCTGTGGTGCAAGTTCAAACCAGGCTTTTATCACTGCAATTAAAAACTTAACAGTGACTTACAAATTCTGTTTATCATTACTGACATTTAAGCCAAACAAGAACAGCGATCAATGATTTAATCCACCTGAGCAAACATCCTACTGCAAAAGTAGGGGATTTCTGTTTAGAATCTGTTGGATTTCTGAATCTGTTTGAGCAGAGCATAAGCACAAAGTAACTCAAGTTGATACATTATGCTTTGTTATAGAAATCCTTAATGATTAAAGAAGGAACTGGAGGATATTCCACATGTAAGAGGGATAAAGAAATCATTTGCCATGCAGTAACTGGACTTCAGCAGTAACCTGCTGGGTGGCCAGCACAGCTCTAAAGGATTAGGAGTTTGCAAGCTGAGGATGAACCTGGGTGGTGCCCTGCCAAGGGCAAATGATGGAGCATTATGTTCATCAGTTTGAAAGTATAAAACTCCAAGATATTAGCCAGCTTTCCTTCAAGGAAATACTGACAGGATCAGCCTGCAAAGGGTCCTTGTGCAAAGGGTCTGTAATGATGACCAACTGAAACTACCAGACAATTAATCTTACTGCAGTTGTATAAATCTGATATTTTTCTGCACATGTGTGGAAACACGATAATCTTCAAATGAGGGGGTATCTGCTTTCCATTAACTTAGGGGTTCTCTTTATTTAAGGACATTTGATCTCACAGCACTTTCCGTCATATCGTTTCAGGACAATCATCCTTTAGCCAGCCTTCCTTTATTGGGATATTCACTTACCCTTCCTTCTGAATCTGAAAACATTCACAAAGATTATGTGTTCAAACTACATTTCAAATCCCATGTGTACTACTTCAGGGCTGAAAGTGAATACACCTTTGAAAGGTAAGTTTGTTTTTGAGAGAAAATTTTTGTTAAATTCCAGAAGCATTCTTCCAAAGGTTAGTAGCTACAAAGTTTATTGAATAAGTTGGTTCAGTAATACAGGCAAGTGGTTCAGCACAACTGGAGAAAGGACCTTTTAAAATTATAAAAGAAATTTTAAACCTGATATTGCTAAAATCAGGTGATTGGTTGTGATGATATGGAAGCAGTAATAGTAATTACTGCAAAACTTGGAATTATCCAGTCAAAATTGATCAGGCTGGCTGTATGGGGAGATCCATGCCTCAGACTTCAGGAAGCATGTGAACAGATCACAGGATACCTCAGTAGCTCTTCAGGATAGCTTTGCTTCCTTTAGTACAACTGCATGGAAAATCCACACCTGAAATAAAATTCCAATTTTCATAGAAGCAGCTGTTCCTACTACATATTTGTGCCACTTCACCATGTAATTTTTACACCTCCCACTAAACTTCAGATACGTGGAGAGTCAGGGAAAAGGCACTACTCCTCCTAAATTGTGGTTTGTGATTGTTCATACAGGGAGCTAATTTATTTAGCTGTTTTATATAAAGCATGAACATGTCAAAATTCATGATGTCTTCATCAAAGAAAGCTGCTCCTAACCTTTAGCCATGCCAGTCCAAAATTATAAACAAGGCAAATTGTGGGAAAGTGGTGATAAAATGAAAACTCAAAATGCCTTTATCAGTTCTAGGAAAAAGAAGCAGAAATTGCAGCTAAAGTACATTTTTTTGCTCTCAGATTAAGAATGGTTGGTCTCAATTGCTCATTGCTTGGACCACTCAGAAAAAAGATATTTGGTGTCTGCAGAGCAAGTAAAACCACTATTAACTTCACGAGTTTTGGGACCCATACCTGCTATTTGGGACCTCCTGTCTGTTCTCTCCAAACCTCCTTACAGTTTTGGCAGTGGATCCTCTTGCCTTGAGACAGATTTAGGGGTGAAGTAGGAAGATGCTCCCGCAGGCACTAAAAATCAAACTGTACAACTAATAACACAGACTATACCTGTCAAAAAATCCTCCCAGGGAACTGACCTTCCTTTTGTTCATGTGTCTCCTCGTGCCTCCTCACAGATGGATGGAAGTGATCCGAAGTGCCACCAGCTCTGCCTCCCGCACTCGAGCTCTGAGTCACAAAGAGCCTCACGCCTATTGACGGCTCAACAAGCCGCTGTCTCGATTGTCCAGCAGCTGCTGATTTTCTAGAGGACATTTGAAACTCCTTTTCTCCCTCCAAGTTTAGGAAAACTTACACTTTGGTAAAAGAAGAGAATAAGTATGGTTTTGCAGAAACTTTCACAATTCCTCAGCAAAACTGTTCAAGTTCTCTGAATATACAAACTAGCTTACCATCATCCCAGTGGCTGCGGTTCATTTCATGTCTTGTATTTTGTCATTCTGTGCTGTTTTTAGCTTGTGCCAGTATTAAAATATTGTCCTTATTAGAGTGCCAAATGCCAAAAGACGTTTTGTTGCCTCAAAGATTGCACCTAAAAGAACTCCCAGATGACTGAAATCTGAAAACTTTCTCCTCTGAGGCAAACACTATTTTCTTCTCTTTTCATAAAAATATATTATTTTTTTTTACCATGTTAATCTGTAGACTGCTGGGCTTTTAAATGTAGATGGATTTTCACAGTATAGAATATAATTATATATACAGAAAGCAGTCTAACAGGAATGAGATAACTTACAGATTTCATGCTTTTTTCCCCAGTCTTTATACATTTAATCAGCAATGATTTACTAATTTTCTATGTTTAACGAGGAAACAGTTGACAGCTCATTCTCATTTCCCCTTGGGGTCACAAATCCATGTGGTATAAATAAAGTATAGGGTTCTTATCTAACCATTTTTTTGGTGCAAGTTGACCAAATTGTTCATCTGTTGGCTTTGAAAAGTGAGTACTACTTGCAAGACGAAAAATTTTTAAAATAATCCAGTGCAATATTATTTGGGCTGTTAATGTACTGTGAATGGTTATGTACAAGAAGAAATTAAAGGCTGTGGTGACATTCTGCTGTTTGTTTTACGAACTTGAAAGAAAACCTGTATGCTACAAGAACCGCAGCTATTTGTGATTCATTTGTAGTGTTTTGGTAACTAAATTGCTCTAAGCTGGGGGGTACTGCTGAAGCCCCAAGTTCTCATCCTGCTTGCTACACATCCCAAATTGACTTCCAGTTTATTGTTGGAATTTCAGTCTCTCCCTCTCTTCCCTGGGGCTCAGGCAGACAGAGAGTGACTTACACTACCTGCAGCAGAATTACCCATTTCGTATGCCTAGCTTCAACATCAGCTGGCACAGCATTTTGGATAAGCTGGTTGGCAGCACTGTATCTGCAAGGCTTAGATGCTTTCCCTCATGTTTTAAGAAACTTTGTCCCTAGGGTGATGTAAAGGTTCTGTTGGCAGAAGTTTGCTGTGCTGGTAACACCCATCACCATTACAGGCCTTGGAGGAAGCACGGTGCTAAGCAGAGGGGCCTGAAAGTCAAGGGAAACGAAGCTGGGGAAGTTCTATCCCTGCTTTTTCTTCATCCAGCTACTCGCTTTATTAATGGCTTGTCTGTGTGCGATGTGTAAAATGGCTTCTTACAGCTTTGCTCACAACAAAAGGGAATAAAATACCTCACAACACCATTGTACATATGCCTGTTTCAAAACAGTAAAGCGTTCTTTCTGTTACCCCCAACCCCAGACATACCTCTGTCCAACGTGAGGATGGGCTCCAAACCCTTTAGGACAAACAGCAGTCCCCATGGCCAAATCCAAGCACACCCTGACAAAGGGAAACTCTTTTCTGAGCATTTCCTTCAGCTGCAGGGAGACCTTCAGGCCCCTGGGCAGGCAGAGTGCTGCACTTGCTCTTTTCCTCAGCTAATGCCCCTGGCTCTCTGTACCTGTGCAATAATCACACCTACCCTGGAGCACTGCCTCTGGCTAAGACATGCTAAAGGACAAACTTGGAAGGTAGGTAGGAAAATCTGAAGCCCATTTTCTCAGCTGCAGGTCCCACTGCCTTGTCCATTCCGAGCCTGTGACCCTGCCCTGTAGTACCATACAGGAATTCCAGTGCTTCAGGACTGACCAGGAATACGAGCAATGATCTCTGTAGTGAGGAGAAGAGGAAATAACACAGGTGAACAACAACTCAGCTGCAGCCATACTGGTCTGGGGAAACAATGCTGAAAAAGCAACAGCACTTGATGTTGCTATGAAGTAAAATGCTGCAGACTTGGTCCTGCCAAAAATGATTATCATTATTGAGTGGTAAAATAGTACCTTACAAGACAGGGCCCTGCCTCTTCCCTTTAGAATTGTTATCTATAACAGTGAAGGGCTTTTTTAAAATGGAAATTAGATCGAGGGCCATACCCTCAATTCAGCCAAAACTGAATTTTAATTTAGAAGCCTGGGGCTTGTTGGATAGAATGTTCATTAACTGCTATCTGCTGCAGTAGTTTATTCTGAGCTCTCCAAAGAAATCAAGCAACACCTTTTCTCATTAAGTTTCATTTTTACACAAGGTGAATTTAGAAAATAAGGCAAAGACCAAAATACAGTGATATTGTTAACGGCAGAGACCAAGTTAGGCTGTGGGTGCAGCTTTCAGACTACCCCCCTGATCACCATTTTCACCTTTTTGTATTATTTTTCCTATTAAAATTTAACACAAGATTTTTTTTCTTTTCTACTAGTGTGATTTTTAATTTCTTTTTAAAATAGAACCATTTGAACTGCTGTCACCTGTCAGCATTTTTCTAGGTGTCTATTCCCAGAGTTCAAAACTGAAATGATAGTAACAGAGTAAAATCAATTGTCTTGATGCTCCTATCTTGGAAACAGGCAGAGCCTATGTGTGTGAATAAAACTCAAATGTACTATAAAGCTCTAATGTACAACCACTTATTTTTAATCCTGATTCACATCACAGCAGTGCCTGTTCAGCCAGGCAGGGCCTGCAGAGAGGGAGGGTCACTGTGTGCCAGGTCAGGAGCTATCACTACACACATCTCTCTCAGCTGCAGGAAAGCCTCAGATGAGGCACTCCAGGAGATTTGCTGCTCGTGTTGTTATTACTCACCATGACATAGTTGCCAGTTTCCAATAATGGACAAATAAAAACAAAACAGGGACTTCGTTGCCTCAGGAGGTAGCACCACAGGCAAAGGGATCAAAAAAGCCTGGACTCCTGTGGTTTTTTCAACAAGATTAAGCATCTCTACCATTTATCTGCTGTCTAATTTAACCTCTGCTAAGATGTGTTTGATAATATACCTCAAACCTACATCTTTTCAGAGCATTTTATTTGAACAACACTGACACCTTAATGCCTTTGTAAATTCAGCTGAAACGAGACAAAAATGACAGACTGAAAGACAAGTCAGCAGGTAGGGGAAAACATGCTGTGATTGCAGAAATCTTGATAAAAGTCTCTGACTAAGGAGGAAGAAAAATTTGTTTTAGAGACAAAATCAGGTGTAACAGCCTGCCATTCCATCAGCCAAGAACAAGAAAGAGGATCAAGAAAGACCTGAAAAGCCAAATTTTGCCCATTCTTTCTTTTTATATACAACCAATTACATGGTCTTAGCCCTCAAAAGCACAATTACCTACATGCAGGCAGATGCACAACTCCAGTTGCACATGGATTCTGCCTCTGCCCTGGGGCATAGGAAAGCTGGTAGGGAACAAAATAATGGGCAATGTGCCACACATACAGTTTTTAGCAGCAGAAAATAGTAATGAAGTACACCTGCAGGAGTGCAGCTGTCACACAGTTTGTCACCAGGTAAAGGTGTTTGTTGTGAGCACTTAATCAGTTTCACGGGGCTGGCAGGATGGGTTTTAAATCACTGCCATCTCCAAGTGCTACAAATTCTGAGCTGATTGCCATTAAAAACCCACCAGTGTTTAATAACTTCCTGCATATCATTACTGACACGTGGGTAATAACTCCCACAGAGCATCCCCTCCAGGGAAGGGGCCCTGAATCCCATCTCACTGACCACTCAGGTGGCAACATTTCATGAAACTTTTCCTTCTTTATTTCCAGGTCACGTATTTTACAAGATTTACTGTGTTGGTGTAGAGTGACCAAAGTAAAATTTAAATACACAGCTGTAAACAGGCAGCAACATTACAGAAAACAAGACACACACTTTCATGGTCCTCTGTACTCATGCCTTACAGGTGGCAGGAAACCCTTGCATACGATTTGTCCATGGCATGTGCTCAGTGCAGTTGCCAGCACATCTGCAAACACAGTTAAAAACAGGAAGCACATTTGGGCTATACCTTCAGCTCCTCCTCAGCAGCCTACAAAACCCATTTGGAATTGTCCTGATCCTTGCATGATACCTGTGCTTATGCACACTCTGGATAATCTTCCACTGGTGACATTTTTGAAGGCAAAACACATTTCCTTCAAAGTCAGGTTACTGTAAAACTACTACTGGTACCACGCAGTTTAAAAAGTAATACAGAACATCACATGAAGTGGTCAGAGCTAAAGAACACATTGCCCAGCTACATTAAAAGCACATTAAGAGGCAGATGATGGGGAGCCAGGGTACAGAGGATGGGAACTCACACTGAGCCAGCTGCTTCGCAGTGAGGTGCCAACACACCCAGCCTCAGCTTCCCCCTCCACCTGCCCCTCTTGCACAGCGGGGGCACAGCACCCAGTTAGGGCATTCCACAAAGACCAGTTTCTCTTCTGTTCCCACATGCTCACACACAGTGATGGAGCTGCAAAGGAACCATGGCACTGCAGAGTGAAATCACTGCTTTGTCACTACACCGAAAGTGTTCTGTGCCCTGGCACATCATCCTTCAGTAAACTGGTCAGCAACTACAAAGTGCAACTGCAGGGAAAGGTAAGGTAAAAAAATAGATCTGAGAGTTACAAAAAAGCAAGCCTTCAGTTCAAATAACTGATTTTATTGTTTTTAAACAGTGAGTTTATTTACTGCCTAATCATGAAATCCCTGACAAATAAGCAGTTCTACTAATTTAAAGGTTTGCATAAATAGGGATAGCTTATCATTTAGTATAGTCAAGACTGAGTGAAGTACTACCTGCACAGAAAAATCATCAGTGCAACATTGTAACACAGACATGTTTTAAGCATGAAAAAAACCTCTCCAAAAATATCAATACACTTCTTTTCCTCTGAGAAACTGAGGTGGTGCTTCTTTCAAATGAAGCTCCTCTTCTATAACCGATACAGACCTGATTTTTAAAGCATCAATACTTTTTAATAGCAAATGATTGTACTTCTACATTCAAGATACAGCACGCTTCTTTTTTCAGTGAATCTCAGTTTAAGATAGTCTATATTTAAATAATCTGTATATTACATATAAAAATACACATCTCTACCATAAATGAGGTCTTGTCTTCTTCTAAATGCCCAAGCCTTTTGGCCACCTGCCCTCAACACAAGTCTTATTCATCTTAAGCTCTGACACATTCATCAAGCAAATTCTGCCACTATCTACTCAGACAAGTACTTCCTCAACATACAGTCCTGGAACACAACTAAAATGCAACTCAAAACACATATATATAACTTTTCAAACGAGTGTTCAAAGAGTGTAGCTTAGAACTTAATTCAACTTTCTGATTGATCAATTCTTGACATTCAAGCCAGCAGCTTAAGTTTAACTTCCCCACTAAGTCTCAGAAGTTCTGTGCATCATCAAGTAAGCTCACTTTAATTTCCAGTCCTTACATTAACAGATGACAAGGGAACAGCTTACACTGATCAATTTATATTTCCAGTGCAAACACACCTGTTGATTTCCTTATGCAGTCACAGCACAGGGATCTGTTCAAGGCTAAATGTTCTCCTATTGAGACATCAACAGGTAAATTTCCATTGCACTGCATTATGATGCCCATTTCACAAAAGCAGTACTAAATTTATTTCCTCAAAAGTGAGCCTATCCATAACACTTAAGAGCACACTAAACAACATAATTAAAAATAATAATCAAACTGGAGTTGTGAAACATTGCTCAAACTTTTAGAATTGTTCAATTTATTTTAAATTCCCTTAGCCATAAAGGTAACACATCACCTAATTAGGCTGGCAAATGAGTAATGCCTGAAAGCATGGCCACAAGATGAACACACACCCACATTTCTTCCAACTGTTGTTTCAACCTGGGCAGAAGTTTATTAGCTCTGTTAGCAAGACAGTGTCCTCTTACTGTTAAATTCTTAAATTAATAAATTAAGGCTAGTAATATGCATAGACTAAGGGCTACCATGGTGATAGAAGTCCTGGAAGGAGACCTCACCAGCTTCCACAATGGTTAGAGTACCTGGGTTTCTTGTACCAAGGCAGGCAGATATGCCTGTGTTTTAAATGTTAATCCTTTCTGTTCCAAAGCTCCCGTCTATTTTTTTTTTTAAAGTTAATATATAAGTTACCTCACAGTCATGCAAAGCATAAAGTCATCAATTGCTTCATTAAAAGAAGGCAAAAATGCTCTCTTAGCTACTGGAATAAGAAGAACCTGAATATAGTCTTGGTGAAACCAACCAAGGTAAACCTCAGAGTAATACAGGGGCGGGGGGGGAATAGCAGCTACCTGATCAACTGTGCATCCAACTAATGAACTAGTATTACTGTTTCCAAGATCTGTGACACCTGAAGTCAGCTGTCTAGAAGCCCTCACAGGAATAGTGGAAATTTTAAAATTCAGAATTTCAAGAAGTAACTTTTCTCTGGAGAGGCAAGCAGCAGGAACCAGCACCCGGGCTGTTTTGCAGTCTCTCTGCCCAACATCTATCCATTTTGCTAAAGAGATGCACAGATCTAGGCAGCGAGAACAAATACTGAACCTATGGATAACTTTTCTTGTATGCTGAAAGACATTTCTTTTAATGATAAAAATAGGCATGATAAAGAAATACTTGGAACTGTCTCAGAATCTACACCTTAAGGAGATATTTCAGAATAAATGAAGGGAATAAAGATTTCTGTGAGCATTTAAACATGTTCAGGTGAAAAAAGACTGTGTCTGAATTTCATTAACTTCACAAATATCTGTTACTAAAACTGAACTATTTCAGAATTTGCATTGGCACAGTTTGAAACTGAAGATATGAAAGAACTCTAGGAAAGACAATAATTTAAATTTAAAGCTTTGAGAGACCAGGTGTATGAAATTTAAAACAAATAGAAGTAGTACCATAAATAGAAAGTGAGGCTCAGAATATAAGTAAAAAGAAAGAAATGCTAAAGAAACAGAATAAAATTGTGTCTGTGCTGAGGTACAAATAGAAGGTTCTATAATACAGGATTAACTCTTTCAGTGGCAAATACTTCACATACAAAAATCTAATCGAGATTCACTTATCACATATTTCAAACTTTACATGTAATAAAGGCAAGGCAATACTCAGTTATGGCCTGTCAAATGTTTACCCCACTAACATTATCTACAAAAGCACTTTACCATTTTGTACACAGTGATTCCTTATGCACATTGAAAGGCTTTCTTTTAAAAAAGACATTATATACATATCTGTACACAATACCAACAACCATGCTCCATCTCTCAGTGGAATTCTTAAAGCAAGATACCTGAGGTTTCTCAATATCTTCAATTTCTCTATCACAAACCTAAATATACATTTCAGATTTTACAAAAGGACACCTCCCTGGAATATGTGAATTATCATCTTAAAAAATTATAGCTTTAAGGAGCTGAAAAAGATTGCCTCCATCCAAGAGACTTCATTTTCACTCTTAGAATGTCCTTCCTCCCAAGGACTTTCCAGAGACTGAGAGGCAGAACAGCATTAGGGTGCACGCCTTCAATGCAGACACCATGGGATCTCTGCTGTCTTGGGAAAGCCAGGAAGGAAGAGTATGTCAGTAGGATGAAGAACTTCCTCCAGCTAGGGAATATCTGAAGAGGAAATGAAATAGTTACTGTTACAACTTTTAGAAAGGCATTCTACAAGAAGCAGCAATGAAGTGATTCCATTTTATGCTGTTGAAGTTCTGGCCTTTTTCCTTGCACTATGGCACTCACCACTGCCACCACACCTTAAAGGAGGAGCCGTGGAACTGAACAAGCCTGTTAGAGTATCACTGCTTTCCCAACAAACAGCAACAACCTGTGCTCAAATGTGTTACTGAGCAGCATTTAATGATGGAAGAACATTTAGCGACTCCACCTTTCCTACTCTGCAAGCTTACATCAAATCTTTTCAAAACATTACTGGGATAGGACAACTCTATCTCTTGATCTAAGGAGATTCTTAAATCATCCAAAGGATGATAAGCACACTTTTTAATCACATTAAGTTTCCAGTAAACTTCACCAAACATCCAAAATCAAAACTGGAGAGGGAAGGTAACTGGATTCACGCACATGACTGGGCAGCTATTCTGAGGTCCCAGTTAATTCATTCAGACAAGATTACAAAACCCAGTTCTAACCAATGATAAGGGGGAGTGAAAATGTAATCAGAAACTTGTTGTTGGAAACCTATCTTCAGTAATTAGCTATCAAATTGAGAGGGTATTATACTGAATTTACCTGATGATGTAAAAGAGCACACCTCCTGCAGCACTCGAACAAGAAGGAATTATTTTTTCAGAATTTGACTAGCTCCAAAAAAACCAGCCTTATCCCCAAGGGAAAACTACTAAGCTATGGAATGATTCAAGCTCATTTTTAGTGGGAGTTCTTGCTATTCATTCTTTCACTCCCTTTCTGGAGTCATTATCCCATACTAGCTGGAATACAATCCCTGAAAAATAGAGAAAATTCACCCAGATGTAATCCCCTGACAAACATTCTCTATGAACAATTCTTTCTCTCCTAGAAAGAGAATGGAGTGCTTGCCTTCACTGCTCTAAGACATTATGACTAAGAAAAACAGTAACAGTCCAAGGAAGCAGAACAGAAGGAAAGTAATACTAAACAGGTACATAAAGGGTTCTGAAATCTTTCTTGCAGGACAAAAATTATGAATGTTGCAGTATCGACAGAACAAGTAAGATCACTTCCAGCATCCCCAAAAATGCCCATGTCTTGGCACTGTCTCCACATGGCCATTTTCAGCCTCAATTGCAGCATCAAATCTTTGAGGTTTCTAGTTACAGGAAGATCCTGTACCAGACTGATAAAAATATGACACTGAAATATTAGCTGATGAAAGACTGGATTCAATTTTGGAACCCCTAATGGAAACAACTGAGATGGAAGCTCCAGCAACTCTTTCAAGTCTGCCAGGACCAAATGAGACAGGACAGGACATCTGGCATTAGAAGTAACCTTTCACCACTAGAGATGCTGACTGGGCTTCATTCTTAACAGCCCATAAAGCAACAAACACGATTGCTTGCAAGTTTCTTGGCACAGGTTTTTACTGGAGGAGAAAGTGTCACCCTGGAAATTCAGTGCTTCAACCTCAAAGCTGTGAATTCCTAAACTTTACCAAGCTGTGGTTAGAGACAGTGCAAGGGAGACACCTGCTCAGGGTGATCTTTTTCCATGTAGTGGTCCATGATTACTCATTGACATGAGTTTTTTCTAGTACCAAGCAATCCAATCTAGCTGCTGTGAGTTTCACAACAGCTGTGGGCTCCTAGATTCAATGTTACATTTATAGCCTCTTCCAGCAGCAATTCTGAAATTTATACCTCTTATCTTTTCTTGTGCAACATTTAAAGGAACAGAAAATTGATTATTTGTTCCTAATATATTCCTAAGGAAGGCAGTTAGAAAATCTCATGAAATTTGGCCTTTTGAAGTAAGACCAAATACTGGTTTTGGAGGTGTCACCCAAAGGCCATGCAGACTGTCTTTAATGAATGAACAAGGAACCACTCCCCATGTGAGTGAGAGAAACACAGATCAACTGAACAGTGATGAACCTAAGAGTGACACAGAGTGTTCTCTGCAACACACACCCAGACACCAAGGAAGTGTGTGTCCCTTACATGAACTGCAAAGGGAAAAGCCTGTCCAGTCTCATTTGGCACACAATATGCACACAACAGGATGAACATACATATGTGCTATCACCTGAGGCTAGAAATAACAACTGCTGATATGATTAGGTGTTCTTCCAGTAAGCAAACACAACTGCACAAACTGCAGGCACAAGTGGTTCTCTTCTCCACTAGTAAGAAAAATTAATTCTTTCAATTCAACATAAGCCAAATATTAGAAACAGATTTCTGTAAGCCATATTGCAATAGTTTCATTACCTCTGAAGCCTCTGCACAAGGTGTGACACCATGGTATCTGCAATGCCTGGACAAGCCTCCTCAGCTAAATAAACTGCCTTTCTCAGTTCTTCTATGGAATCTGTGTTACCACCACACACCTCACTCTTCTCTTTCAACTGAAAGGAAACCAGGAAGAAATATATTAATAAGATATTAATAAATATTTCTATACACAATATAATGCAGAAGCTTGTTAGGAAGTGACCATCAGTGTTCACAATGTCAGCATTTGACTTTCATCATAGACCCTCACACACTGAAGACATTTTTCAAGCAGAAGTTTGTCTTTACAGCACTTATCAGGATGTCAATCATCTTCACACATCTTCAATCTTCACACATCCTTTTCAGCATGCTCACAGTCAAAAATGACAACAAAGTATCCCAAGGAAAAAAAGCAATATTTACCCATAGCTGTTTGATTTCAAGATGTGCTTCCTATACTTTAGTATCCATGCTTGCACACCTAATACATATACACTGCAGTAATTTTATCAACTTTTTAAAATAATCATATCTTCATAAATTCTTCTCTTATCCTTCATATATTCTTTCTCAAAGTTGTTTTTAAGTATTTTGGGGGAGCGTATAAAAATATAAAACTCAGAATGGGAACAAAATACAGTTTGCAACACTGAAATTCAAAAGTGAAATTCTTGATGATCTGGTCCACAACTGTATCCTGGAACAGATCTTGAGCTTGAATTTTGTAATAAGATAAATACATAAAGTAGTGTCAAAAATTGAATGCTGTAATCTAAACATTTACACACCTTTTTCTTGTCATGTTCATTGCTTTAGGCCAGCATGGGTGATGTTACTACTATGCGTATCAAGTATCGTTAGGAACAAAATACAGACCTCAGAAGCAGACATACCAAAGGCAGAGAAAAAACTTAACACAGCAAGTTCCAAATGGGTAGTAGCAACCTTAGGTATGATTCATTATATTTTTCAATTTTTTTCAGATAAACCTTGGAATTGTTGTGTTTTAAAGCAGTAACTTACCTCTGCAAATAAAGGGGATATAATTGTAGACAGGCATTGGGATAGAGGCCTCTTTGGGATATCCTTTTCCTTTAAAGAAAAAAAAAAAAGACCAATTTTTTTTTTAAAAAAGTAGCCTCATTGTATGTTAATTAAAGACAAAATGTAGTTCCAACATGCTACACTTTATGAAAGGTCTGTTTCCATATATGGAAAATGTTCTACAACACACTATTCCAAAGCACTGTGGAAAATAGAGGCTGAATTAAAATTTGAGACTGCAGCACCTCAAATACATGCAAGCTCAAAATGAGAAGGGGGGAAAAAACCCAAAAAACCACAAACCAAAACCACCAAACTCCCACAATCCTACTGAGCATTAACCAAGTCATAGACATGCTGATATTTACTAGGTTCATCCTGTATGATAAAATATTTTTGTGCTATTTCTCCAGAATTTTCAGAGCCAGCACAGCAATAACCTGCTCTGGCCACACAGCTTGCAGAAAATACAATGTAGCCATTCCTAAACATCCCTTATTCTGGGTTGTTTGGGTTTGGATTTTTTTTTTTTATTTTTTTTGGACACAGGCACATTCTGGTCTTTGTTACATAGTAGCTTTTTTCCTTAAAAGACCAAAATGCCTTCTCCGAAACTCCAGCCTAGATTTGCACTGTACTGGTTTTAGTTTACTATACAGAATGAGATTTTAAAAATACAGTATTGCCTGGTCTTCCTCCAGTGGTTGTATTTCAAACCAGAGAAATATTTGGTATGTATTTTGTCAACTACACAAAAGGACACATTAACTGAATGCCCAAGCTTCAAGACTTAGAAAGTTTTGTGAAAGGCAACTGTAGAAAACACATTTTTAGCAAAAGTTCTGGAAGTTTTACAATATAAATGCTTTTAAAGGCATAAATTATTACTAAATTATTAAAGCAGAATTATCTCTTTGTATTGAAGTCAGTATTTTGAGCACCTTATTTCTTTGCAATTCCAAAGGCTGGGCTGCTCCATTCTCTAGATTCTTGGGGTCTTTTTCTCTTATTGTAAAGATCCACTCTTCTGAGTCACTCCCACCTGAAGCTTGACCATCTGCTTCACTTCAAGGGAAAGGAAAAAAAAATCTTACCTTACCACTGATGTTCATTAAATATACACACTAAATACAAAAACTCAGTAAAGACCAAAATCAGGATTCTATTGTACAGGCTACTACATACAAAGACAAGTATGAAAATTAAGGAAACATTTTTTGGGTAAATTCACCAGATGTAAGGAAGTGAGGCATTACAGACTGAAAACATTTTCCCATGTCATATTAACAAGTTACATGAAATGTTTTATTGCTATCTGAAAACTGGCTTTAGCAGAGCACCTCAACTCGTTAGGAAAAGGGGATGAAATTAGAAAACTAAATTCACTTTTCTTGCCTAGAAAAATAGCTAAGCCACTGGAACTGTGATCACTGGAAGGCATGAAGCCATTAATACTGCAAAGAAATAGACAGCTGTAATGTCACCCAAGAAATAACCTGATGCTTGCCATTAGCGTGCATACTGGAATAGCAGAGAATAGTAGAGTTTCCTTTACTATGAGGTATTTAATCCATTTGTAGAGTAAGTTGTGGCAATCTCTTCACTTGAATCTCACTTGCACAGTGCTACTTGGCTGTGCAGCTTGAGACCTCCTGCCTGCAGAAGAGCTGGCCTCACATCTAGGAAGAGCCCTGGACCCTACATAAGAGAGAAGGTAGCACAGAATATGGGCCAGGAGAGTTTTTCCTCAGTGACTGTTACTTGCACGAAATCCCTGGCAATACTAAAATTAAGACTGCATTCATTTACCAAGGCCACTAAGCTGAAAATCTGTAAATAACTGAATACAGCAATACATGTGCTAAAAATAACTCCTTGGCTCCTAAAGGAGGATATTTCATAGACTCATCAAACTTACGTATCCGAGTCATCAGAACTGGAGTCGTCATGACTTTGCTCAGACTTCCACCTCTTATGCCTGTCAATGAGGTCAGCCAAGTAAGATGTTTTCTTGGAGTTTCGTAAAATGAACTTATGTTTTAAAAGCTCTTTTGCAGTAGGTCTCTTAAAAGAAAAGAAGAGAGAGTTGGGGTTTTTTTTACCATGTTTAAGTGTTGAGTGACTCACTATAAAAACAAAGAAATCCAGAGTTTAGTCTTGATACAAATGAGATTTTAAACATATACAGTATTTAAAAATATACCTGTCACTTATGTCACACCATATTAGAGAAGCTGAATGACACTTACTCATGCAATCCATGTAAAGCTGTCAAATTCTCTACTACACACTGACAAACATGAAACTCACAAAGCTTGGGTCCTTGTTTAAGCAGGCCTCGACAAATTCTTTGAGGGATTTACTGAAGTTTCCTTCCAGCGTTGGTGGATTGTTCTTAGGAATGAGGAACAAAACTTTCATTGGATGTAATTCTGAATGAGGTGGCTCTCCTTTTGCAAGTTCTATGGCTGTTATGCCTAACGACCAGATATCTGCCTGTAAGAAAGAATGCTTTTAAGATCAGGCTGGAGAAAGAAAGTGTTGGCTTGCTGCTCTAGTTTAACCAGCAACAAACATCTGCTTGCTCACACCGTCCCCTGGTGGAATGGGGGAGGAAGAGAATTTGAAGGGTAATGGGAGAAAACTTGTGGATTATGAACAGTTTAATAACTGAAATAAAATAACAATAATAATAAATTATAATGGGGAAAAAAATAACAAAGAGAAAGAACTAACACCCAAGAAAGGCAAGTGATGTAAGTGGAAAGAGCTGCTCTCCACCAAGAGGAAGATGCTCAGCCAGGCCCTGAGCAGCAGGGACTTTCCCCTGTGCATGAGGCCATATGGTGTGGAATATCCCTCTGGTCAACTGTCCTGGCTGAGTCCCTTCCCAACTCCTTGTGCACCCCCAGTCTGCTCACTGGTGGGTAAAAAGCAGGAAAGGTCTTGGCTCTGTGCAAGGGCTGCTCAGCAATCAGGAAAATATCCCTGAATTATCAACACTTGCAGCACAAACCCAAAACACAGCCACATATCAGCTACTGTGAAGAAAATTAATTTTACCCCAGTCAAAACCATCACACTTGTAAAGGTAGATTTTTAAGTTTTACCGTAAATAACTTAATGTGTAAATTGGTTTTGTTGCCATTGTTTTATGTGATTAGCCCCATAGCCCAAGTGAAGTTTCTTGGTTGTCTGCACTCTTCAGTATAAAAGTTATACTAAGTAGAGTTTAAACTTTTTGAAATCAATACTACTACTTCAAAAAGCAATGGCAGAGTCATATAAACTAGCATTTTATCTACCATATTCAAGTATACTCTGTAAATATGGGGTAAGTCTAAAATAGTCACATAAAGTAAAATGCTTTAACTTGCACAAGATTTTTCCTCAACATAAACTAGCTAGTATTAAATTTCTGATGGTTGTACATTAGAATATAACTTCCCTGGAATTTATCACTGGTTTTATATATCATTCTTATTCACAGACTAGAGAAATGCAGTCTTTAACAGCAATATTCTGCTTTTTGGTCCAAGTAGACTTTAAAAGTTTTCACTATCAAAATGTGCTACTCTTTCTAGGGAATGCTGTCTCCCTTGATACAAATCCTACTGCAAAACTGCCTGAAGTAATGTGAAGCAATGCACTGTAATTCTCTTATGTTTTGCTGAAGTCACAGACCCAAAGTCAAGAGGGTTTTCTTTTACCTGTCAGAAAGGTAAAAGAAAAAAAATTCCCAGAAATGTCTGTTCCAAGGACAAGATACCAATTAAAAATATTTATGTTTGTTTTTTCTCTGTTTCTTTTTAAGTGAAAGCAGAACAAAGACTTAATCACAGGAAAAGCAGAAAAGATCTGACATGAGCTGTCTGGTTTTACTCCCAAACAGAGCAGTTGGAATTTTGCTATGCTGTAAACAGATCTATTTCCAGGTACTGGACAGAGCAGAGATTTCATTCATCACTGCTGTCTTTACTAAGCACCCCTGAACCCCACCTGTGTCAGCCCTGTGGATTCTCATGGTTATCTTTGACTGACTTGCACATATCCAACTCCACTATCACAGCCACAGTGCCTGGCACGAAACAAGCTCCTCCTTCCTTGGTCAGACAGTATCCTACTGTCAAGAGCTTAGTTACTTAATTTTGCAAGTAAGAATGAAAAAAAAAAACCAAACCAGAGTCAATTAGCATACCACTGAATTTATAAAATGCCATTTTGTTAGGCCATGTTACAGAGCAGTTCCTGAGCACAAAGAATTACATAAGCACATGGGCCCCGAGTTTCATTTATCTTAATAAGAGCATTATCAGCTAAGCTCTCCTCAAGCCTAATTATGAGTAACTTCCCTCTAGGAGGAAAGCTTTTCTTGGTTACAAAAGAAAAATGTCACCTGTGAAGATGAGTCTTCATGTTAACAACTGAGTATTATTATTTCTAATTTATTCAGAATTTCAGTTTCTCAAGAATGAGGTGTTAAAGCCACATAAATTGATACTTTTCCTCTGCCAGACTTTCAGTATATACAAGTATAAACATCAAATTTACATGTGTATGAGTGCACAGATATCCACCTGCACACACATATATGTATATAAATACTTCCTTTTTTCCTCATGTATTTATAACTCTACTACTAGTGACCTTCCTCTACAAAAATGAACAAAAAAGTGCAACAAACTATAGCAGCACGCTAGACTCTTTGAAGTCCAAGATGGGTTTTGGAAGCCCATTCCTGTTGAAAACATCAAAAGTAACTCACCCCATGTTCCTCTGGAACCATATCCTCCCCTTTCACAGATAAGAAAGGAAGTACCAATTGCACATGTATCCAATTAGGCATTTCTAGGATGGACTTGACTGTGACAATGAAACCCCAGAACAAGCACAAATAGTTCTCCAAATGGAGAGGGATAAGCATGACCTCAGGACATGGTGACACTCCACTATCCTTAGGTTTTATCACATTGTGATTTTTAAGAGTTTCAAATCTTGAACAAAAATTCCTCTTCCAAGTTCAGATGACAGTCACCAAGTCACTGGTAATTACTATCCACTGCAATACTGCCATAAGCCTTTCCTCTTCTAATCTAATGTGCAAAATGCAGTCCAGCTTTAAAGTTCTTGTAAGTCAAGGAAAACAGGCTATGTGCAAGAGAAAGACAATTTCAAATTAAATAATTATTTTTTTACAGTACAAGTTTTATAGTAGAAAGAGCAGAGAACTAGATATATGAAAAATGAAGCAGGTTAAGAAAACATGTTTTCAGGTAAGACAGGAATCCAAACAGGAAGCAGAAGCACTGCCAAAAACTAGAGCCCTTTCAAGCTTTTATTTGGAATCCTTCATCAAGTATCCAAGACTCTTATGTCCATGTGACATTGCACACTGAAACAGCCAGAACGGAAAATGTAAGGGCTGAATCATACTTTGTCCAAATGATGGTCATTCCCAGGAGCCAAACCTCAAAAAAACAAAACAAAAAAAACCCAAGGCCAACCAACCAAAACCAAAGCAAATAAACTACCTAAAAATCCCCCATAAAAATACACAAAGGCAAAAAATAACAACCACCATTTAAAAAAAGTTTACTCAACTTTAAGTTGGGATTTTGGGGTTATTTAAGCTTCTACAGGCTCTACAGTATTTTGCCTGTTATAGCTTTTTTACAGAAAGATAGCAAACAGGGAATTAAGCAACAGTACAGCCTAGACCAGAATCAGCCTTGGCAAATGCAAAGAAACATCCCAACCTGTCCCATTCCATGGAAATATGGCAAATCAACAAATCCCTACAGGGAAATCACAGGAAATGGGCAAGGAAGATGAGCTCAGGGAAGAACATAAGGAAATACTGGTAATTATAATAAAGAAAGCTGATCTTAACACAAATTGGGCTTGAGGGTGACCTTTGTTTCAGACCTACAGCTGCAGCAGTGGGTTGGGCAAGGAGCCTTTCCTGATAACATGGGTGTCCTGTGGAGCCAGCCAGGCCGTGTGGGACAGAGAGAAAGCAGGGGCAGCAAAGAGCTGTATATGTACCTCAAACAAATAGAAGCATAAAAAACAAATAGCCACCACAAAGAACTTTGAAAAAAGCAATAGGCTTGAGCTGGCTCTAATGGGCATATTCCTCCCTGGCAAGCAGGGACACGCAGTGCCATACTGGTGAGAACAGTAATGGAATCACATTTCTACTGTGACCCAACTATGTATTACAATTGATATACTGTGCTTGTCTTGAGATTTCAGTATGCTGATGTGCCACTCTGCTAGATCAAAATCCTGTGTATAGATAAATTTGGTATTTAATATCAACACCTCCCAAATGGCAAATCTGAAAGAACATGGTCAGAGCAGCACATTCTGCCAGAGAGGAGTAACAGCCCTTTCAAACAACAGTTTCACATCCACCAAATCCATATTCTTCAACTGTGTTGCTGGCTATTTTTTTCTAAAAACAAGAGGAAGAATAGTAACATTTTGAATATATTTGTACTCTTCTACTTTTTCTAAATATCTGCACTCTTCTGCTTTTAAACAGCCAAAAATACTCATCAATTGAGTGGGAAAAAAGGTGATGGGATGCACTTGTGAATACCGTATAATTTCTTGCCATCTGGATTGTCTTAATAAACTAGGAAGCTTAAACTTTGAATACAAATTAGGAAATCTTTCCTCACCAACAGCTTTTACCTGCTAGGTGTCACCTAGCATGTCATCCTCATGTAGACACAACCAAAGTTATTAGCTGTGTTCTGAAGACCAACCCATGTAATTCAATTTAGAAAAAGGAAGGGACTTTAGCAATGCCTTGAAGTACCTCACCTTTGAATCATATGCTGATTGCTTTATTACTTCAGGTGCCATCCAAAATGGTGTTCCCACAAAGGTATTCCTCTTTATCTGTGTGTCTGTTAGCTGCCCAGCTACTCCAAAATCTGCCAGTTTTACTTCCCCTTGTTCAGACAGCAATACATTAGCAGCTGGAATAAAGAAGAAGAAATACCAGAAATGAAGATATTTGACACCATTTGACAATGTAAGGGTGCTCATACAGATTTGCATGAGTTCTTCTGATATTCTTCCATCACAAATACCAAAACAATTTACCTTTAATATCTCTGTGGATTTTCTTTTCCGAATGCAAGTAATCGAGTCCTTTGAGTATCTCCCTCAATATTGTAGCAATTTGAGTTTCATCAAGTGAGCCAGGCTCTAACTAGGAGATGCAAGAAATGTTTAAATATGTATTAAAAAAGGACAAACAGACAACAGAAATAACACTGTGACTATAAAAAGAAATTACTCCTTATGTCAGCCCTCAAAACTTCCAATTTTCTGACTTCATAATGTGAGACAAAACAAAATACTATTTTTAAAAACACATAGCTCTAAACTAAGTGGCTTAATGAACAACAGGCAAAGAAATAATTTATCTAAAATATTATGTAAAATTTGTTAAAGATGCCATAAAGACAGAGCCTCAAGTCATTGCTTTGTGGTCAGGTCCTAGATATACTATGCCTTTGAAAAGCATCTGATTGTTAACACTACACTAAACTTACATGTGCAACTCCACAGACCCTATGTGGACTCAAATCTCAAAGCTTGAGCAAGAAGCTAAGACATTCAAGGTAATACATCCATCAGTCTATGACTACATACTGCACACTGGATTTTGAGAAACTCTCTAAAACTCAACTTAAAGTGATAGGCTGAGAGAACATTACGTATTATGTATTTTAAAATGTTAACTTTTTTCAAGTAATCCTGGAAATATAAATCTAATTGTTAAAAGATTCCAAGTAATTCTTCTTATGAGAAGAATCAGTAACATTATATGATCCCAAAGTTCTTTACACGTGATATGAATTCTAAAAGTGAGAATAACCGAGGAAAGATCACTACCCAGAGAGACAATAAGGGCATCTTAAACCCTGTCCTTAAACAATAAGGGCATCTCCAGAGAGACACTGAAACTTTGTGTCCAAGCATCAATATTGGAAATATTCCACTATTCTAGTTTACTCCACAATAGCACTCATTGAATCACAATCAAAAAGGTGTACCTCTAAAGCTTCATTCTGTGAAAAGGAAAGCATTTCAGATAAGGATTTTCAGATAAAAATTAAAAATAGTACATCCCTCAGAAATCCTCATGCATAGCAACAGAGGTAATATTTCATGTAACAATGCATTTGCTTTATCTTTGCAGCTTTAGTTATAATCTTATTTGCTTTTCCTTAGCTCTGATAATACACAAAATATTACCACTACCTGAAACCCACTAAGACATTCTCAAAGTTTTGCTGCAGCCAGGCTGCAAGCACCAGCTTGAGACTTGGTAACATGACACAGCACATCTAATGTGGGAAAACCTCTTATGTCAGATTCAGCTCACCTTAGTGAGGAGGAATTACTGAAAACAGAGTAAATCTCAGAAGACTGGCACTTGTACCTCAGTCACAAACTTGAACTATACTCAAAAGTTTGACCAAAAATGTACATGCAGTTGCATTATATGTATTTTTTTCTTGTGAGGCAGCATTTTGAAATCATGCAGTGCATATTCAAGTAAGAAAACACCAAGCTAGAATGACATGTCTGCGCTCTGAACATGGAATTCAAGGTTCTCAGTAATCCTTGCCTTGAGTATGAAAATGTGGCAAAACATGCCAGGTTCTAGTTGAGAACCATTAATGTGCATGTTAGAACTAGGAGAACATGCACCAAAACATAAATTGAAAATTAATGAAGCACATAAATGATGCTTAATAGACACTTACAGGATGATTTCAGTTCTGGGGTGAAATTTCTTCAATAACATTTTAAGATGTGAACAACAAATTTCTACTATTTCTAGGCAACAAACTTAGAGATTAAACACATAGTCATCACACAAGTGAAATTTGTGAATTTTAAAAAAAGAAGAAAATATGGTAACATGTTTTTACTCTGCTCTTTTATACCTATACAAAGAAAGTAGTAACTAATTTATAAAAGCAAACCCAATTTCTAATTGCTCTTCTGTCTGGAAGAAAAAAGTGATCACAACAATAAATACACATTTTTTATCATATCTTTATGGGGAACATCATGAATTTTTACACAACCACAGAACTCCTAACAGATGTGGAAGCTAAAGGTATAAATGGGTTCAAAAATACACAACTGCAGGAAGCCCACATTTAATACCCACTCCTGTGTTCTGGATGTCACCAGCAGAATCCCTTTACAGTGACCTTGTTCCTTTTGCTCTTTCCTCAAGCCTTTATCAGTTATCCTATTTGACAACTGCAAACTCTGCTACCAAGATGTTCTGCCTCAGTTTGGATAACAATTTTCACATACTTAAAACATGCATTATTATTTCTGTAGTGTTTTTTAAATCCACAGTGAACATAAGACGGTGGGCATTGGGTGCTTTTTAATAGCTGAAGTGAATATCAGCATCCAGTTACAGAAAACATGATCTGCACTGACCCCTTCGAATTCCAATTCAAACCTGGGTACTCCATCCCAGATGCAGAATGAGGCCCTTGCTCCTGCTAAATTTCATACCCTTGATGATTGCACAGCCCTTTGGTCTGTCCAGGGCTCCCTGCAAGGCCTCTCTACCCTCCATGGAGCCCAGAGCTTCTTCTATTTCTTTGAATTATTATTTTTAATACCAGCCTAAATTGTATTTCTGTCTAGGCTTCAGAAAGACTCCAAACAGGGAACCTTTCATTTATTTGTTTGGGGGAGAGGGTGGTGAAGAAGATACATTAAAATGTACAAACTTGTATAAGCCACCACTTGTTGTGGTGGCAGAATTAAGAGATACAAAAAACTATTTTCAGGCACTAGTGCTCTCTGGCTGACTGAAGATTAGCATTCTAAGATGTTTATATCTTGCTTCCAATATTAGGTTGCTTAGTTCCCTTCTATTTACACAAATAATCAGTCATGCCTCATGGAAAATAACATTTTTCTGGCATTGACAAATAGTTTTATCCTTTCCTGAAAGTGAACATTGCCACAGCCAAGTGATGTATTATAGTTTCCAGAATTATAAGATAGGAATATAATTACGTGAAGTAAAGTAACAAAAAAAATATGTATCATTTACTTACTAGATCAAGGGCAGAGCCTCCACCCAGATATTCCATTATTATCCATAATTTTGTATCCTGCAAAACAAAAAAACCCAAACAAATGTATTAAGGTTAAAATAAAAAAGAGAAAAGAAAAAAAAAGTAGTAACGAGTTAATGGGACTTGTCCCATTCTTTCTGATGAAGAAATTATCTGCAGTTTTGAAACATCACTAACATTTAGCTGTTCCTCAAAAATATCTCTGGATTATTTACTCAAGAGTGTGTGCATGGAGGAGAATGCATTTTCATTTTAAAATTCCAATTATGGACATTCCAAATATCAAATAGTGTTACACATAACATATTTCCTTTCCTTAGAAAATATTATCTCGATTTTGTTGATCATCTTTATTTGTACATATACCTAAAAATATTTTCTTTAGTAAGCTTGACTCCTGTCTAGTTTAAATTGAAATAAAACTTATTCTTCATTTTTCGGCATAGTTTCATTTTCTTGAACAGGTTTTCTCCAGTAATGCTTATGCATCTGATACATGGTATAGAATTTTTGCACAGTTTTGTTCAAGAAAGAATAAGTAAAGTAGTAATGAAGATTGCTTAAGATGACTATAACAATGTACTAGCTTCACCTAGCAAAAGAAAAGCTAACAACAACATCAAACTACTATATTCCTAAAGAAAACCTTTTGTACATATTATAGGACAGTTTAACACAAGATATACAACACAGTGTGCTAGGAAAGAGACTGGACCCAATAATTTCTTTCCACTGTTTGTAGCATCTTTTTCCAAAATACACTAAGGGAAGCAGCCCAGCTTTTCCTTGCAGTACCAGCCTTAAAACACACAACAAAGCAAAGCCACAAATCTACTATGTACGTATTCAAATTAAATTGCTGCATAAAACACACTGGTGGTTTCATTTTTATGATTATCAAGTTATTTTACACTTTGCTAGTTTCACCTCTATGGTATGTATCAAACTTTCACAAGACCTCTAGCATAATAATATAAATATCTCTCAGAGCAAGGAGCACATAAATAGCAACAATATTCATTTCAGTCCAACAGTATGAAGTTTAATAAGTCTAAGTGCCGAGTTCTGCATTTTGGCCACAAAAATCCCCTACAGCGTTACAGGCTGGGGACGGTGTGGCTGGACAGTGTTCAGGCAGAAAGGGACCTGGGGGTGCTAGTTGACAGCCGATTGGATATGAGCCAGCAATGTGCCCTGGTGGCCAAGAAGGCCAACGGCATCCTGGCCTGCATTAGGAATTGTGTGACCAGCAGGAGCAGGGAGGTCATTCTGCCCCTGTACTTGGCACTGGTGAGGCCACATCTTGAGTGCTGTGTCCAGTTCTGGGCCCCTCAGTTTGGAAGGATATTGAGATACTTGAGCGTGTCCAGAGGAGAGCAACGAGGCTGGTGAGGGGCTTGGAAAACAAGCCCTACGAGGAACGTTTGAGGGAGCTGGGGTTGTTTAGCCTGGAGAAGAGGAGGCTTAGAGGTGACCTTATTGCTCTCTACAACTTCCTGAAGGGAGGTTGTAGACAGGTGGGGGTTGGTCTCTTCCACCGGGCAGCAACTGACAGAACAAGGGGACACAGTCTCAAGCTACGTCAGGGAAGGTATAGGTTGGATATTATGAAAAAATTTTTCACTGAAAGAATAATAAAGCACTGGAATTGTTTCCCAGCGAGGTGGTGGAATCACCATCTCTGGATGTGTTTAAAAAAAGACTGGACATGGCACTTGGTGCTATAGTCTAGTTGAGATGTCAGGACATAGGTTGGACTTGATGATCTTAGAGGTCTCTTCCAACCTCATGATTCTGTGATTCTGTGATTTTATCCAACAGAATAAAACTTCATCTAAAAATAACAGCTCACAGCCAGGATATCTGACACTGAATTCTCATCTGTAAGGATGGATTCAAATTTTTAGAGAAGTGGTAAATGCATTACAGGACATAACTTCATCTAAATCCTCTAAGGGATTAAAATTTTAGCCCTTAGGACTCACTTAAGTCTTTTAGTCATTATTACATTTATACTTCACTGCATCCACCCCCTCCCTGGACTCCTGCTGTAGGTAAATGTGCATTTTTCCCACCTCCAGTTACACATACCGTACTATTTTTAGATAAGAGCCTGGATTAGGGCTCCTTCTTCATCCACTATTTTTAACACAGAGATTCAGCTAAATTTAGATACCTTTCTTCAGGAATCAACTCATGCTATTTGACAAACACAGTCTTGTTAAAAATATTTTAAGAGAGCCAGAACACAGATTTTAGAAAGAAAGAATAATTAAACAATATAATCTATCTCAGTAGTGAGAGACAACATTCTCATAGTGCTTACTTTCTTGCAGACACCACAAGAACTGTAACTCATCTTGACAGAGTATCTTACAGTACTGAAATACTTGCTTTTCTGCTAAAACTTTTACATGTTTTTCCTGTCCCTTCAAGGCTCCAGGTCCTAGCAGTTCCTGAACAAGAACATTACTGAGATGTGTCTTATAGTGAATCATCAGAAACTTGATCAACATTTTATATTTATATTTTGCTGATAAAATGTGTTTAAAATCAACATTAAATTTCCTGAATAATCAAAACTCACACTTCATTTTAATAGTAACTTAAACACAAACATGTCAACAACATCACTACTTCCTAGTTCACTGGAAATGCCTGAAAGAACACGGTAAATGAAGCAAACAAACCCCTTGACCCTTTTCAAGAACAGTGAAGAAAAGAAGGGGAAAAGAAAAAAAAAGGGAAAAACCCCCAAACATCCACAATGCTTCACACAGATGCTTCACACACGAGATGTGTCTTCTCTTTTCTATTATCTCAAGGATTCAAAGAGTTGGCCACTCAAAATAAGATATAATTTCCCAAAAGAGAAACTCTCTAGAACACTAGGTACCAAATTCTCCATCTGAAAACTAGAAATTACAAGTAGAAAATAACTAACATAAATAGTTAAGAATATAATTTTAATTACACAGTTGCACAACTATATAACACAATTACAGTACTACATACTATATTACTCACAGTCTTTTAAAATCATCGTTTATCATTTTAATTGTTTTTCTAGTTCAACTAGTCTTTGCTCCTGAAATGTTCATGATCAGTCGCCTGAGGCCACATGTCTGAATTTACAATACAAAAGCCATTGATCCACTAAACTCAGTAATCCTACATTTTACAACAAATGAAGTATGGAAATGCAGTTAAGAAACACACAGAACTGTACCTGTATCCTAGTGTAAAGCTAACTAACAGCAATCTATTACAATTATCCCATCTTTTTATCTGGATCCCTATATTCAAAGTTATTTTTCATGCTCTATGGTTCCCTCTTGCCTCAGAAATATTCTCAACTTCATTGATGGTTTGGGGTTTTTATTTTTAAAGATTCCATTATTCATATGAAATATCTGAACAGATTCATATGTTGTACTAAAATAAATTTAATTACTATGGTAGCAAATCTTACTACCACCTTTCCCTAATTCTTTTTGGAATTTTTTTAAGCTTTCTTATATAAAATCTGCATATATTTCTTGACAAGAAGATGCAAATAAATCCTTCTGGTGAGACAGCTGTAATGAATTTCTCAATATGTATTTCATCTTAGAGCCAACAACCCATATATACTGACTTTATGTCTGTGGTGGCTTGGATGCCAGCTATCCCCCACAAGCACTCTGTCACTCCCTTTCTCACCTGGTTATGGGACAGAGAATATAGCAAAAGGCTCATGGGCTGAGGTAAGGACAGGGAGAGAACAATCTCCAGTTGCCCTCATGGGCAAAGCACACTAGAACTGGAGACATCAATTTAATTTATTACTAGTCAAATCAGAGTCGTATAATGAAAAATAACGCCAAACCTTAAAACCCATTTCTCCTGGCCCCTTCTCCATGGGCTTGAATTTCACCTCCAAATTTCTCCATCTCCTCCCCACAGTGGAACCAGGAGATGGGGAATGGGGATCGTGGTCAGTTCATCATATGTCTCTGCCACTCCTTCCTCCTCAGAGGGCAGCTCCTCACACTCCTGCCCTGTTCCCACAGGAGACAGTCCTCCATGGACTTCTCCAATGTGAGTCCTTTCCACAGGCTGCACTATTTCATGAACTGCTCCAGTGTGGGTCCTTTCCATGGGGTGCAGTCCTTAGGGAACAGCCTGTGGGTGTCCCACAGTGTCATAAGTCCTGTCAAACCTGCTCCAGAGTGGGTTCATCCCTCCATAAAGCCAGAGGTCCTGCCAGGAGCCTGCGCCAGTGTGAGCTTTCCACAGGGTCCCAGTCTCATTCAGGCACATCCACCCATCTGGGTGCTGCGGGTGTCCCCCAAGGGCTGCAGGTGCATCTCTGTGGTCCCACTGAACCTCCATGGGCTGCAGGGGCACAGCTGCCTCACCATGGTCTACACCAGGGGCTCCAGGGGAACCTCAGCTCCAGCATTTGGAACACCTCCTCCGCCACCCCTTCTCCACTGACATTGGTGTTTGCTGTTCCTCTCACTTAATCTCTTTGAGGGCTTCTCACTTATTATCACTCCTCTCTCCAGCTGCAGCTGTGCAGGTTTTTGCCTCCCTTCTTAAATTCTTAAAGGCACTGCCACAGTCACTTATGGGCTCAGCCTGGGCCAGCAGGACATCCACTCTGGAGCCAGCTGGCACTGGCTCTATAGGACTTGGGGAAAGCTTCCAGCAGCGTCCCACAGAAGCTGCCCCTGTAGCCTCCCACTACCAAAACCTGGCCATGCAAACCAGAGATAATGCCTTGTAACAACAGCACAAGGCCAGCACTGAGCTACTATTAATTGACTTTGGCATCACCATAGCAACGGGCCTCCTTCTTTCCTTCTTTTCTGAGTATCTCTGGCATGCTTCACATTCCCTAACACCTACTGTCACTTTCCTTTTTAAAGCTGCCCAAATTCTTTTTTTACGTGAACTTCTCACCCTCTTCAGTATATATTCCCCTTTTGCTCTCAAACAGAACTCCGAAGGCACTACATTTTCTTCCATAGACTAGATTAGTAATTATATATTACACATAATCACTTACACTTTCAAGAAGATACTACATTTGTATACTGCCACTAGCAACATTCAGTGCTCCTCTTTAAGATCTGAAACAAGAACAGTTTTCTTCTTCTAAGCATCAGCCACAACACAACACTGAATTTTCTTCAAAATACAGTGAAGCCATGGTGAGTCATCCATCCAAATTTGGGATTATTTCTTTATAAACTTAGATGAGCAGATTAATGAGGGTACACGGAATATTTCCTTTTTCACAGCAAGAACAAGGAATTTTCTTCTGATGTTATGAAACTGAAGAAAGGAACAGCTTTGGAATCTAGAAGAAACTCTGTTAGAGTTTCTGTAGATCTTTCCAAACTACGGTTGCTCTTTTTGAGATCTGACTTCTGATTTTAACTCTGGAACCACAGAAAACCTTGTAAGAGCAATTTTACCTCTGATGAAGTTTCCTTCATCAAGTTACTTCTATACCATGAAAGTACTTGCAAAGTAAGTGCAGATACAGTATGCAAAGAATTTTTAGTGTGTAAAAGTTGAAGACTGTACACTGCAGAAAAAAGAAGGCCATCCACCAAAACACTTGTATACAATCTCAAAGGTACATTTTAACTAAAATCTGAAGAGGACAGAAGTCTTACAGAAACAAGTAATCAAGATTAACATGTTTGCTTGTAAGTCCTTACAAAGTTTAAAAAAAATCTAAATAAAAATGGAAGAGGTCTACCTTCAGAGATGCTTCATATTTCTTGTATGTGAAGAACATAACACATTTCTTACACAATGATATTATACAGGAGAGACCAAGTGAAAGCAATCAACACAAGTACGTACTAATGAAATTGTTTCTAAATCTCCTATCTTGCAGGAAGAAGAGACTGCAGAGGAAAACCAAACACAGTCACAAAAAGAAGGACTGGAAGGACCCGGAGGTAAGTGCACTGAATGATCTGTGCAATTTCAAAACAGTAGTAACAACAGTAAGCATATATTTGTTTTTAAGTGAAATAAAATCTCCCCACACCTATTGTAAGAAAGAGAATTTCCCAACTTGAATTTATTGGGAGAAAAGGCATTTCCCACCTTAAATTTATGGTACACACTTAACAGCAGAACAAGCTATATTTATAAACATGTGTAAAAAGCTTGTTTAGTTATGGACACAAGCCACGTCCAAACTCCACTTAGAATCTCTATTTGCAAGCATTAAAACACCTAAGAACAACTGGAAGCTAGAAATACTATATTTGATTGAAATAACATAACAGATCTGCTAAACTGACCTATATACAGAAATTTTACTATCATTGTATTGGGAGAAAAACCTCGAATACAGACTTCGAAACAGAAGGACACAACTTCAACTGAAAAGAACAGAGTACTACCAAAATTGATATTCACTGCACAATTTGAGATGTGATCATTTGTTTAATAAATTTTTCAGTTATGCCAAAGTAATAAGGGCCAGGAAAAAGACTCTTATATTAAGTACTGATATAAATTTAGTATTGATATTTGTAATTCTCCAAGCATAAAAAGCCAGATTGAAAGAATCTTGAAATACACAACACACACAACACGATAACTGCTCTAAATTGCATTCCCGCTACAAGTAGTTACTGTTACATGGAGATTTGTCTTCTGTTAATCTCCTAATATTTAAAAACCCAGAGAAGCCCGACAAGCGTAATAATCAGTAGTTTTTTAAATACTTGCATACTGACTCTTAAATGCTCAATTTGAAAAACGAGATATCATGTATCTTGTCTTCCATATCTACTTTAAGCCACCTTTCAGACAGATTCCCTCCATTTTTGAAAGAAAAAAGGATTTTTTTCAGGATCTATTCACCCATATGCTTCTAACTGCATCTGAAGCCCCTGCTGTTCGTCAAAGCCACCAGGTGGCAGAATCATGTAATACCAAAGATGCATTCATCCATCCCACACTCACAATTCAAGAAGGGCCTGCCTCAAAACAAACCATGTAACCCACCAGAGACAGAAGCACAAAACTACCTGTCTAAAATGAATCTGAAAACATTTATCGCCCTGACACCCTCCATAACAAGAGGAAGAATGATTAACCAGAGAACTATACCTTAAGGAATACAATAGTTTATATATCGCAATTCTTCAAAGTGCCTTCCTTTCCTCACAGTCATCAAGCACAGCTTCAGGAGCCATCTTATTTATTCCCCCTCTCCTTTCAATGCTGAGCCACAACTCTTAGCCAATAGCTCAATATACATTATGAAGAGCCCTGGTATTTGAGCTCTTGCTATTTATTAACACATGTGGGCATTGGGAGATCACACACAAAGATACAGATCAGGCACAAAAAAGTTACATTGTGTATGATGCCATAAATTATGCATTTGGGGCAATGACAGGAAATGGCATTTATGTATTTGTGGTTCCGGCTCCCAAAACTTTCATCAACAATAAAGGTCCCCAACTGAACACATGTATAAAGAAGTATCAAGACCTCCAAAACACTGTAAATGTCCTTGCCCAGGAGCTCATCCTACATAACCAATAATACACATACAGGAAAATAATTAAATAGAGAGAAAACACCTATGAGTTGATGTATTGCCATTACATCTGTGAAATTCATCAGGATTTGCAAACTTGACTGTTCAATTTGTAGACCCACAGATTATTATTAGAACAGATACCAACTGCCAAAATTGAGTTCTTTAGGAGTAAGTACAAGATGGCTATTACCGTTATTCAGCAAATGAAAAATTTTGTTAATGAATACAATTCAGATCTACCTGATGGCCTCAATTCTTGTGATTTTTTGACTAGTTTTAAATGTTACATATATACATACATACATATACACACACACATTGTACATTTTTGACTCAAATCAAATCAGAACTACACCCAGTGCTGCCATATGCTAACAGCACAGAATGAGTAGCATATCACTATCTACTCTTTCATTCCATTCTTTCCATCACAAAATCCTTGGAAAGAGACAGAAGGTAAGCAATGCACTCCTGAACTTCAAGTAGCCTATCCAGATGCCAGTCTGATTGCTCAAAGCCACAGAATAATTCTTTCAACAGACAGCAAGGATTTGACAAAGGATAGAATCACAGATACCAAAAGTCAGATATTCACATCAAGTTTCTTCAAAATTTGAACATTATAGGTACCCCAATCTGTCAGTGTAAGTAATAAAGTAAATAAAGTCCCTCCCACTGCAAATGGACAAATCAATTCTATTACTCCAAAACGCCAGTCCTACAGCTATTAAACAGTTTCAGGAAAGGCTACAATGTTTTCAAAACTTTTTGGAATTGTTTTCGCAGAAAACAAAGTCAGAAAAATAATATATTTCTATGCTAATTCACATCATCTTTCTAAGACAGTATAGTTTGTTCTTGAAGGCAATCGTAGTAAGCACGGTATTTTTTTGCTCCATATCTGAAAAAACAGGACATTTCTAGCCTTATTAACAAGGAATAAGAATACCACCAGTACACCAACATTTCCTATGAAGCACAGAGTTCTACAGCGTACCTAATCCTTCACTTGAGCTCTTCTTGGACAACCTAATCTTCTGCTAACATTTTTCTATCTAATTCCTCCTACTACTACAATATGAAATTGTATAGATTGGTGTATTATTTGAAAGCTATTTGCTTGCGTTATTAGAGATTTCATTAAGTAAAACCAAACTCTAGTATAAAGACGTGTTTCAAAGCACTTCAAAGTCAGATGGCGTGGAAAGACAACCACTGGTTTCAAAGAACGAGAAACTATTTTACGAGGTAACAACACTACACATACACAGGTATGCTACCAAGGACATCCTCTGGATAAACTGTCCTCTCCCTCCCCATCCTAACACAACTAAAAATCCATGCTTTAGAGCAGAGTCTTCAAGTACTGTCCCATTTTCTTAGAAAGGTGAAAAAGTACTGAAACACCAATAGACGCCATGAATTAGTTATCTTTAACCTTGCAAATTAATATACTACCTTGGGATTTCGAGGTGTAAGAGGAGCAAAAGCAGATGGCATGAAATACAGATTAAGATAAACTATTAATCACAAAACTGTGACTAAAAGCCTTGCCATTCTGAAGCAGATCATCTGGTACAATACTAAAGAAAAACATTTAAAACTGTTAACAGCTAAAACTGTTACTAAATAAAAGTTAAAATCGATTTTGCTTCCTAAATGAATGATTGAGTGCTAATCTGAATTTGAAAGAGAAAGAATGTTGCTTTGAATATCAGCTTATTCCAGGAAAAACTGGAATAAGGTAATATATATAGATATATATAGATTTACCTTTAAAAGGAATTTTTAAAGTATTTCATTAAGTCCAGAGCCTCCAAACAATATAACACTTCCCATCTATGGCTAGGTCTCTCATTTTACCAGAGGTGATGTCCATCAACAGAAACTATTACACTAGAAAGCAGTCTAGCAATTCTCAGTCCTGTTTGTACTCTTCCTTGCTGAATTTCTAGAGAAGCAGGCATATGACAAAATTTATTTAAAATTATGTCCCCCACCCAAAAAGAAACCAAAAACACACACACACAAAAAAACAAATCAAAAAACAACGTAACCACCTCCACTTTCACTGACAATAAAAGGCAGATCAAATGAGGGAAAGAAAAGTTGCCTTCATTTCCACATATGTAAGTGTAGAATTAGGCAGGACATTATTTTCCAAGACCATCCACTTCTTCAATACCTCAATATACTTGAATATACTAAAGCTTCAATAGTCTGAGTGCAACTATACTTTCCAAATCCACATCCTTAGAAAAATAGTAGCTGTTTAGCAAGCATACGATCATCTTTATTGAAGGTCTATTACATGCTGAAATATTCCTACTAAAGGAAAAAAAAAAAAGAAAAAAAACTCAACACAGCAAAAACCCCTAGAAGGTTCTTCCTTATGATTCCAGTAATATTCTTAGTTTTCATATAATAAGAATATACGAATATAGTGGAATATATAATTATATATATACAAAATATACATAATATATATTATATACTGGAATAAGAATGTGAAAAGAAAGATCTAGAGCTAAGTATTCATACAGTTCACCTGAATTAGCTGGAGAAGGGGTCAATGTCACTCCTGAAAAGTCTGCTTTTACAAAACAATAGATACAAGAAAGCTACCATGGGAATTCTGTGTTTAAATTTATGACATCAAAGTAAATTTCTGTTTATTTTAAATTGCTTTCTCTACTAAATTACTTTTCCATAGGCATTTGGAAGGCGGTGCTTCATGTAGGTAGCATATCTAACATGGAAAAAATAATTCCTAAGGATATATTTCCCTCAAGGAGAATAAAATGCAGTAATTCTCTTCCACAGAACTTTTCAGGGATAATGCTCACTAGAAATTCAAGCACACAAAGAATTAAGTGGAGATCATCTGGATATAAAGGGCTAATTCAGAAATCTATTTTTAAAAATTGGTTTAAAACTATGTGAAGTAAGCAGCGTTTGGTTTTGGTTTATTTTTTTTCTTCCTCCAACTTTAACCTTAAGGAAGAAGAATTGAGAAAATCACAAGTTTGGACCTCATCCAAAATATGAAAATTAAAAAAAAAACAAGAGAAAAAGGGGAGCATATGTCTGAGTTATACCCGAGAAGTGTAACATGTATTTTTCCCTTCCACTGGGGGCACGTCCTTAAGCAAATCAAGAGCAATGGACAACTTTGCGAATCTTAAGGGGGCTGCAACCAGCTGATGAGGCTCCATAGAGTTCTCAAAAAATTATCACAAAGGAGCCATGAATGATGCTAGTGCTTTAATAAAGAATATTACCAGGCTGGGTGCAGGACTGACAAGTGTTTTGTCTGGGGAGCGTTTCTGAGGCGCTTACCTCCTTTGAAGTCTCTTGGCGTCAGGATGAATGCTAGCTGTCCTGGGGCTGCCATCCCTTTGAGGGGAGGGAGATACAGATGAGCCCAAAGGTTCTCTTCTAAACACAAGTCCTTACTGCAAGCTGGCCAAAAGGTCCCTGCAATCAAAGAAATCATTGTGGTTTTGCATGTGGCGCATTTATGTCCTTTCATCAAGGTCTGTCAGCCATCTAATATGTTCAACCACAAAGGAAAAAATAAAGGCATCTGCTGGGTAGCCAATGCAGAACAGAAACTAAGAGAAGAACTGCTCATTCCAGTTTGGACTCTGTAAAGTCCACGAAAAACACAAGTAACATGACACTTCAGACTAAGCAGAAACACCTCAGTGTACAGTATTTTATGCATGTATACATGTATAAAATAAGCTGTTTGCCTTTGGAATAATTTTCCAATCCTCTGAAACTCTTGCCTTCTTCAGGTCTCAAGAAAAAATGTCACATTTCAATTCCTAGACACACATACTAGTCAACTCTAGTATCTAAGGCAGCAGGCACTCTTCAACAATTACCTCTTGCAATCACCACAGCAGTATACAATTAATCTTTAAATGCATCCTTTTTGCCATAAGCTAGTAGTAGGAGAGCTTGCAGAGCCACTTGCTTGCAAAAAAACCCACAACAATGAATGTTCTGTCATAGTGCTGAAAAAAGATTCCTTCTGCAGAGCATTTAGCAGACTTCACTGTTTGCATGCCAACATGCTAAAGCCACGAGCTACATGTTTTCCCTAGTGTGAGTCATCTCTAACAGTGTCCATATTCACAGCCTCCTTGGCACATTTCCTGGGCACATGCCCTTCCACCATAGAAATGATTCTTTATAGCTCAGCTGTCACAAGCCTAGGCATGTCATATTAAGCACATGATTTCCCAGAGCCACAAACTTGTGGGCAATCTGGATCTGTAACTTTCTACCAAAGTACATTATGGTAGAAGCACATAGACATACATTTCTTGAATTGGCTGCAAAACCAGCTCCTAGCTAGTAAATTCAAGAAACTTTCACAAGAACAGAAGAATAGCACACATTTCACTTCATAAAGGAACGGGTAACGACTACTTTGGAACACTAAGTGTACACAAACTCATACTCTTCCTCCTCCCACCTGCCCACAGCCACTTTCCCTTTCCTTGCTTCGTAACACAGTGGCAGAATAATGAAAAATCCTCCCCCTTACAGCCACTACCCTTTTAACTGTTAAGTTTTTTATTCTTAGTAAGACTGACAAGATGCATCCTTCCCTTTCCTGTCTACCAGGTAGATAAGTACTTCATAACCACATCTACCAAGCTATTGCCTTATGTGGGGGGGGAACCTAACTGCTAACTGGGGTAAATCTCCCTCCTAACTGGACTCCCAGGAGTCCACTTACAGAGACACACAAAGATCAATGTGTGTGTCTCTGTAAATGGTAAAAAATTACTTATGTGGTCCTATGATAATCCCAACTGACCATCTACTCACCTCTTATAAATAGTCACCAAGAAGACAAGTAACACAAAAATGTAACCCACAATCAAAGCTCCAAATGGAGCAGAATTTTACTGATATTGGTTATTGATGAACTGTACAAGGTCCCAAACCAGAAAATTGGAAGCAAAAACAAATCAAGAAATTAGAAACAGAAGTAAATTAGCATTAGTTCACAGAATTCTTTATCTCAGATAAATTACATTACATCTAAAGCATAACTAACAAAAGAACCTTGCAGCCAACGAATACTGAGATCAGCAATTTCCCCACTACAAAAATGTCACCCTACACCTGTGTATCTTAAACCTTCTTCACTGGAGTAGTTCACATCAATACAACTCAGGGGGTTTATAATTATTCCCTTCTCCATACCAGAAACAAAATTCCAACAAAAACATGAGGCACAAGAACCCCTTCTTCCCAACTGGCCAAAAATACAATTGCTCTAATGCTTACATCTGTTCTTGTTTACCCATTACATCAAATTAAATTCAAAATGAAAGTTACAAATCAGATTTACTTCTTAGCTCAGATATCAATCCATTTATCAGTTTAATCCTTTTTTACCACTTACCACAATTTCCAACATCTTCTGTGCCCCTGTTCTGCAGCCTATCAAGCAATAACCCTCTTTTCCACCCCTTTTGAATTCACAGGCTATTAAATTCCACTACTCCCTTCACAGAACACACCTTCTAGGTCAATCCTTCTTCAAAACTCTTACTACTAATGGTGTTGTACACATATATCAGGCCTATAATAGCTCAGGATCTTCAATTCAGATTTTTGTCAAGTTCACCATTTCAGTCCCAACAACACGTAATTTTTCTGGAAACCCCTTATTATTTTCTACTTTTTGTCTCTACAAATTTTACCCTTACTCTTAATTACTGGTAAAAACACCTTATATTCACATAAATAATTCCCATTCTCCCTTCCTCTTTTATGCTTTTGTTTTGCTCTTAGAAGTTGTTTTTTTCAAGGAACTATTGAAGGAAGCAGAAAGGGAGAAAGCTCAGTACCTCCAAATGATCATTTTTATCCCAACTGTTATGCAGCAGCACATAATTTAACAGTATAAAGAAAGAACCTTAAGAATTTGTTTGAAAACACTGGCTACTGAATACCAGAACTGCAATGTTTTAGAACTACTACAGTCCTTAAACCTATTAATTGGGCAACTTCCCTTTTGAAGTTCAGCATTTCTGAGTCTAACCAACTTTTTCCAAATAACAATTTCTCAAAGTTCAACATTCAACCATTTAAAAATGCTTACAAACACATTTTGCAACATGCCATAATGTCCCTTAAGTGTAAAGAATTTGACTCCTCTGCTTTTATACCACTATGTGCATACAGAGCACACAGACACTTATAGAATAAGTAATTTGACCCAAAAAGCTGTATAAATGCCAAAGTATGCTTAAGTAAAATAAAGTTAACTGAGCAATGCAGACTACCTAACATTCATATTCAAAAATGCAACAAAAACACAGTAACGACATAAAAGCACCAGATTATGATGGACATAAGTAAAGAAGTTTTCAACCAAAGTGCTCTAGAGGTTCATGAGAACATCAGATCAATAGGCTAGCAGCCCAGGACTAACCACTCTCTAGATGAAAAGCTTTGTGCCAGAAGTGTATCTGAGCAAAAAAAAAGGGAACCAGCCCACAAAACTAATGCACCTAGGCCTGGGCATAAATACATACACACACTCTCTTTTTTCAGCTCTACTGCTGGCTGGCTGATGGAAGAACCTCCATAAACAATGTATTGGCAGTGGGCTTGCATAAAACTTTAGACTAATCTGAACCATAAGTGTACAGTGCTCTAATTTTTAAGACAGAAGACTTAAAAATGTAAGTTAAAAAGAGTTCATTAGTTCCCTCCCCACTCGGTGAGCTGAACCACCTCACTGGAAGTTCTAACAGCCTCTGAGGACACTTGTAAGGCACAGTTGGACCTCCTCTTTGCAGCAATAGCAGCAAATAGCAGCAAAAATTTTACACCTCAATGCCACATTAATACTCTCTTTCTCATTATTTCAATTAATAATTGAAATAATTAATTTCAATTATTTCTGTAAGAAGTGTAGCAGTTAATGCACAAGTTATGGAAGGACATTTGACACAAGATTACATACGATTAGAAAGCGATGCTGTGTCATCCTCATGTGTATGGTCAAACTAAATACAGGGCTTCATGTTACAGGTAATCCAGAATTAAGACATTACCAAAACCTGTGCTACTTTTCTCTCCCCCCACCTCCCTGTTTTTAAGCCACCCAAGTCTACCATTATTTTATTTATATTTTTTTTGCACCAGACCTAGCAGTTTCGTAGACACAAGTCAGAACTGGCTGATCTGTTAGTGCTCTTTTCAAGGTTGTTTTTGGGAGGGATGGGAAAAGATATTGAAGAAACTTGTTTCCCAGATGAACCAAGTAATGATGTAGCCAACAGATCCAGCACAAGTTACATGGCAGGAAGGGGTAAGCAGGATGGGGAACAAGATACTACTGCTGCCTTTTCCATACCTGTTAGATCTGCCTAAAAGGAAGTACTGAGATGTGAAAATACACCACACATGCCATACAGAGATCAGCAATCACAGCAGTACAGAGGCAGCTGTTAAGGCCATCACAAGGACAACACAAACATATTGCTTCCAATAAATGATATTTCACATTAAGCTTTCTAAATTTTTATTTAACGCAAGATCAGAATAACATGATACAGTTAAGTACTTACGCAAAATATAGTTACTACAGACTCTCCATTTTCTTTGACATATAGTAGGTGATGACACCCAACCTTGATATACTTGTACAGTAAGAATTACTTCGCCATAAAAGGCTAAAAGTGCAGAACTGATTACACTGATGAATGGCAAAATTCTTGAAGACACTATTGTTTACTAGGCACATTTCTAAACAGATGTGAAAAAATAAGGCATTATGATGCAGATGCCAGAAAGTGCTAAAAATCCTTCCAACTGCTAAAGGAAAATACTGGAATAACAAGTTTCTAAAACTACAATTTGCAACAGTCTTTGAATAAAGACAATACAAACCAGGGACTTTTTTATCATTAAGAGCACAGCAAATGACTACAGGGAAAGACAGTAGTAAAGACTATGGACAACAAAGGTTTAGGGTTCAGGGTAACATCTCTGAAATAAGAAGAGACCAAACTATTTTAAATATGAAAACAGGACTTCACAGCAAAACAACATGACTCTAGAAACAGAGTTTATGGGTTCTCTGGCATCCTTTTGCCTTTGTCTTATTCATGGCTACTAGGGGCTCTATAATGGAAGCTTCCTACTTGTTCTCTCAACCAGTAGACTGAGAAAGTCTGAGGGCCTACCAAAACCATTACAGAAACCTTCTTGCTGCCTCCCTCTGAGCAGTCCAGCCAGATGTCATCCCCACATTTACTACGGATAAATGAAGGCAACACTCATTCAAATTCTCTGCAGGCCAGGGCTGCCTAATGAGAACAGAGGGCTACTGGTCCTTCAGAAGAAGAGTAAGCATACCAGAACACAGGCTGGCTCACAGGAAAGTGGGCCTCATTTTGTCATTTTGTTCCTAACTTTGCCACAAGAACAGAATTTGCAACTCCAGCTGCAGGAATTCCTAAAGGTGAAGATAATTCCCTCCAGCTTTGGTCAAGAGAATGAAGAAGGCATTTCAGGACTTCAACCCCTCATAAAATGCAATGACAACATGGTTACAACTGTAGCAGGAAAAATGAAAGATGGTTACAGCTTTTTTCATTTAATCCTGCCTAAATGAGTCCAGAGGACAATGGGGCTGGGAAGGGTGTGGAGCACAAGTCTCATGAGGATTGTCTGGGGGAGGCAGGAGAGAAAAGGAAGCTCAAGGGAGGCTGCAGTGAGCTGGGGGTCAGTCTCTTCTCCCAGGTAACAAGTGACAGGATGAGAAGAAACAGCCTCAAGTGTACCAGGCGGAGAAATTTCTTCCCAGAAAAATTTCTTTCACTTTCTAGAAAGGATTGTAAATCACTGGAACAGAGTACCCAGGGAAGCAGTAGCCATCAGCCCGGAAAGCATTCAGAAAATGTGAACACATGGTTTAATGGTGAACAAAGTGGGCATGGTGGTAAGTTGATGGCTGGGCCTCATCTTGAAAGGTCCTCTCCAACCTTAACAATGTTATGACTCTATGGTTCTAACGCCCATCCAAAGTTCAGGGACTGTAGTTGCAAAAGTCAGCTCTGCAAGGGCTCGAGCTGCTGCTGTGGGGCTGGGCACAAAGCACAACAATGGATCATCAAGAAACTACTCACACGTTTCACTTCTCCCTGTGCTGAGGTAGCAGCCCCTGTTGCAGGGGATTCTACAGTCTTAAAGTTAAGCAGGAAAAATCTCTGTTCTGTCCCCCACCCCGATAAGCATGATGAAACCTGCCAAAGGCTGCCTGCTATATCAAATGATGACAAAATGCACCAAGTCCATTAACTACTGGCTGACCCACAGCATACATTTAAGGTCACATCAGTACAGAGATGCTCATAAATGTTCAAGCAAACCAGTTAAACCTGTAAAGCAAAAGAACACCAACTTTAAACTTACTGAAGTCCCACATAAACACCCACATTCCAGGTTACATTACCTAGAATATTCAACACATCCACATTAAAGTTCATGAGTCTCCTAAAGCATTCAAGCTCAGGCTTCTTTAAATTCAGCAAATACTGACACAAAAAAAACCCCCAAAAACCTGCTAGTGGCATAAAACCCACCTCACATAAGCTGTTCCAATATTTAAGTTGTCTACCCTTTAAAACAGTACACAAGATTATCTGATGAAATTTGCTTATCATGACCACTCAACAAGTACATCTTGTCATAGTTTGGCATAACTGATTAGAAAGCACTAAACTATCAGAAAGGGCTTTCCTATACACACATTGAGCCACTTCCAACCTTCTCTTGAAAAAACAAAACCCAGTCTGAACTTCAGGCATCCTCCAGAATACAGGCTTCCCAAACCTTAAACTGTTCCTGAGAAGCTCTTTACTGACTGCATTGCAGTTTTCCAGCCCACTGCGAACTGGCCACGTTATTCTGAGTATAACTGATCCTGTGTATACCAAAGCCCTAACCAACACCACAAGACTTGCCACGGCTCAGCCACAGCACCAACCTCACATCGATCTGATTACCAAAAATAAAACCGCACATTAATTTCAGAATCACCATATTTCATAAATAATTTTTTTGTTCTTGCAGGAGTTCATTTGCCAGAACTCACTGTACTACAGAATTCAGTTAATTAAACTTCATAAAGGCACTTTTTTTTTTTTCATTAGGGTAGACTGTGTCACTGATAAAAGCTAACCAGAAGCTATTTTCCGTGTTCTTGCTGTCTACAGAAACACCAGCTTGACTTTCAGCAGTAGGTATATTACATCCTAGACATGAAATAAAAAGCCATGCAGGTTTTATGTAACACAAAGCCTAAAGCTGAAATTATTGGCAGCTATTCTTTATGACCTTCTAACACTGCTTTCTGTATTTTTGTTTTAATTCTTAAAACACATTTATAAAATGAGAAGCTGTCTGTGTGAAATAAAGGGGGAAATATACTGTAAGTCTTGTTCTTCTTGGGTCACTAAATTTAACAGTTCAAAAGAGGGTATTGTCTGAAGCTCCTAAGTGTGCTACAAAAAAATATATTTGGAGGATGAAGAAACAAGCTTAGAGACAGTAATATGTTTTAAAATACATACTACAAATCTAGTTCAATACCAGTTTGATATCATTTGTACCTAGTTACAATGGATGATGGAACTACTTATAATTTATCTGCTCTGCCATTACGTGCATATGTACAGAAGTCTAAGATGAAGAAATGAAAGAATTTTTAACATATACATACACATAAACACATCAATCTCAGCTTTTGACCATATACATTTATCAACCTGAGTTTGGAGTGTAATGTACATATACATATATGAGAAAACATCAAGAGTCTTTAACCTCCAATGTTTTAAATATAAACACAAATTAATTTCATCATATATTTCTAAATAATAAAACAAGATCAAGAAATATAAAAATGTTATAAAGTTATAATAAAGCCATCTTTAAAGTTATTAACAAAACTGAAGAAACATCACCAGAGAGACGTCTGAATCTTGAAAATAAAACTAATTTCAAACAAGGACAGGAGAAACAGCCATAGAACCAAATCTAACTAACCTCTTGAAAAATTGGTGAAGCAGAATAAGATGCAAAAAGCAGAGCTGACAAGTTTCTAGACAGAAAAAGTTTTAGAATAAGTAGCATAGCAATACTTCCTAAGAGTTCCAGCTCAGCAAAACTCAGAAGAGACAGCAAATTGCAGCAAAATTTATAAGAAATTTTTAAAAAATTAACAAAACAAAAAGAATCCCTGATCCATTACAAGGAAGAATGTGGATGCTGTTAACCTAAAATCTAAAGAAGTAAACAGATCCAGAGAAGTTTCATGAATTAATTCTATAAGGATCTAAAAAGAACTGCTATTCTTCTAGCCTTGGAGCATTTAATCAGATCATAGAGGAACAGATGAACATTTCATTTGGAAGACAGCAAGAACTATTAACACAGGTTTTTAACACACCATGGCAGACAAGGAATGGCAATCCCCGTAGATATCTGCACCTATGTAAACCATGCAATTCACTTTAAAGGCAACACTGCAGTTGCTTAGTATATACAACAGACAAAAGACCTTTCTTCCCAATAGAATAGGAACATTAGGACATTGTATTCAAAAAGGCAATGCCCTTAGAAAAGGGCATTTCCATTTCTGTTTTATATACATACATCTTGATTTCTGACAAAAAGGTGTACCACAAATAAATTTATATTCTGAATGACAACCTAAACTGGTACCACGTCACTATTGCTTTTGCTCTATTTGCATGAACTCTGATCACAGCAACTGCACACAAACCTCCAAAAACAGATGCACAGAAAAAAGTCTGGAAGGAATGCAAGACTTGCTTTATGAGAGCAATAAGTTGCTTCTTATTTAAGACTCATTGTGCTAATGCAATAATATTTCATATTAACAGAAATGGCTTTGTTTTTGGATATGAAAGAAGAATTTGCTATAAACACACTTCCAAAATATTCAAATAGGATATACAGAGAATTGCAGAGTAAGAAAATTTAACAAGGCTTTTGGGTATATCACACTATTCTAGGTAGAACCTAAAAATTAACCAGTGTTTTTAAAAAGTTACTAGAACAAAGAAACTTTCATTAACTCATTAAATCGTAATAGTTATTTCGAGCTGTCCTACCATGTACATCATGCAGAAGGCACCAAGAGCTTGAAAAGCTCTTCTCACATCATGTCAAGACAGCAAGAGGCCTCAGGCAAGCACAGTGGTAATATATAAGCCTTCTAAAATTTCTAACAACAGGTTCCTGAACACACTGGCATATAAAATCACCTGGCTTAATGGAAGAAGGTGTGGAGTAACACAGAATGAAGAACAACATAAAGATTTCTCAAAAACAGATGATTTGGTTTACTAAAAAATAAACAAAAAACTCAAGCCCAAAACATTCTGCCTACTTAGAGAAAGGATAGCAATTCCAAAAACAATTTCAATCTGTCTGCCAAAATAATTAACAGAAAATCAAATTAAGAGTTCCCTACAAACAGTAACTCTTCCTATCCAACCTCCATCAGAAACATGGTCAACATGCATGAGGCTGCACAGACTAGAGGATGACAACTGGTGAAGTGGCAGGCAATATAAACTGAGATCCTATGGTTTTCCTACTTGCTTACTTCAAAGAAGTTTGTTCTGTGACAAGACATAATTATCTTTCTTCTAATTAGTGCTAAACTCTCCAATAGAAGAAATAATGTCTCCTAATCACTCAACACATGGAAAATTAATGAGTTGAACATTCTCAGTGATGGATTATCTGCACTGTCAAAAACAGAGCTAAAAGATGGTCAGACCCTTAGAACTACATATGGCAGTCCTGGCTTCCACACACAACAGAGACCTGCAGCAAACAAACTTAGATTTCTAGCCAAGAATATGAACAAATTCATTTAAATATTAATATAAACCCATTTGTGTGTGTATATATATATGTGATGACACAGTATCTCTACCTGATAACAAGACCTCACTCTTATTTTAGAAAGCAAACAGAACTGCAAAATGTTTATTTTACAAAGATTCTACGACTTATCAGCATCATCTAGTAACCACCACACACTAATTTTTAACAGCATAAAGAAATCAGCTTTTTGTTTTGAAGACCAAAAGTCCTGCAGTAGCAAGTGTCTTAGAAACAACACACATCCACAAAGAACTAAAGCAAGGAGTACATGAGTAGCTTCACATTCTACTAGTCGTAGAAAGAGCTGTACCTCACTGCAAAAGTAACTGAGCCACACACAGCCACTATTGGTGCTGTATCTTGGAACGCTGACACAAGCTGGAAAACTCACAGGCTACTGCACTGAACAGAAAAAGGGATATGAAAGGTATCAGAAGGTCCCCCTCACAACAATGAGCACAAAAATCCTTTCCACCCAGCCAAACTCATTCAGGGTACAGAGCCCTACAATCTCGTCACACTTTCCACCAGGAAAAGCAACCACTGCCATAACACCTTCAAAAAGCATCAACATTCACTTAGTTCAAATTTGAACACTGGATTTTCTTTTTCAGCCTCATTGTAATTATACACATTTTTAAAACTAATAAGAGGTTTTCCCATGAGACTTTTTCTTATATTCTATTTCTTATACTGTAAGAGCTAACACCCCTTGCTGGTTTCTCATGTGGACACAAACAACACCAAGGGAATAGGAACATTCAATATCAGGGCTCTGGAGACAAGGGTCTGGAGGCCCAGGTTGTTTTTTCCTTAATTATGCCAGTTTGGGCAAATGATGAGAGCAGAAGTAGATTTACAAAGTAAACTGGCTGCATCACTGGTGCTGGCAACAAGGTTTTGGTTTAGGACTCTGCTGATTGGAAGAGATGGAACCCACCTTATGAAACAGGTCACATAAGCCTTTGCCAACAGAATGGCCAACCTGGTAAAGTGAGCTTTGAACTAGAAGTGGGAGAAGAGGAAAGGACTGTGTGACAGACATTCCCTTGCACCACTACTGAGCCACACACAAACTCAAATACCTCTGTGAAGTGCTGGCACACCAATGAAGGCAGTAGAGGGAACAGGAATTTGAGATCTCTGTGCAGTTACAGGGCTTTGATCTCATTGCAATTACCATGACATGATGGGACAGCTCACACAGCTGGAATGTCACAGGGAAGGGCTACAACTGTTTAGAGCAAAGAGACCAGGAAGGCACAGTGGTGCAGCTGCCATACTTCATTTAACTATCAGTCCTCGACAGTATAATCTCAAAAGCATGGTAGAAGCCATGAGGAAAACTTTATCCCATTTACTGTGCTCAATTAACTACCTTCTGATGCTTCTGAGATCAAACCTATACCTAACACAGAAGTCCAGCTCTGGTAACAGGTTATCAGGTCTAAAAACCATTACCAAAGCCCTTCACTGGGAAGATACACAAGCAAACTGGTTCAGAGCACAAGGAAGAAAGGAAAAACTGTCTCTCATTTGAGTAACACATATCCCAGATTCAAAAAAGTCCTTTTTTCTTTGGAAATCAACTGGCAATCACAGAAATACAGAGAGAAAGCAGGGTCACCCTTTCAGAACCTTCATGTCTTTGCAGATAAATAGAATACTTCTACAAAAGCAAAAGCAGACTGAATAAAGTACTTTCTGCCTACTTCTAACTTCAAATCCTGCCAAGACAACAATCTCTTATCTAGATTCTCATCTCACTGTCATAAAAGAAAGAGCTGTTGAGACGGGAACAAAGTCTGCCCAAGGAATAAAGTAATACCAAAAGCTTCCAGATACTTCCACCACCTTAAAGACGCAATAAATCATTACATCCATCCAATTAAAAACAATAACAAAAAAAGAAAAGCTTAACAGAAGAGCAAGCTATCTGGCACACTTCAAACTGAATCCTGACAATAATAATAATGTGGTAGTGGGAGGAAAGGGAAACAAATTCACAAGACAGTTAACAGAAACCCCTTCCATTATTAGTGTCACTTATGTCTAATGTGCAAAATTATTTACTTTCAGATTTTAATTTTTAAATCACTCAGATTAAGGCTGGGTTCAGTCTGCTCAGAAGAACAACCAAAGAGCTTAGAATGATCAGGGATCAAACCTTGACAAAAAATTTCAAGCTTCACAAAACAACTGATACTAATTGCTTTTAATGTTTTGACAACTCAAATGCAGACTTAGGTTGAATTCTCTGAATTTAAATTAACTAATATTAAGAGAATCTAAACATATTAGAGCTCAACAAACTCATGTTATTTAAAGGGGTTTTTGTACAGAAATAGCAATAGACGTGCATCTTTCCTTATTAAATTCTGTCACTTCACAAAATGTAGTAACTCATTCTTTCTTTAGAGTTGAAAGGACAAAAATATATTTTTGAAGATTTGACAAACCTCACCAACAAAAACAGGCACAACTGGATAGCCTGGAAAAGAATTACCTGTAAAATCAAATCACCACCATCTGTGAGTATCTTACCTTTAAATAGGATCCATAATATTTAGTTACATATGGACTGTCACACTGACTCAACACCGTGATTTCTTGTTGGATGTCTTCTATTTCATCTTCTGCTTCTTCTAGGTCAATAATTTTTATAGCAACAACTTTCTGAGTCCGATTGTCAATTCCTTTAAAAACTTCACCAAAAGACCCCTTACCAATTCTCTCCAGTTTCGTAAACAGTTCTTCTGGATCTGCCTTCAGAGTCTGTTAAAAAGAAATATAAAAAGACAAGTAGCTCAGTATTTGTAACAAAATGTGCTATTTTTAAAGGCAACAAACACTTCAAATTCTGCATAGTCCTATTTATCTAGCTACCTTTTCCTATCTCCATAATTGTTATGCTATTTCTAAATCCCTTATATGCACACACTGATATGTTTCTATTTTGCTGTACATAAAGAACAAATTTAATACTGTCCATGTGTCAGGGTTTTATCCTATCTGGCAACAGGAAATAGTGCCATCTCAATTTCTCTTTCTTTGCCAATAAAGAGTATCCAGAATGGAAGATCATTACAAAGATTTGGTTTTTATTAAAAGCAAATAGATCAAACACCACTACCTATAAAAGTAAGCCTTTAGTCTAACCTTTTCTCTTTCAATTAGCTCCCTCCTAGATCCCAGAATCCCTCTTTCATATTTTTCTCGTATCTCATCCTGCCAAGGATTTCATTCACCTTCTTCAGTGCACAGACCACTATTTGCTTTTGTTTGTGTGACAAAGAATCCTCTTCAATTTTCTCTTACTAAGGATCACCTGCACGAATAGCCATGCTTCCTCCCTCTCCCTGATGCCACGGTTTTCTCAATCAGGATTTATTTATCTTTTTCTTCATCTCTCAGTTGCGTAAAGTCATTCACTCCTAAAAAACATCCTGTTCCCAGCTTTCTTGATTTGAGCAGTCACATAAAAGCCACGAGTGCTCACCTAAACATGCAAAGGTAGGACTGAGGGGGACCATGCTGCCACATTTGCTTTTTCTCCACTATTAAGTATTCAGTTCACTATTGCTTCTCACTTTGAGTGCACAGATGGTAAGTTCCACAGTACACCTTCTAATCTAACAGCACGGAGTCTCACTAGCTAACAAAACATACATACATTACAACTACAGGGGGGTTGCACTGTATGACCTTTAATGAGCTCTTCCAATCCAAACTTTTCTATGATTAAACTGAAAAAGTCATAAAGAGAGGGAACAGTCATAAAATTAAGAAAGACAGGACAGGATTGTTTAGAATCCGGTCCTTAAAAAATAAAATTAATACTTTAAAATACTTCAGACATTGTGTTTTTAAAAGGATGACACTCATGCTAGCAAAGTGAAAATACGTAGTTCATACAGAAAAAGGCTCATACAAGAAGAATTCAGTAATGCCTAAATAAACATAAAACCACAGTTTATGCTTAGCTGAACTGTGTAGTAGCATGAAGAGGGGATTGAGAATTTCTAGGTGACCACTGACAAGCACTGAAGCAACATTTTCTTTAACAATTAAATTTAGCATATAAAGCACCTCCCATCTATACTTTTCTGCTCTCACATCTCAAAGTCACATAATTAACCCACACAGCTGCAAGAGGAAGATAGCCTAGAACACAGTTTCTCCAGAGGTATCTAAATTTCACAGCTGAAAGAGGTGCTTTGAGGACCAGGTAGCTGGGTCTGACTGAACCCAAAGATAAACCCACTTGGTTCTCAAAGCACTTTATCATCATCTGGCACAAACTGGGAGTACAACTTTTAGTACTTTAAAGCTGTAAGACATCACAGCTTTCAGAGAGTCATTCCAGGAACACATCACTGGTGAGATCAGCCCAAAGCAAAAACTCTAATGTACCTACTGCACAACTTCACCAGCCCCAAGAAATTCCCCCTGCTTTACATCTTACTGATCCATCCTTTTATCCAAAGTCAGTTTTGGGAAGCAAACAGAAGGGCATAGGGTTATTTCACCCTCTTGCCATTAAAGGAATGGAGCAACAGACCCACATCCCTTCCACCAAAAGCAGCTTGTTCCTCCATTAATTTCAAAGTCAAGAGAACAACATACCATTACACACTATTAAATATTACATAATATGGCTATATATGTATATATTTATGTATCTCCCACTTAAGAAACCAGACCAGGGCACTTCATGTTTTCCCACAAACAGTCATCCCTCAGGTGCACAGTAACCCTTACCAACACTTCCAGGGACACAATTTCTAAGAGATCACTAAACTACAAACCAAATTGTGCTTCTTCTCATACCTCACAGAATGCTCTGCTCTCAATATTCAAACCAGTCTTCTCTGAGAACTCTTCATGAATAAAAATAACCTTAATACCAGCATCAGATGTTTTCCCTTGTGGAAAACAATTATCTGTCTACACTTTCATACATCCTGTGCTGGAATTTGAGATGATGTGCTGTAGAGAGCTGTGCACACCTAATCCAACCACACAAGCCTTCTAGTTCCTTTCACTAGCCACAGGAATCTGAGCATTACATCACCACAAAGGCATCTGGGTAAACCACAAACCAACCCCAGTTGCAGCTGCCTAAAACATTCCGTGTTTCACCTCCTGAGACTAAAAAGCCAGCACTGCTCAGTTGCAGTGCACTGCAGTTGTTCATATGGAGAAAATGCAAGAGCTACCTGCCAGCAGCTTTTTTAAGTTCTGCTGGCTGTATGCATACACCCCCTATTTTCCCTTTTCCCCTCAACAATCTATGACTATCATATATTAAAGCTCCTTGTTTCACAGCACCACATTCTTCAGAGACTTTCAGGAACCTCACAGCTTCTTTTTTACACTTTCTGACACTTTTTTACAGTGTCAAGCTCCTGGGATTCTGGTGTTAGGCTGGCAGTTCTAAAAGACAACTGTAAAAGCGAATTAACAATTACAGAAAAGTGAAGAAGATAACTTGCTGGAAGATCAAAGAAGAAGGGAACAACTGTTCGCTTAAATTTTTATAATCAAAATTTTGCAGCCATTTTGAAATGTTAATTGTTCAATAATAACACAACTTAATGGGATCAAAATCATTATCAATAATAATATTATTTCAGAAGCTTCCTGTGAAATGAATTAAACATTTTAATCCTAATTATTAAACAAACAAATCCTTCCTTCCCAGTTCACAACTTTTCCTTTGTTTGTAAACACATTCCTTTGTTCTAAAATGTAGCAGTTGCCATTCCTGAATCTTCTTCTGAGCAACAGGAGGTAACAGTTGCTTCAAAAAACCCAAACAACACACTCTTGCTCTGTAAGAAAGGTCTCCGTTTTCTTCTCAGAACACCAGGTGTTTGAAGTGAGAGCCTTAAACCCTTGGCAACCTGTGTTTTTGCAAGAACTAAGAGCTGGTTTCTTTAATGACCTGCTGTCTTTCAAAAATACAGAGATCAGGTCTCCAGACACATAATGAACTGCTTGAATCTGAAAGTGCATGAATGGCCAATTCCCACCCTTTTTTCCAAAAATCACGTCTGGAAAGGATTCTTGCCAAATTTGATTTTGCTTGGTTTTCTAAATACTTCCAACAGAGACAAAATAAACAAATAGCTTTATAAATATTCTCTCTACACAGCTACACAGAGAAAATTACTTCCACAGACTATAGTTTTGCTGACTCTATTCTTTGCAAACTTTTACTAAGCATAGAGCTTACTCTTACTAATATTAAAATAATGGCAGCTGATAAGAGAACTTTCGTGTAATGGAGCACATCAAATATTGCTAGAAACCACAGATGAGAACATCAATATCTGCTGTAAATGGGTAAAGCTGATCACCTTGATAAAGAACTAGATCTCTACCACTACAACATTTTTTTTCAAAGCTTATCACAGAATACATACAATTCAAAAACAAATTATGGAGCATTCAGATTGAATTATTCCAGAACTTTCGATTTACACAGACACTTGAATTACTTTGCTTTTTATTTCAAATAGTTTTTCACACTTCTGAACACAAACTGCGACCATCTTGTCTCACAGTCCAGCTTGTTCAGCCATGCAGAACAAAGTCCTTTTCACCATAAGCAAAGCCACCATTCATCCAATAATTTGAGTAATCTCTCTGTACTTGTTCCACATTAGATTCATTACTTTTGACCTTAATCAGCCAGAAAAACATACTCCATTTAAAATTAACTCTTCTTAGTACCTAACAACACTGTTGCCTACTTCTACAGAATAAAAATAGTCCGATACATTCTCAGATCCTATTTGTTCAATTTGGTCTCATTGCTCAGCTGCAGCCAAATAAACCAAATTACCTCCTCCTAATGCTCTGTATTTCCAACTAATGAGCTGCCAGACTTTTGCAAAGGCTCTTTGTAACCCTCATACTTATGACAAGCTGCACTTTATGCTGTTTTGTTCAGTAATTCCAATCCCCAGGGTTGCACAGTTCTTCAGCACTGCCTTTCACATGTAACAGGTGCCTTTAAATTTTGTCTTTTTCAGGCATTGCCTTTTTCTACACAAAGGTCACTTTTCA